>NC_041389.1:631996707-632049186 GCF_002162155.2 Triticum dicoccoides
GGGGGGGGGTCAGAACGGGCTCGACGAGACGAAGACGTGGGCATTGGATTCACCTCGATCGGAGTTACGGATAAAAAGTTGTGAGGTGATGAAGTTCAAGGACTTTTCTGTAAAAATAATATTCACAGACGGGTCCCTGAGTGGATAAGGCAGAGGCGTAAATTAGAAATACGCTTTCAGAAATGGAAAACGTATTTGCACAAATGCGCTTCCACTTATCCACGTCAGCGTCGACGGGGTCAACGCGGGGCCGGCTCCTGAGGCTGACGGGTGGGGCCTGCGGCCAGCTGGCAGGGGGGCATCGTCTCCCTCCTTGCTTCCTCTCGCTCGCCCGCGCGGCCAGAGGGCAGGGCCGGCACCGACGGCCGTGCTCGCAGCTCCGGCCACCAACGGCGACGCCCGACCCTCCGTTGGACTCAAGGGACGGAGGCCGACCCGCCTATGGGTGTCGCGGTCGCCCAAGAAGTCGGAGGCGAGTGGGGCATCACCCACGGTCTAAGTTGCATGGTACGGGGATACGGGTAAGGAGATACGGATACGGCGATACGGGAAAACGGCATTTTCTGAAAATAGGATTACGGGGATACGGCAAGTATATGTATGAATGCATAAAAAATCAGCACCAAACACAATTGTTTAGAGGGTGAGGAAGACTTGTCGACTAGGAGTTGGAGAACCGAGAAAGGAGGCAGGCGGCAAGCTGCGAGGTGCCGGCGGCGGCGGCGGAAGGGAGTATGGATATGTGGCTCCAGCCCTCATGATTTAGCAACTGCAGGTGACAACATGATGGACTCGAGTGATTAGGTTTATTTACCCATCACGAGCAGGCTTTTGTTGTGCTGGAGATCGAGTGGTAACAGGCCTAAACGTATCCTAGGTGTATTTCCCCCGTGTCCCAGCCGTATCCCTATTTTTTCTCTATATTTTAATTCATAAAAACGTGATACGTTGAGATACGGGTATCCCACGCGTATCTGGGCGTATCCCCGTCCCAGTGCAGTATCCTGCACCGATACGGCTGTTAGGTGACATATCCCTGCAACGTAGGCCACGCTGGACGGCGGCTTCGGGCTTGGACGGGGTTGAAGCTACAGTTCGTCCGGCGACGAACGGAGTAGATGGGGAGGATCTATGGGGACTAGGTGGTGCACCTGTGGTGATAGAAGGAGGAGAGGGGCTCGGGCTTGAGCTAATTTAGCCGAGGCCGTGCGGTGGCCATGGCGGCGATGGCGGGGCAGAGGAGCTCCTCGAGCTTGTTTGGATGGCCGGGGAGGTTTCTGGGAGAATGAGGAGGTCGATGATGTGCTCGGGAGGTCTCGGGGCTGCTACTTATAGCCGGGGCAAGGCGGTTGGGCGAGCACGGCCGCGGTGACGCGTGTGCCGTCGCGCTGGCGCGAGCAGAGGCACGGGGAGGGCTCGGGAAGGCGATGAGGGAGAAGGAGACGAGCAGCAGAGCGTCACGGAGACGAGGCAGAGCTCGGGGACAAGAGAGGGAAGCTGCCGCGGCGCGAACAGAGCCGGTCGGCTACAGTTCGCCCGTGGGCGCGCGGCAACGAGCGCCAGCGAGGAGGCTTCGGGAGGGGGAGACGGATCCAGGGGAACGGCGACAACGCAGGATAGCTGTTTGACACGACGAGGCGGGCGAGCACGACGAACCGAGGAGGGTCCCGAAGCAAACATCGCTCAGCTCGCGTCCATTGCTGCCAGAGCGTGTGCAAACGACGCGGTCACCACAGTGACCGGCAAGGAGTGGACGCAAGAGGCAGGGAAACGTTGTCTAGTGTTTAGTCCTTGCATACTAGATTCCGAGGGAGGTGATGGATCACGCAGAAGTGCCAAGAAGAGATGTGAGAGATCTCCTGAAGTTTGTTGTATCAATTTTGGCTGAGTACTGCTGATCAACAGGAAGTTGATTGAGTCAGAAGGAGTTGTCTGGGATGATTAGGATAGGAAGGACTATGGTCCTAGAAAATATGGACGGGTTTGGATCAAGAATTAATACACTTGCTTTGCAAATGCATAAACTGGTCCAGAATAGAGATGAAGATGATGCACTCAAATGGTGTGTCAACTTGAGCTCAAATTTGGCAAGGAAGACTTATTTGATCATATGAAGATGCTGAAAAAGGTTTCACACCATTTGGATAAACCAATATGGTACTTCCTTCACAAACATCCCCACTGAACAGAAACTTGCAAAAATTCTAGAGGTAAATTGGCTAGATATAATATGCCCAAATTGGGTGGAGAGAGTTTATATGGATAAGAGAAGGCCTAGGAAAATTTACAGCCATAATGGAGCAAGATAAAATATACTTGCTTCACAAACTTAAAGTTTGGACAGAATCAAAGATTTGACGCTGTGCTCACATGGAGGCATTACATGAGCTCAACTTTGGTGGAGGGCTATGATTTGATGATATGAAGGACCATGCAAAAGTGCAACTCATTTGGATATGTCTAGGTTGTACCGCCTTCACAAAGTTTCTTTCTGGACAGAAAATTTGGAAAATCACAATTAAATGACTACTAGGCAAATGAGGTTGCATTTTGGCATGTGGCAATGATATGGACAAGAAAAGATTTCCAAAGAGTTTGAGGGCAATTGGGAAAAGGAAAATAGCACTTGCTTCACAAAGTGCCATTTAGGGCAGAATGGGAAAAGAACTATTGGAGGAATATTTTGGAACATGGCAATGCAAAGTTTTCCCATATTTTATGAAGATAGGACCCAAACAATTTATTAGAATTATTTGGGAATTTTAGGAGTGATGGAAATATAGGTTGCTTCACAACTTAGGGCAGAAAAAGGAATATTCCCTAGCAAAAGAATTTTCGGATTGGGCTAGGATGGAAATGATAGGATCTAGGGAAGGATTTGGGGAGGACAAGCCACTCTGGAAGCAAAGAGGACATCTTCTTCAGTTTCCAAACCACAAAGCCACAGAAAAAGAAAACTCAAGCAAAAATCTTAGAAAAACAAATGAAAAAGAAAGGGCCAAAATCAGGCTGTGACATTACGGGATCCACAAACCCTTGATTGGTTTGAACTCTGGGGTGCGTGCAGAGATCTCAACCTACCTAGCCTGCCTACTCCTGATCCTCCTAAGCCTAGCACGTTGAGCTCGAAGAGACAAAGAGACACAACAATTTATCCTGGTTCGGGTCACCTTGCAGTGTAATACTGTCGGAGTAAATGACCACGGGTAGCCTAGCCGGCTCCCCCTGGCTCTTCGAAAAAATAGTAGGCCGACCGAGCCTTCAAGCACCCAAGACACGGGGCCGCCTTCCCCCAGCCGGCTATCCCGCAAGCCGACTACCGGAAGGCAGCCCGGCCCTAAGACCCTCATAAAGAAAGTCGTAAGAAGGCCGACTCCAAGAAGCCGGTCATGAGATGACCGACTCCAAGAAGCCGGCCCTCGATATGCGGCCAAGATCGTGCCCTCAAAGTCTGCACCCACATAACAGAGATGGGACGGGGCGTGGCAATAGTGAAGCCTGCCACCCCCGAATCTCGGAGCACGCATGGCCACAGTACGCCGTGTGGGGCAGCCACGACCCGTCCGGCGGGGGCACTGTTGCCATGCTGACCATGATGCCACCCATGACAGGCTGTCAGTACGGCCCGCAGGCGGCGGGCCCCTTCGGTGAGAGAGACACCCGAAGGCGGCCATGCTTCCCCTAGTCAGCCAGGGCATAGCCCGCCCTCCCCAGTCGGCTCGCTCCCTCCCTCGAAGTATGCGTACCATTAAGGAGACAAGACGAGGTAAGGCTACAGTGAGAGCCCGCCAGGTGGCGACACTATAGCCACGCTTACCTCGACAAAGCCCTTGTCATCAAGGGTGAGGCAACAGTAACCAGCCCCCGACAAGACACCCAAGCGGTGGGGCCGGCCTGTCGGCCCAGAGGCCGGCAACCAGTGGGACCCACCAGTCAGCGGGCCCCAGCGGGCAGCGAAGAAGCCGGCGAGCATACACACTAACGGCTAGGGCCCACACCCAGCCGGATTACCATTGTACCCCTGGGGGGTAGGCCTATATAAACCCCCCAGGGCACCCATGCAATGGGTTGGACTCTAATAGTTTTAGACACAACTTTGAGAGGGGAAGAGAGCTAGCCTTGCCCTTTCTTCCTCCTCTCGCCAAAACAGCTCAAGGAGCCTCTTGTAGCCACTTGTCGATCTAGTGATCATGCGGAAACCCCGCAGAGCAGGACTGGGGGTGTTATCTCCACGGAGAGCCCCGAACCTGGGTAAGATTCGCCGGCGTGCATGTCTTTGCCTTAACCCGTTTCCAGGACCCGGCTATGTCTTATTGGCTCCCACAATGATAAGCCACCCGTTGGCATATGTCGCACCCACCACCCGACATTTGGCGCCCACCATTGGACCAGGTGCACCGTCGTCCGGAGACCTGCTCTAGACGGGAACCCTTTTTCTCCCCCGCAGGCGTAGCCAACCTGGCACGCCCGATGGCGCTTGCCCCGACGCGCTGCAAGGCGTCGACAATGACTGCGCGGCAAGCTGCCTCGCTGATCCTCTTGGTGAGCCTCGCATCTCCGACGGGCCCGTGTCCGACGCGGGTACCGGCTGCCTCGAGAGCCGCCTCGTCAGCCTCCTCGACCAACTCCATGTCTCCAGCGAGCCTGCTGTGGATTTGGAGTCGGTTGGCTCCACCGACCCGATGCTTGTCGACTCCGACACGGCATCACTCGATGCTTTCCCCACCAACATGGTGGTCTTCGACGATCCTCTCCCTCGAGCCGACAGTGGCGGCAGCACCGTCACCGAGGTTCTGGTCATCAGCCACGGTGTCACCTCTGGCGAGAACACCCACGACGCCCTGCAAGCGGTGCTGCATGACCTGTCCACCCCCATCCCGGCCGACGACGACGCCGAGGCGCTGGAGGCATGCCGCCTTGCCCTCATTGCGGAGGGCCAGAAGATAGCCACCATGAGACGCCTCACTGAGGCTCACCAGCGCGAAGTCGACCGTGCCGCCTTTGGTACGCTGCCTCCCGCCGGGCCGAGCCGGGCCGACAACATCAAGAAGCGCGGCGCGGCCATCGCCGACATGCTGGGAGCAGACCGGCCAGTCTACACCATGCCTCTCGAGAACCTACGCACCACCCAATCGATCGTGGACGAGCTGAATGGTCTGGGAGCCGACGAGCTCCCGTACATGACCAGACACATCCAGCAGCTGATCGACGCGGCTGCAGAGCAGCACAAAGCCAGTGTCCGCGCTAGAAGCCCCCCCCCCACGCCAAGAGGATGGCGTGATGTCACGGACGCCGACTGCGGGCGGCGCCCATGCAAGACAAGAAAAGGAGTCGGCTGCTAGTCGCAGTCGGACTCGAACCACCCTCGAGCGCGACGCAGAAGGCCGCCCTCGAGCTGTGGAGCAGCGAGGCGATCCACCTCCCCCTCCGCCTCGTGGGGAAAGATACCCCACCGTGCCGCCTGTCACGCATCCGACTCTCAGCGGCCGACTAGGCCGCCACGAAGGAGTCGGCGAGAATGACGCCCGCCATCGGATTGACCGCCTAGCACGATCCCTGGCATTAGAAGAAGAAGACGATGTCGGCCCGCCTTGCTTTGGCACCCGCATCCGCGATGAGCCCTTCCCCAAAGGGTTCTCGCTCCCAAGAGACACGCCCAAGTACAACGGCTCCGTGTAGCCGGAAGATTGGTTGATCGATTACTCCACCATAGTTCGTATAGCAAACGGCAATAGGAGTGTTGCCGTGAAATATATTCCCCTCATGCTCCAAGGCACGGAGCGCACCTGGCTCAACAGCCTCAAGCCTTGCAGCGTCAACAACTGGCTAGACTTCACAGAAGCCTTCATTTGCAACTTCACCAACTCCTACAAACGGGCTCCCAAGCCCAGACAGCTCTCCTTGTGTGTTCAAGGGCCCAATGAATCAACCCGCGACTACCTCACGCGTTGGGCCGAGCTCTGTAATTCTTGCGAGGGGGTGCACGAGGTTCAAGCCATAGAGTACTTCACTGCCGGGTGCCGAGAAGGCACCCTCCTCAAGCACCGGCTCCTCTGTGAGGAGCCAACTACCCTCGATGAGCTACTGGTCATAGCAGACAAGTACGCCACGGCCGACTCTTCAATGAAGACCGAGCTCCGAGTAGACGCCTCCGGGAAGGTGCTCGCTCCGGCTCCCAAGACACTGGCTGGAGACTCTAGCCGACGCCCGTACCAGAATGACAACAAGCGCAAGGCTCCTATGCCGCCTTCCACCAGTCGGCAGGTGGCTACAGTCGAAGACGAAGAACCCGAAGGGCGGCCCACGCCCAAGAAGCAGAAGGGCGGCAGGCTAGCTTGGCAGCCGACTTTCTCCTACGAGCAAGTCCAAGATGCCCCCTGCAAGTTCCACAGCGGTGCGAAGGCCTCCAACCACACGACTCAGAAATGCCATTGGCTCACCTGAATCTCCAAGGGCGAAGGGCTGGTGCCGCCTCCGCCTGCTGGTCAGCCACCTCCGACCCCTCAGTAGCCGGCCGCTCGGCCAGCGGTCGAGGCTGTTCAAGATGAGTTCCCTGACGAACATGCCGCCTACGTCGTCTTTACAAGCCAGCTTGAAGACCGGCATAGCCGGCGCCGACAGCACCAAGAAGTCAACGTGGTCGCCTCCAACAACCCCAAGTTCATGCACTGGTCGGAGAAATCTATCAGCTGGAGCTGAGCCGATCACCCTGAGGTGATGCTGTCTCCCGGCTCCTATGCATTGGTTTTGGATGCCACCCTCGCAACAGAAAGGCGAGCTGCCCGATTCACCTGCGTATTGATAGATGGCGGGAGCAGCATCAACATACTATACAGTGACACCATGGAGAAGCTGAACATCAAGACGAAGCAGCTCATGCCTTTCCTGCTCACCAATCGGTAAGATCAAGATAGATGTTCTCTTTGGGGACAAAGATCATTTCCGCCGAGAAGCAATATGGTTTGAAGTGGTGGATTTGGAGAGCCCTTACCATGCACTACTTGGCCGACCTGCTCTGGCCAAGTTCATGGCTATGCCCCACTACGCCTACCTCAAGATGAAGATGCCGAGTTCCAAGGGCATCATTACCGTAGCCGGAGACTAGAAGAAATCCTCTGAGTGTGCGGCAGCCAGCAGCCGGCTGGCTGAGTCCCTCGTGATTGCTGAAGAGAAGAAGATGCTGGATCGAGTCGTGGCCATGGCCGGCAAGCAGTCGGTCCTATCCCCCGACCCCAAGGAATGTGATGCTCCAGGTTCTTTCCACCCGGCCAAAGAGACAAAGAAGATACCTCTGGACCCAGAGCACCCGGAGAGGTATGTTGTCATGGGCACCGGCCTCGACAGCAAATAGGAAAGCGAGCTCGTCGATTTCCTCCGTGAGAATCGGTACATCTTCGCATGGTCTCCCAAAGATATGCCGGGTGTTCCGACGGATTTTGCCGAGCACAAGCTACATGTCCGATCTGACGCCAAGCTGGTCAAGCAGCCCTTGCGCTGCCTGTCAGAAGAGGAGAGAAGAGTAGTCAGAGAAGAAATAGCCCGGCTTCTAGCAGCCGTCTTCATTATGGAGGTGTTCTTCCCAAAGTGGCTTGCCAACCAGGTCCTGGTGTTGAAGAAGAACAAGCAGTGGCACATGTGCATTGACTACACTAGCCTCAACAAAGCCTACCCTATAGATCCTTTTGCTCTGCCAAGGATTGATCAAGTGATAGACTCCACAGCCGAATGCGAGCTGTTGAGCTTCTTGGATGCTTACTCAGGCTACCACCAGATAAAATTGGACCCAGCCGACCACCTGAAGACCGCCTTCATCACACCATTCAGAGCTTTCTGCTACCTGACTATGACATTCGGCTTGAGAAATGCCGATGCCACTTTTCAGCGTTGCATGCAGAAGTGCCTCCGCAAGCAACTCGGCAGAAATGCGCACGTCTATGTAGACGATATTGTCGTGAAGATGGAGAAGCGCGGCACCTTGCTGGAAGACATCAGAGAGACATTTGAAAACTTAGTCCGGTTTCAGATCAAGCTCAATCCTGAGAAATGCGTGTTCGGAGTACCAGCCGGCCAGCTTCTAGGCTTCCTAGTCTCTGAACGCGGCATTGAATGTAACCCAGTCAAGATCAAGGCCATAGAGAGAATGAAGATTCCTATCAAGCTACGAGACGTCCAAAAGTTTACCGGATGCCTGGCCTCCCTCAACCTCTTCATCAGCCGGCTCGGAGAGAAGGCTCTCCCCCTCTATCGACTCATGAAGAAATCCACTCACTTCAAGTGGAATGACCAGGCAGACCAAGATTTCCACGAGCTAAAGAAGATGCTGTCCACGCTGCCTGTCTTGGCGGCACCGACTGAGAAAGAGCCCATGCTCCTCTACATTGCCGCCACTAGCCGGGTGGTCAGCACCGTTATCGTGGTTCAACGCCCAGAAGATGGCCGAGCTCAGTTAGTCCAGAGGCCGGTATATTATCTGAGTGAAGTGCTGTCCACCTCGAAGCAGAACTACCCACACTATCAGAAGATGTGCTATGGCGTGTACTTTGCCGCCAAGAAGCTCAAGCCCTACTTTCAAGAGCACCCCATCACGGTCGTATGCACTGCCCCGCTCGCCGAGATCATAGGCAGCCAGGATGCATCCGGCCGGGTGGCAAAATGGGCCATTGCGCTGGCTCCCTATACAATCTTCTAGCAGCCTCGCACCGCCATCAAGTCCCAGGCATTGGCCAACTTCCTTGTCGACTAGGCCGAGACCCAGTACCTGCCACCAGCCCCGACTCCACTCATTGGCGGATGCATTTCGACGAATCCAAGATGCGCACCGGCTTGGGAGCCGGCATCGTCCTCACCTCTCCCAAGGGCGACAAGCTCAGATACACATTGCAAATTCATTTTGCCTTCTCCAACAATGTGGCCGAGTATGAGGCGCTCATACATGGGCTCCGACTAGCCAAAGAACTCGGCATCCACCGGATCCTGTGCTATGGCGACTCAGATTTGGTAGTCCAGCAATCATCTGGCGACTGGGACGCCAAGGACGCAAACATGGCGAGCTACCGCTTCCTCGTTCAGCAACTCAGCGAATATTTTGAAAGATGCGAGTTCCTCCACATGCCACGGGCCGACAACGACCAAGAAGATGCCCTGGCACGAATAGGCTCCACTCGACAAGCCATACCAACCGGTGTCTCTCTCCAACGCCTCCTCAAGTCGTCCGTCAAGCCTTCTCCAGAATCTGATTCCATCTTCGTGCCGCCTGATCCCGACGCAGTCGGATCTGACTTGAGAAACCAAGCAGGCGGCTCGGGGACTTCGACAGGCGGCCCGGGGACTGCCATAGTCGCCCCCGGCCCGGGGACTTCAGAACCCGGCTCGGGGACTACGACAGTCGGCCCGGGGACTACATCGACACAACAGGCGGTGGCTGACTCCAACTCTTCACCACCCAGCCCACCCGCCCTGGTCGCAATAGACATATTGGCAATAGAAGAAGTCACAGCTTCGTCATGGGCCCAACCCATCCTCCACTTCCTGGTAAATCGAGAGCTGTTGACTGACGAAATCTCGACAAGACATGTCCAACGCCGAGACGGAGCATACACAATAATGAACTGAGAGCTTGTTAGGCGCAGCGTTACTGGAGTCTTCCAGCGTTGCGTCGAGCCAGAGAAGGGCATGGCAATCCTCAGAGACATCCACCAAGGCGAATGCGGCCACCATGCGGCCTCAAGATCACTCATCGCTAAAGCCTTCCGCCATGGTTTCTTCTGGTCGTCTGCTTTGGATGACGCCAAGGAGTTAGTCAAACACTGCAAAGGGTGCCAAGTCTTCGGCTCCAAGCAACACCTGCCGGCTTCTACGCTCACAACCATCCCCCTCACCTGGCCTTTTGCCATCTGGGGAATGGACATGGTGGGCCCGTTCAAGACGGCGCGCGGCGGCATGACACACCTGCTCGTCGTTGTGGACAAATTTACCAAGTGGATTGAAGCGAAGCCGATCAAGAAACTGAATGGGCCGACTGCCGTGACATTCATCGCAGATATTACAAACCGATATGGCGTGCCACACAATATCATCACTGACAACGACACAAATTTTGCCAAGGGAGCACTGGCACATTTCTGCGCGACACAGGGCATCCGACTGGACTTACCATCCGTTGCTCACCCACAGTCAAACGGCCAAGTCGAGCGAGCAAACGGCCTCATCGTATCCGGCATCAAGCCCCGCTTGGTCGTACCACTGGAGTGTTCTGCCGGCTGTTGGCTCGACGAGCTGTCGGCCGTCCTCTGGAGCTTGCGCACTACCTCGAACAAGTCAACCGGCTTCACCCCTTTCTTCCTTGTATATGGTGCCGAGGCTGTCATCCCAACTGACATTGAGTTCGACTCACCTCGGGTCACCATGTACACGGAGGCGGAGGCCAAGGAAGCGCGAGAAGACGGTGTTGACCTGCTGGAAGAGGGCCGGCTGTTAGCCCTCAGCAGGTCCGCCATTTACCAACAGGGTCTACACCGTTATCACAGCCGGAAGGTCAAGCCAAGATCCTTCCAAGAGGGTGATCTTGTGCTCCGGCTGATCCAGCGAACAGCCGACCAACACAAGCTCTCAGCCCCTTGGGAAGGCCCATTCGTCGTCAGCCGGGCTTTAGGCAACGGCTCCTACTACCTGATCGACACGCAGAAGCTGAAGGCATGCATGAGAGATGATTCTGGCAAGGAGTCGGAGCGACCATGGAACGCCAATCTTCTCCGAAGATCTTACAGTTAAAATGCAGTATGTACCACACTACCTTTTGTATTAAGTACAAGACAACAGGCCCCCCGAGGTGTACTCGGGGACTACCCTCTTTTATCTATGAATGATGAATATCATGCCTATGGTTATGTTATTACATTCGTTTTCTCATCCGGCACCGGGTTCAATCAGTCGGCCCGGGGACTTGCCGCCTTGGGTTATATTTAAGTTCTACCTGCAGTCAGACAAGTAGTGTGCCGGCACCCAAGCCCTCTCTTTTCGAAAGTCACAGCTCAAAGAATCGACTGTCCGTCTGACAAAGAGCCAAAGGTAGGAAAGGATGCCCACATGAAAAACGGCAAAGGACTAATGAACTTAGAGAACACAAGCCGGCCTTCCCCCCGCCAACCGGCTGTCAGAGCAGCCGGCTAGCCGGCTTCCCTTCTTACCTTGCTGCAATCCAAGAAAGCTTGAGTTCTTGTCCTCCCAGACGGCCAAGTCCTTCCCCAACTACAGACTGCAGAGCAGCTGTCCGACTGGGAAGGCAGCGACCAAGGGAGGGCGGCAAAGGAAACAACCAAAGGATGAAAAGCAAGTATGAATGGAAGCCAAACACATGCATGATTATATTTACACAAAAGGCCTTCGAAAGGCCAGCATTCAGCATAGTTTGAATAAACCCCCAGTGGGTGGAACTGCGCAAAATTAAGAAAAATTGTTCAAAGAGTAACAGGCAGGAAAGCAAGGACGGCGAGTCAGGCCAAGGGAGCAACAGGCGAGTCGGGCAGGTTGGTGGTGACGGCAGTGTTGGCTGGAGGAGTGGCCGGCTGGCGAGTCTCAGCTTGATCATCGCCTGCTGTAGGCGGCGCGCTCGCACGCGCCTTGTTGCTAGAGGCACAATCAGGCTGAGGCTGGCCGGTCGCTCCACCGTCTGGCACGGCATCCTCACCATCCTCCTCCTCCTCCTCTTTGCCTTCGTCGCTGGAGTCGATCTCCTCCGCCGAGTCTTCCCCTTCTGCCGGGTTCAGCCCGAACCACTCCTCCGGCTGAACGACGCCGTCTTCATTCACCTCAGGGGCAAAGGCGCTGGTGTCGGTGAAGTCGGCGATCACCGAGGCGTGCTGGATGATAGCCGGCCGCACCGCCTCCAGCTCCTCATCAGCCTCCTGCCGCCAGGTGCGCAGCTGGGCCAAATTCATACCACGATACCATGCTCGGACGAACTCTAGCACCAGTCGGGCGCCGGACCAAGCTGCAGAGGCCTTCTAGGCCTCGAAGCGGCCGATTGCTACCTCCAGCCAGTCGGCAGTCCGACTGGGGGTGCGGGGAACCACCTCCCCGGGCTAGAGGGCGGCCAGCACCTGTGCCCCGGCACGCTGAAGACGGCCGAGCATGCGGTAGGCCAGCTGGAGGCGGTCCTAAATCACTAGAAGCCGCTTTCCAAGCGTCCGGTTGGCACCCGGTGCGATCTCAACCCCAGCCTATCATTGGGCCTCGCGGTGAGCTTCGATGGCTTGGTTGGCGACAACGGAGTAACCGGGGAAGTATTCTGCACAAAGAAGGAAGAAGTAGAACAAATCATAAGACAGACCAGATGACAGGGGCGAGCAAAGGGACGAAGAGGAAGGCGGCATACCATCGATCAAATCTTCAATCCGGCTATAGCCTTCGCTCATCGCTTGCCTTGCCTCGGGCCAGCTCGCCGCTTCGGTCTCATATTCGGCTTTGAGGGTGGCCTCGCTGTCCTGCGCCGTCTTTAGGGCCGCCTTGTGGTTCTCCTCCTGGTCGGCCAGTTTCTTGGCCAGGCGATCACGTTCCTGAGCCAAGGCATTAAACTCGGCCTTCTTGGCGTGAAGGGCGGTCTGGGCCACACCTAGCTGCTCCCTCAAGTCGGCATTGGCCCCTGCAGATATGCAGAAGAAAAAAGCAATAAGGAAGAAGTCGTCAGGGAATATCCGACCCGACTGCTCAGCAGTCGGCCCGAATCTCGGGGACTACACCCAGTGGGTGCGTTGATGCGCCCCCACATGAGATAAAAAATGAAGCACTTACTCCGGCTTTCCGTCAGATTGGCGGTCTTCTGATTCATCTCTCGGGCCTGGGAGTTGAAGGTAGCAGCATGGAGGTTGTGATAGTCCTGCAAACAGGACGAAGATGCGAATAAGAACAAAACATTAATCAAAGTCTGCTAAGAAGTTCCAAGCCGCCTGCTCAGCAGCCGACTCGGAACTCGGGGACTACACCCAGTGGATGCGCTGACGCGCCCCCACAGAAGAAATCAAGAGCGATTAGCAAAAAGCGAGAAGACTTACCCGAATGGCCGACCGCGTTGTAAGAAACTCCTGAGTATACTGCTTCAACGTGGCGGCCTGGGACTGGAGCCGATTCCGGACGTCCTGCGCCGCTACGTTTAGCACAGCTGTCCCACCACCCAGCGTCCACCCTGGCGAGCTGACACTGGCCGTCTCCAGGTCATGCGACAACGAGATGGAGCTCGCGGACCTCTACGGGTCCGGCTCTGAAGTCGCCTTCCTTGCGCGCCGATGAGTCGGCGACAGGATCACAAGATCCGCCCTCACAGTCGGCTCACCTCCAGTCAGCTGCTCAGGCGGCGCCTCTGGCCGGCCGCCTTGGCCCGTCCCGGCCGACGATGGCGGCACCGCCTCTCCCTCCAGGACGACTGTCTTGCCCTCCTCCCTCTTCATTGCCGGCTGGTCACGGCCGGCTTCCTCCGGTGGGGGCACTGGGATATGGGGGGCCACGGTACGGAGGGGGATGATGAGTTGTGGAGGTTGGCTACGCGGGGCCTCCGCCGCCCTCTCTGCGGCCGCAGCCTCCGCCTGAGCCTTGGCCGCCGCATCGGCCTGCGCCTCTGCCGACTCCTCTGTCGTCTCCTGAGCCGCCCTC
Organism: Triticum dicoccoides; assembly: GCF_002162155.2. NCBI lineage: Eukaryota > Viridiplantae > Streptophyta > Magnoliopsida > Poales > Poaceae > Triticum > Triticum dicoccoides. The sequence goes on from NC_041389.1 coordinate 632,010,352, forward strand.
TACTCCTCCGCCTCCCGCTCCTCCCACGCCTCCCGCGCGTTCCGCTCCGTCCCCGCTTGGAGCTCGGCACGGGGGTCCACGCGGCGGGAGCTTGCTGATCCTCCTGCCCCTCCGACTATGGAGGCGGCTGTAGTCCGCTCAAGAGAAAGTGGAGCCCTGTTTGATAAGACAAGAAAAGGCTTAGAAGAATGCCGACCGAAGAGAAAAAAGAAAGGCGTGCGAGAATTAACACTTATGCCGAAACTGCCGGCGGCTGCTTCAGCACCCTGCGGAAGCGGGCCGCCTTCGCGGCCGCCTCGTCCCGCTTGGTCGCTGCCCCAGAACCCTTGGGCTTCTTTGGCCGACTATCAAAGAGGGCCGGCGCCTCCCGGCGCTTCCGTGCGCCGCCCCGGGCAGCCGGCCCGGCAGATGAGCCCGCGCCTTGATGATCGGATGCCGGCTGGCGGCGCGGAATGGCTTCGGCTTCGTCGTCGTCCTGCCATTACTCGAAGCCGGCGGTGAGCCCAGAGCCGCCCGCCTCGCTGCCTCCCCCTACGGCGTCGTCATCTAGGGCGGCCGCCCCCAAGTCAGGGTCGTCCAAGTCGTCCGTTGCACGGTCGGGAGCGAACTCGCGTTCCGCCCCCGCGGTGCCGGCCGACGAATGAAGAAGGGGGTTCTGATTAAAAACAAGCCAACTGGTCAGAAGCCGGCCAGAGAGAACTCGACAACATGAGAAGAAGAAAGGAAGGAAGGCTTACCACAGGCGGGGAGTTGGAGCGAGAATACGACTCCTTGCCGTACCACCACTCCTCGGTGAGCTTGCAGTTGGCGATGTAATTCACCAGGTAAGATACCTCGTCATGAGGCATCTCTTTGGTGCTCAGCCGGCTTGGGTCGAAGCGGCCGCTCATCTGGCAAATCGGGTGAGGGCGGCCTTGGAGTGGGAGCACACGGCGCTCCACGAAGGCGGCTATCAGGTCAGACCCGGTCAGGGTCTCCGACTGGATCAGCACCCGAAGCCAGGCGACGGCACCAGCCCCAGCCGGCGTCAGCGACCTGGCCTGGTAGGACCACGAAGGCTATCTCCCAGCTGGCAGCCCGGCTACGTAAGCCGGCAGATTGACGTAGTCGCCTTGCGGAGCGACATTCTTCACATAGAAGTAAGATTTCTACCAGAGCTTCACCGACTGGATCAGTGCGATGGGCAGAAAGGGGTTGTCGGCCGTCGATCTCCGCATGGCGATGAAGCCGCCGCATGGAGCCGGCATGCCCGCGACGACGGTACCGAGCTTGTACTACAAGAACTCCCCCCACAGTTCGAGAGTGGGGAGGACGCCGAGGAAGCCTTCGCACAGAGTGACAAACGCCGAAAGAAGCACCACCGCTCGCGGGCAGGCCAACGCTGCGCAGGCAGTGCGAGCGGAAGATTACCCGCTCGCCCTCCTCCGGCACCGGCGAGATCTCCCTCTCCGGCGCAAGACCCCGCATGTAATCATTGCCTGGCAGATGCAGCGTCTTGCGGAGGAAGTCGATGTGGTCCTCATGGACGTTGGAGCCGTCCAGGAGATGGACGTGGGGGCCATGAGGATGGAGAAGCGACGGGGAAAGCGCGGCGGCGGAGGGCGCACGATTCGGCTGCAGCAAGCCTACGGCGTGCCAAGAAGATTGGTGGAGCGGCGGCACGGCGGGGAGCAGCTGCGGCGACGGAAAGAAGGAAGAAGAGGAAAATGGCGGAACGAGGGCAAGCGTGCGAGCGTCTGCCGCTCCCCCTCCTCCCCCTACTTATAGCCTCGTGCGGCAAAGGCGAGGAGGCGAGGCGTGGGGGGCGTGGGATTAACTACGCCAACTCCCCCACGACCCACGATTATTACGCCTTAACGGCGAGCGGAAACCATCGTCGGAAGACGTGCGACCAGTTTGGGCCGCAAAAGATCTGCGCTTGGGCCAAGGCATGGAAGTGGCGGGCCCCGGTCTGCAGCGGCGTCCCGTCACGCGCCTGGGCTGGCAGGCCCTTCCAGCCGAAGGGTGCCATGCGGCGTGCAGGCGGCGGGCGGCCAGCCTGCGGCCTGGCTTGCACGCCAGCTGGTTCCCGCCTTCAGACTTCAAAAAAAAAAACTTCGCCGAGACGGCACGCTCGAGTAAAGCCGGCTCCTAGCCGCCGGCTCTTCAGGATAGGAAGCTGAGTGGGCTTCTTGTCCTCCTTTCAACCACGAAGCCCAATCAGCTTCGGGGACTACTGTCGGAGTAAATGACCATGGGTGGCCTAGCCGGCTCCCCCTGGCTCTTCGAAAAAATAGCAGGCCGACCGAGCCTTCAAGCACCCAAGACACGGGGCCGCCTTCCCCCGGCCGGCTATCCCACAAGCCGACTACCGAAAGGCAGCCCGGCCCTAAGACCCTCATAAAGAAAGCCGTAAGAAGGCCGACTCCAAGAAGCCGGCCATGAGATGACCGACTCCAAGAAGATGGCCCTCGATAGGCGGCCAAGATCGTGCCCTCAAAGTTTGCACCCACATAACAGAGATGGGCCGGGGCGTGGCAACAGTGAAGCCTGCCACCCTCGAATCCCAAAGCACACATGGCCACAGTACGCCATACGGGGCAGCCACGACCCGTCCGGCGGGGCACTGTTGCCATGCTGACCATGACACCACCCACCACAGGCTGTTAGTATGGCCCGCAGGTGGTGGGCCCCTTCGGTCAGAGAGACACCGAAAGGCGGGCAAGCTTCCCCTAGTCGGCCAGGGCGTAGCCGACCCTCCTCAGCCGGCTCGCTCCCTCCCTCGAAGTATGTGTACCATTAAGGAGACAAGACGAGGTAAGGCTACAGTGAGAACCTGCCAGGTGGCGGCACTGTAGCCATGCTTACCTCGACAAAGCCCTCGTTATCAAGGGTGAGGCAACAATAACTAGCCCCCGATAAGACACCCAAGCGGTGGGGCCGGCCTGTCGGCCCAGAGGTCGGCAGCCAGCGGGACCCACCAGTCGGCGGCCCCAGCGGGCAGCGGAGAAGCCGGCGAGCATTGACACTGACGGCTAGGCCCCACACCCAGCCGGATTACCATTGTACCCCTGGGGAGTAGGCCTATATAAACCCCCCAGGGCACCCATGCAATGGGTTGGACTCTGATAGTTTTAGACACAACTTTGAGAGGGGAAGAGAGCTAGCCTTGCCCTTTCTTCCTCCTCTCGCCAAAACAGCTCAAGGAGCCTCTTGTAGCCACTTGTCGATCTAGTGATCATGCGGAGACCCCGCAGAGCAGGACTAGGGGTGTTATCTCCATGAAGAGTCCCGAACCTGGGTAAGATTCGCCGGTGTGCATGTCTTCGCCTTATCCTGTTTCCAGGCACCGGCGATGTCTTATTGGCTCCCACAATGATAAGCCACCCGTTGGCATATGTCGCACTGACCACCCGACAAATACCCTACTCCAGCGTTCTGGTGGATTGCCTCAAAGGGCTGAGGATAAACTTGTATAGTGGATGAACTGGCCTCAGGAGGTGAGGTGTTCTTGAGCTCAAGAGAGTTGGTGAGATGGTCAGATGAGAATGGATCCAATCCCCTGGTGTGAACTAGATGCCCATCTATGGTGGTGGCTAAGTCCTATTTATAGTGGCCTTGGTCCTCTTCCGAAATGTTGGCTGGAAGGGATCCCACAACGGCCGGATTTTAAAGGGGACAAGTAGTACAACTTAGCCTGACAAAAGTGGTCTTCGCCTGCGAAAAGCCACTGGTCGTGACGCTGTGGTGGGCTCGGTGATGACCTCTGTCCTGCCGTCCTGGCAGTCTTGGTCTTGTTGCACCAAAATGGAAACCTTTGGCTGATTCCTCGGGACTCCGCGCCTGCGTCTTGCCTCTCTTGCACCAAAGAGGAAACTGGTGCTCTGTGCCTGCTGGCTCCCGCCTGGCCTTGGTCGTCATGGCTCACGTCAGCTAAGCCTCATGAGGTGCACCTTGCATAGAACTCTCCGCCCCTCGGAAGCCAGCCTGAAGAGGCCGATCCCCTCGGGGGTCTTGGCATCGTCCTCGTCGCGAGGCTTGGCTCCTCACGAGGGTCTTGAGCTGTCGATGTCGAAGCTGGGTCGTACCAGACCGTCGATGGAGCCACGTGGTGGGCCGCAGGCAGGCAAGTCTGGATACCCCCATATCCAGAACGCCAACAGTAGCCCCCGGGGCCAAGGCGCGCTCGGACTTGGCTTCCAGGCGAAGCCAAAGGGAAAGTGTGGAGCGCTGCGGGCCCTAACTGCCTACGGCCTTGATGACGCGTGGCGATTGATGGGACGTGGGCGTCTCCACTTCCCCACGCCGCCTCGACAACTGTTTGACTTGACAGAACGATGCGGCATGCAGGAGATCATCATGGCGCAAGCTCGTGGAGGCTGGCGGTTGGCCTTCCTTGGCTATAAATGAGGGGGAGGGGCAGAGCCCCCCGTTCTCCTTCATCTTCCTACCGCCCACTTCTTCTCTTTCTTCATCTTGCTTCCATGGCGCCGATCAGGAGGTTCTCGGCGGCCGAAAAGGGGAAGGCCCTAGGGAGGGGCCTGGCCCTCTCCCATCAAAGAAACAACTCTGCCTCCCTCATGACGCGAGCGTGGGGCAAGAGGTGGCCAGGTCTTGGCAATCGAGACCTCCGCCCGGTTTCCCTCCCCCCTGTACGCCCGCACCCAGGATGAAGACATGCACCGTCGAGAGGCCCCCAACGATGGAGGATGGGCCGCCATTGCCTTGCTGACCGTGCCACGGACCCACGCCGAGGGCAGCTCGCACGAGTTCATGGTGTGGGCCGTGATGCCTCCCGGTACCTGGATCCGGCTCCCGAGGTTCTTCTCCAACGAGCTTCCCCCGAGGGGGCCGCTTTAGCTGTGGCTACAGCACGCCGGATGCTGCAGCTTGGCCACCGGAGCTGAGGTCGAGGTGGTGTCCCCCGGAGACTTCTTCATGATCCGCGGATAGGGTGAGGTCGCCCAGGCCTGCCGTGCAGAGGGATCTCTTGCGATTCACTTCGAGTATGATGGCGCAACCACCGTGTTCTTAAAGGTCTTCAACGAGGAGGGTGAACAACTAGAATGCTGCCCCGGGGGAAGCAGCCCGTTGGGCCCAGCCGTGGGCGCCGGACCTGCTTCTATCCCCCTTGGCGCCTCCTCCAACAGCAGCGACGACTCTTGGGAATCCAGTGACTCTCCTGAGCCCACTGAGTCTACGGAGTCTAGCGACGATAGCTACATGCCATGAAGCTCCCGCCGCGGTTGGAGCGCAGCAGCGGCTGCCGCCCGACGTCGCCGGTGATGTTCGACGGCTTAGTAATATCCTTCCTTGTTTTGCTTTCCCTACGTGGAACGGAAATCAGCCCCCGTGGGGTTTGTAAGGATCAGAGTGTATTTAACATCAACATTGCTTTCTTTTATTCTATGATGAACTCGCGTATCCCAGTTCGACACGATTCTCTCCTTTTCTTTTTCCTAGATAGCGCGATGCTCTACGCCGATGGGACCCAGTCCCCAGGCAGGCTTCAGCCGTCGCTAGTATGCCAGGTCGCGATGCCATGGTCAAGGCTAGGAGGTGAGCGGCTCGAGGTCCGGTGAGAGCTCATGAGATGCGATGCTCACGAGGCCCCCCTTGGCGTGCAAGCAGCGGCCCAGAGAATCGAAAAAGGGAGTGAAGCCGCCGGAGTGGGACTGCGAGGCTGGGGTGTGTAGGGAGCAGGACCGGTGCCACAGTGAATGTGACTTATCTTTTGGTAGTCCTGATCCGTCGGGAGGATGGTGCCTGTCCTTGCGTCTGTGGTGGTGTCATTAGGCACGACCCGTAATGACCACCCTCTTGCCTCGCTTGTCCAGGTGCTCTACGTCCTTGGGTCCCGGCCCTCAAGCGAGCTCAGCCGCCGCTGGTATGCCAGGTCGTGGTGCCGTTGTGAAGGCCAGGGTGAGGGCTGGAGAGCCAGTAGCACTCCCGAGACGCGATGCTCGGGACCTCCCCCTTTAACGTGCAAGCGACTCGCAAGACAAGATGGCGGTCGTCCAAGCCGGCCCATGAATCACCGTCAGGTGAACCTGCAGGTTAGATGTTAGAAGAAGCCGAGAACCCCCGTGGAGCGGGCTGTCTGCCCAGGGCCCTGGGCACCAGACAAAGGCACCGAGGACCTCATAAGATGGCGTGCACGAGGCGGGTCGCGAGCCAGAGCTCGATCCTCGGGTTTGTCAGCATTGCAGGGATGGACCCGAGCACAAGCGCCGTGCCGATGTGAGTAGCCATGCAGCGAGGCGAGCGAGGGACAAGCTAGCAAATACAGGGAGGCCGCGAGGCGGTTAAGGATCAAGGCCGGTGGGTGGTGATCATAGGTAAACTCATAGAAGATAGTTAGACAATCCTGGTGAATGCAAAACGATACGCGCCGCGGGGATGTACCCACACGGCCTGGAGATGATGCAACACGAGGGGCGCCCCCAAACTGAACAAACTGGAAAGATGTCACCTGGTACCGTTGCTGAAGAGGTGTTGGGATATTGAAGGACGCACGTTGCCAGAGTCGTTCCTCATGAGCCGCCCTGGTGCTGAGCCTCGGGAGGCCCAGAGGGCCCGTGAGGCTCCTGGGGGTGCTCCTCCATCTCCACTAGGATCGCCTGATGCCCAGCCTCGCGAGCCGCCAGGGCATCCCTTGTGCAGCGCTGGAACACCACAGCCGCGCCACGCAGGCCGAAAGGCATGCAGACGTAGCTATGGGGTGGACCCTCGCATCGGCCGACATGAGACGGGCAGAAGAGCTACCGACATGCGGCCCTATTGAGTCCTGGGATGTCGATGCAGACACAAAACTCCTTACCCTTGCCAGGGCAGTGAGCCGCGCCTCGTGGTAGGCGGCGATTGCCTTGCAGAACCCTTGCCTCTTGAATCTCCTCGATTGCCTTGCTGATGAACTCCTGAACACCTGGCGCTTCCCTCCTGACGCCTTCTCCTGGGAAGCATGCTCCGAAGCGTGCCTCCATGTGGTGCCTGAGCGCCTCCCTCGTGACCCTAGCTAGGTCTGAGGACCTTCCGAGGAGAGCCACCGAGCACAGCCTAAGAGGGGCGCCGGGCGTGCCTTCCTATGCAATGGGTGAAGGCGCCTCATACGAGGACGCGAGGCTTAGCTCGGCGTCCTCGGGCGATGCTTCCTCATGAGATCCCTGTCCCAGATGCAGCTTTTTTGTCTTGGGGGCGACCTCAGGAGGGAGGGCACTACCCTCATCTTCAGGGTTCTCGACAGCTGCATCCTGGAAGGCACGCTCTAGGGAGCACAATGCGTCCTTTTCCTGACATGCGACCGTGATGACACTGCCGCTTCTTGGTATCTTGAGGATATTGTAGCCGTGGTGCGTTTCTGCCATGAACTTGGCCAGTGCTGGGTACCCTAGCATGGCGTTGTAGGGCAGGCGAATGTCGGTGACGTCAAAGTCGATGAGCTCGGTGTGGTAGTTGTTGCGTTCACCGAAGGTGACAGGGAGGCGAACCTGCCCTATCAGGTGTGTGGAACCATCAGTCACTCGTAAAAATGGCTTAGTTGGTTGAAGCTGGTAGTACGTCATTTGGAGTCTATCGAATGTTTGAACAAATAGGACAATGTGCCCCACTCCACCATCGATGAGGGTCTTGGTGATGACCACATTGCTGATGACGGGAGAGTATAGCATGGGGAGCATGCCAGTAGTGGCCGCACACTTGAGCAGGTCCGAGGAGCTGAAGGTGATGGCGCATTTGGACCACCTAAGAGAGCGAGTTGCTTCGAGCTTGGGGAGTACTGCCTTCACCTCGCGCGCGAACTGCTTGAAGATGCAGTAAGAAGCTGGGGCCTACGAGCCGCCCAGGATGCAAGCGATGGCTCGTGGCTCCTGGAAGCCCCCAGGCCCCTCTTCCTGGTGGTGATCTTCGTTCCTTCTTGGTGGTGGAGGCAGACGACATTGCTCTGAGGGCGCTCCTCATGAGGCTGCTCCCTCCAAGCGCCCTCACAAGGTTGGTCCTACCAACGGTCCTCCCGAGGATGGTCGCGCCACTCCTGGCGATGGTCGTGTCCGTCACAACTCCTCCACCTCGTCCACCTCCGCGGCCGTAGCCTCGATCGTTGTGTTCGGGGCGTCGACCGAGGCGCCCATCACGGTGGGCTCCGAGCTCCTGGCAGTCGTTGGTGTTGTGGCTGTGGATGCTCTGGAAGACGCAGAATGGTCGGTTGCTCTTGGACGACTCGGGATGATCGCAACCGCACTTCATCTCTGGCTCTGCCGCGAGCACAACCGGTCCCTTGCACTTCACGTCCTTGGCCTTGGCCTTCTTGTCTTCTGGGTCAGCATCAGGGAGCTCGAGGAGGGAAAGGCGCCCCTCCTCAGCCCTTCCACACTTGTTCGCCATGTTAAACATCTCTAGGGCTGTGTAGAGGTCCTCATGGCTGACGAGCTCCTCCTTCATCTTGACATTGCGGACGCCATCAGTGAACGCTGAGATGATGGCCTCGTCCGACACCTTGGCGATCTTGAGGCGAACGTTGTTGAAGCGCTGTATATACTTTTATAGGGTCTCTCCTGGCTGCTGCTTGATGCAAATCAGGTCACCGCGGCCGGCGGAGAGTCGCGAGTGCCCTAGAAGTTGGCAATGAAGCGGCCGCGCATCTCCTCCCAGGAAGAGACTGATCCCCCGGGAAGGTTTAGGAGCCAAGAACGCGCGCCATCCTTGAGGGCCATTGGGAACCAGTTCGCCATGATCTTCTCATCATCGCTGGCTGCCTCGATGGTCAGCTCATAGAGCTGCAGGAACTCGGCGGGGTCGGCGGTGCTGTCGTAGCGTGGGGGCAGGTCAGGCTTGAACTTGCTTGGCCAGACGACGTTGCGGAGCTTTGAGGTGAACGCGACATCCTGCTGTGGCCACTTGGACCCATCAAGGAGGTGGAACCTGGTCCTGGTGCACGCGCACTGCCACCTCTTGTGGCAGCACGCGGGTGTGGCGTGGGGGCGCAGGAAGCAGACGCGCCTCCCCTTGAGGCCGCCGCACCACTTGACAGCTCACCTCCTCCCAAGCAGGCGCCGGGTGTAGTGGGTCACGCCATGGTGCCACACGCCTTGGCTCAATGATGACACCCTTGGCCAGAGGTGGTGGAGAAGCCCCGTGAGCCACAACGCCCGTGACAGGCAGCTGCTGAGGCAGTAAGCGGGCCAGTGCAGCAGAGTCCCCGGCGGTGCTGACAAGCTTAGTGATCTGCTAGAGCCACTCCTCGTAGAAGTCGTCGACCGGGCGGTAGCGAAGAAGCTCCCGTGCCATGAGCAGAGCGGTCTGCACATTCGCCAGGCCGTGACGCGCGTGAGAGGATGAAGCTGCTGGGGTCAGTGACGGAGTGGCGGTGCGCCCATCGCGGTGATCCAAAGGGTGGAGCGAGGAAGCTTGCTGCTCGCGGCCATCGGGGCCCGTGGCAGCGTTGGATGATACGTCTCTCTCGTATCTATAAATTTTGATTGTTCCATGCCAATATTATTCAACTTTCATATACTTTTGGCAACTTTTTATACTATTTTTGGGACTAACATATTGATCCAGTGCCCAGTGCCAGTTCCTGTTTGTTGCATGTTTTATGTTTTGCAGAAACCCCATATCAAACGGAGTCCAAACGGGATAAAAATGGACGGAGATCATTTTTGGAATATTTTTGATTTTTGGGAAGAAGAACCAACGTGAGACACTACCCGAGGGGGCCACGAGGTAGGGGGCATGCCCCGGGGGGCAGGCGCGCCCCTGACCCTCGTCGGCACCCCATAAGGCAGTTGACGCTTATCTTTTGCCGCAAGAAAGCTAATTTTTGGAGAAAAATCTAGGTGAAGGTTTCAATCCAACCGGAGTTACGGATCTACGGATATATAAGAAATGGTGAAGGGGCAGAATACAGGAATGCAGAAACAGAGAGAGACAGAGAGACAGATCCAATCTCGGAGGGTGAGGGAGTCCTGGATTAGGGGGTGTCCGGATGGCCGGACTATGACCTTTGGCCGGACTCCCGGACTATGAAGATACAAGATTGAAGACTTTGTCCCATGTCCGGATAGGGACTTTCCTTGGCGTGGAAGGCAAGCTTGGCGATACGATATGAAGATCTCCTCCCATTGTAACCGACTCTGTGTAACTCTAGCCCTCTCCGGTGTCTATATAAACTGGAGAGTTTTAGTCCGTAGGACACACAACAATCATACCATAGGCTAGCTTCTAGGGTTTAGCCTCTCCAATCTCGTGGTAGATCAACTCTTGTATTACCCATATCATCAATATTAATCAAGCAGGAGTAGGGTTTTACCTCCACCGAGAGGGCCCGAACCTGGGTAAAAACATCGTGTCCCTTGTCTCCTATTACCATCCGCCTAGACGCACAGTTCGGGACCCCCTACCCGAGATCCGCCGGTTTTGACACCGACATTGGTGCTTTCATTGAGAGTTTGTCTGTGTCGTCACCAACAGGAAGGATGACGCACCCCGTCTTTAAAGACGGCGCTGTTGCTAAAGAAGCTTTGGCTGTCGGCCAAACTCTCCGGCTAGGCAGGTTTTTGATGACCGCCTGTTCGGCCGCCGCGCCGGCGATGACCTCTCGGGTCATTGAAAGCAATCTCCAGATCAGCTCGGAACTCGCCGAGCAGTTAGATCCGATGGAGCTATCTTCCCTAAACAAGCTCTTGGATCGCATCGCCGCCCTGGGAGTCGCTACATATTACGGCCAGATGGGGCTTAAACCCGATCAGAGAGAGATCGACTCTCCCTAGGTCACCCACCACGTTGAAGTGGTGGAAGAACAACACGGCGAATCTTCGCCCATCCTAAGGACCAGATGTGTCCGGATTCCTGACCCCTCCAAGCCGGATATCCGCAGAGTGGAGGATGTCGCCCAAGCCCTGAACCTGAAGTCAGGCAACAGGCCTGATTCATTGAATAACGTCCAAGAAAACAAGATTCAGGATTCGGAAATTTCTTGGCCCCTGAGTCTTAGATCGGGCGAGGTTCCGGATTTAAATCCACCCGCCCACCCAACTATAAGGGATTTATCCCAAATACGGCAAGAGCCCGGGGAAACAGTACACCACTACTGGGCCAGATTCCTCCTGGTTATAAATAGGATAAAGGACTGCCCTGAGAAGGATGCAATTACATTCTTCTGTAACAACTGCATGGACATCGGAATCCTCAACGCCATAAGTCGTCGCCAAATTACATGCTTCGCCGACTTGACATCCATAGTACAAAAGTACAGTGCGACAGAAAGCATTCGGAAAACCGAAACAAAGTTCTGGGACAATCCGGCCCTGAATACAATCCCAGTACGAAACAAAAGGGCGCATTATCTTCAGGCACCTAAGCCGAACAGCAAAAAACAAAAACCCTCTATAGGGTATGGGACCGTACTGGAGGGATGGCTCAATGGACCCTGTAAAATTCATAGTTCAGGGGAAGTCACACCAACTCACAGCCTTAGAGCATGTTGGATACTCCGGCAGGTGGCCAGGAGTGGCGAGGAGCTTCTAACTCCAGAATCCGCAGAGCACCACCCAAGGAACGCCAGTACAATGTCAACAGTCTTCGAGACCTTCGCATCGAACAATGCGAGGAAGCGAATGCTCCGCAGCCTTGCCGAAGTCTACCAGGTAGCAACAATAAATCCATGGAGTGACATGGCTATTACTTTTAATGCCAGTGACGAACCGAAATACCGGACAACCCGAGCACCAGCTGCATTGGTCCTCAGTCTGATAGTGGACGGCTTCCGGCTTACAAAGGTACTCATGGACGGCGGCAACGGATTGAACCTCATCTATGAGGAAACACTGCAAAAAATGGAAATAGACTGGAGCCGCATTGAGCAAAGAAACACAACCTTTAGAGGAATAATCCCCAGCCGGGAAGCATGCTGTTCAAGGAAAATCACACTGAACGTGGTGTTCGGCACGCCAGATAATTACAGATCCGAGGAAGTCACATTTCAAGTGGCCCCGTTCAGCAGCGGATACCACGCTCTGTTAGGGCAAGAAGCATTCATAATTTTTCAAGCTATACCCCATTACGGGTACATGAAGCTCAAAATGCCCAGACCCAACGGAATCATCACTCTTGCTAGTGATCCGAACACAGCACACCACGCCGAAAACAAGACAGCCGCACTGTCCCTCGAGGCACTATCTAAAGCCCTGGCGGCTGAGGAACTAACTGTGTTGCGCTCCATGGTGGACAGGGACGACGTGATACTCGACAAAAGATCCAAGTCCACCTCCTTCAAGCCGACAGACGAAATAGTCAAGTTCCAAGTCCATCCAACGGACACCACAAAAACGGCCTCCATCGGGGCACAACTAAAACCTGATGTAGAAGCCGCACTCAGAGAATTCCTACGAGAAAATTGGGACATTTTTGCCTGGCACCCCTCAGACATGCCAGGAATCCCATGCAGGGTGGCCGAGCACAGCGTGAACATCCTAAAAGGGTTCAAGCCCGTTAAGCAGACTCTTCGGCGTTTCTCCGAACCCAAGAGACAAGCCATGGGAGAGGAGCTAGCAAAACTACTGGAAGCCGGATTCATCAGAGATATAAAACATCCGGACTGGCTAGCAAACCTCGTGATGGTACCAAACAAGGACAAATTCTGGCGCCTATGTGTAGATTTCAAAGACCTAAATAAGGCCTGCCCAAAGGATCCCTCCCCCCTCCCCCGAATCGATCAAATCATCGACGCCACCGCATGACACAATTCATTGTGTTTCCTCGATGCATACTCTGGCTACCACCAAATGAAGATGGCAGAGTCAGACCAAGCCGCAACGGCATTCATCACCCCATACGGCCCATTCTGCTTCAACACGATGCCCTTTGGGCTAAAAAACGCCGGCACGACATATCAACGCATGATTCAGACATGTCTGGCCAACCAGATCGGCAAAATAGTTGAAGCATACGTAGATGACGTGGTCATCAAATCCAAACATGTTGAAACTCTAGTAGATGACTTGAGGCTCACGGTCGACAACCTACGAGCATATGACATTAAGCTCAACCCAGAAAAGTGCGTTTTCGGCGTGCCAGCCGGAAAGCTCTTGGGCTTCATTGTATCCGGTAGAGGAATTGAGGAAAACCCAGCCAAGATCCGAGCTCTGTCACAATTGGGTATCCCAAAAGATCTCAAGAAAATACAAAAATTGACTGGATGCGTGGCGGCTCTAAGCCGCTTCATCTCCCGCTTAGGAGAAAAGGCATTACCCCTTTATCGCCTTCTGCGACGCACCAAACACTTTGAGTGGACGGATGCCGCCACGGCCGGACTCGAAGAAATCAAAGGCATACTGGCAACAAATCCAGTCCTGGCCGCGCCCAGCACGGGCGAACCAATGTTATTATACATCGCGGCAACCCATCAAGGTGTAAGCGCGGTGCTCGTCGTCGAACGAGAAACGGACGGACACAAGTTTCCTCTCCAAAAACCAGTTTACTACGTGTCCACTGTCCTAACTCCATGCAAGTCACGGTACCCGCATTATCAAAAGATAGCATACGTAGTGTTCATGGCATCCCGGAAGCTGCGACACTATTTCCCAGAGTGTTCAATAACAGTGGCATCCGAAGTACCTCTTAATGATATTATAAACAACCGCGACGCAACGGGCCGGATTGCCAAATGGGCCATTGAGCTCCTCTCGTTCGATATAACTTACAAGCCACGGCGAACTATCAAATCGCAGGTTTTGGCTGACTTCATCGCGGAATGGACCGAAGCCGAGCTCCCTAAAGAGTACGACGCATATTCCAACTGGATCATGCACTTCGACGACTCCAAAATGTTGGCTGGCCTGGGGGCTGGCGTCGTCCTGACGTCCCCTACAGGAGACACAGTCCAATACGTACTTCAGATAATGTACACGGACTCCAACAACGCAGCCGAATACGAGCCCCTTCTACATGGTCTCTGGATGGTAGTCTCCATGGGCATTCAGCGCCTAGAGGTCCGTGGGGATTCAAACCTCGCGGTATCCCAAATAAATGGAGACTTTGACGCCAAAGATCCGAAAATGGCAGCATATCGCAACACTGTCTTAAAGATGTCAGTCCGGTTTGAGGCTCGAATTTCACCATATAGCCCGGGAGAACAACCAGGCAGCAGACGTGTTGGCACGCATCGGCGCAAAGCGCGATGCCGTCCCTCCCAACATCTTCCTAGAGAGGCTTTTCAAGCCATCTGTAACATGGGAGGGAGAGTCCGGAAACAACAGCTCGGACACAACCACGCTACCCCTCACAGAACATTCTGACACAGTTGGTGGCTCTGCCAACGAAACAACACCGTCAGCCCACACAATAATGGCAGTCATTGCCCCGTGGACAGAACCATTCCTAGCCTACCTAACTAGGCAGGAACTTCCCGAGGACCAAAACGAGGCCCGCTGCATAGTGCGGCGATCTAAAGCCTACAAAGTCCACGAGGGAGAACTTTATAAGAAGAGCACAACCGGAGTACTTCAAAGGTGTATCTCCGAAGAAGAAGGGCAAAATCTTCTGGCTGAAATTCATGCCGGACTAGGAGGGCACCACGCCGCAGCCCGGGCCCTTGTAAGCAAGGCCTTCCGTACCGGATTTTATTGGCCGATGGCCCGGGCAGACGCTCAGGACTTAGTACAGCGATGCGTCGGTTGCCAATTATTCGCTAATCAAAGCCACATGCCGCCTACCGCCCTAGAAACCATACCCATCACCTGGCCTTTTGCGGTTTGGGGGCTTGACATGGTTGGACCCCTTAAAGGAGGAACCCACAAGAAAAAATATCTACTGGTCATGGTGGACAAATTCACCAAATGGATAGAGGCCAAGCCTATAAAGACGGCCGAATCCGGACCGGTGATAGACTTCATATCAGGGGTTGTACACCGTTACGTCGTCCCCCACAACATCATAACTGACAACGACATAAACTTCACGGCCGACAAAGTTAAACTCTGGTGCAAAAACATGGGCATCAAGCTCGACTACGCTTCAGTCTATCACCCACAAACTAATGGTCAAGTCGAGCGAGCCAACGGTCTCATCATGAGCGGCATCAAACCCAGACTATTGTGATCCCTCAACGAATCTAACACGCACTGGGTAGAGGAGATTGACTCCGTACTCTGGGGGTTGCGGACCACGCCGAATCGCACTATCGGATTCACACCATTTTTTATGGTGTACGGCGCAGAGGCAGTGTTGCCCTGCGACATAATTCATGACTCACCTCGCGTGCGTATGTACGATGAAAGAGAAGCCGAGCTCGATCGGCAGGACAGCTTGGACGCATTGGAGGAGGAGCGCGACGTGGCAAAAGCCCGTTCCGCATTCTATCAACAGTAGGCTCGAAGATATCAAAGCAGAGAAGTACGGGCCAAAACTTATAACGTTGGCGAACTAGTTCTACGCCTGCCGGACAAGAAAAAGGACAAACTAAAGCCCAAATGGGAGGGTCCCTTCATAATCGACCAAATACTGACTGGTGGAGTGTACCGTCTACGAAACTCATCGGACAACCGACTCAAGCCGAACCCATGGAACGCAGCACGCCTACGACGATTCTACGCCTAGCGCCGGACTTCGTGTTCATCTCCTTCTTCTGTCCCCTTTTTATTTTTTCACATTAGCTGTCTGGCATTTCTCTCCTTCTCCCTACCCTTTTTTTCTCTCCCAAGCCCTTAGGGGCTTGCTTGCGCATTGTTCGCACATACTTGACGCGCCAACCGCGCTCATCATACCTGGGGGCTTCTTTATCAGAAGTTAAACGGGCCTCATACCCAAAACATGCGTTACACTTCCGCATAAACCTTTTATACACCATTATATGCATCGATATGACTTAAGTTTTGGCCAAGATGGGTTGCCTGGCTCCTGTGCTTACCCCTACGTTCCCGTTCGTTCGGCTAGGTGGTAAAGGGAGCACCTCTGCGATTGTTACTACCGGGTCAGCCGGATGTGTACCTCAGACTGGGTGAAGCCGAAAGCTAGCGTTCTTAAGGGAATAATCGGTCGGTGAACTAAAATAGGATTTTTCTTGTTTATTTATCTGCCCCCAGATGCGTTTATGCTCTTTTTAGCAGTTCGGACATGCACTTTAGGGCATGCCTCCCAGGGAAAAGAACCCCTAACGGAACTATTCTCCCTGGAAGATGTTTCTTACTAACCATGTAATATAACATAACTAGTTGGGCACTTGTCTGCTAAAGCAATTATGACCCCTACGCCTTTTCTCCATGCATGCTCTGGTTCTTACATAATCGAGAGGGTATTCGGACACACTCCGGACTATAGGGGCCGGAGGTCGAAGCGAAAAGGTCCGCAATGACCAACGATCTACAATCCGGCTAGAAGGCATTTTTCATGTCATTTTAAATTACAGAGTCAATCCGACTCGGTATATTCTTCTTCAATACCATCCAACAGGCGGTCTAATTTACAGTCGTGTTGAGAATACTTTGCAGCCAGCTCTACCTGGCCATATACTAAACTGACAGGGATCTCCTTTCTGTCCGGAACCATAGGGCCGACCTCGGACATGTGGTTCGGGTCCGCCTTCGTGTACCGAGTCTTGACCATGGCCCAGGCCTCCCTGGCACCTTGATGAGAGGCCGATATCTTCCACAACCGGAAGCGCTGCCGCACTCCCTCAAGCTTCTTTGCAAGCTCCCCAAGGCCTTCAGGCACGGAGAGGGATGGCCACATATCCTGGATGACGCCCTGCATTGCCTGCCGAACTCGTTCGTGCAGTTGCAACAACTTGGGAAGAAGGTCCCCCATTAAACCGGGCATTTCCTCCGCAGGACGACCTGTCAGCAGACCTACAGACATATTTCTGTCAATCGACTTCCTCGCCGATTTTTTTTCGAGAATTCGTTCAAGCACTTACTAAAAATGCCGCGTTGAAGTCGCCGATTCTCCTTTACGGAAACAGACAGCTAAATACAAACATCCTTTAGTTCCTCGCCCAGCTGGGTATTGGCGTCTTGAAGTTTGTTCTTCTCTTGCCTCACCCTCGTCAGCACGCTCTCGCCAGCCTTTAGTTGGCGTAGGAGTTTTTGCTTGTCCGGATTTACTCCGGCCCCATCTGCACTATTATCGTCAGAATTGCACACATGCCGCACTTCACAACGAAATTATTTTTCGGAGCATATATTACCTGAAGGGGTCCCCTGGGCAATAGCTGAAGTGGCTAGTGCGGCCTCAAGTTGGACCTTGCACTCTGCCAGCTCCTGAGACAGTTGCATGTTCTTCTTTGTAAGACCCTGCATAACATATGATCCTTAAAACAGTTATCTTAACTATTTCAAGTCTCGGGGGCTACTAACATATATAACCATCAGATTTACTCACCCGTATGTCTTTTACATACTGCTCTGTGGCTCTGGCTAGATCATTTTGAGCGGCACGAAGGTACGCATCTCCCGTATTAAAGGCGTTCAATGCCTCTGGGGAAAAACATGCGTCCTGATGAACAGTCCGGCGATGCCTGTGGTTCATGGCACTCTCCACCTCTGAATTGGTGGCAGATAGCCCGTGTGCGTCCTCTGTCGGAGGAACGCCCGACGCGCACCTCGTGTCCTCCTCCGCTTCTGGACCCGGCCTTGAAGTCTGGCCGGTGGATATAGTCCGGCGGGCTCATTTCTTCCTAAGGAGAGCATGAGTGTTAGCATGACTTGATGGCATAAAGCCTAGGCGTTAAATTCGTATGCCGCACCATTGCACCGGAGTCTCGATCTGGTCCACACTTCTCTTTGGCCCGCCTGGCTTTAGCGACCCTTGTTGGCTGCCCACTGCGGGCCCGACACTCCGCCTCAAGGATTTCCCCTGCAAAACGAAACACTATTGGTTTACAACATTCAAAATAAGGCATGGATGGATCTCCTTCAAAGTACCGGGACTTGGGTCTTGGTTACCTTTGAGGCTGGAAGTAGTCCGGGATAGTCGGCCGTAATGGCCACTAAGGTGTTGTCCTTACTCAATTGATGAAACACCCCATCAATTAACTCCACACATAAGTTCGGGTCCTCTTGGGAATCCGGATCGAGGGACCATTCTGGGTCCTCGGGCTATGGGGGAGGGCTGTTGATCTCCTTCACCGTCTGGCGTAGCTCCTGCGTTAACATCGCCAGACTAAGTACTCAATTATGGGAATTTCAAAAGCGGGTAGATAAGTGAAAGCGTTCGCTTACCCAGCTCGGAGGGCTATACATGGAGAATCCGCCCCGTGGGTTGACACGGGTGAATTCCTCTTCTTCTCCCTTGTACAAAGTGGATAAGACCTTCGTTAGAGTGGTAGCAGAATCTGGTCTCTTGCGACCGCACCGGGTGGCGTCGTCCTCCCCGTTGAAATCCCACATGGGGTGGCCTCTGAACTGAAGCGGCTGCACCCCCCGCGTAATGCATGTGACCATGACCTCGATCATGGTCAATCCGGAATGAGCCAACAATCTTATCCTGCTCATCAGGTAGAGGACGTCCCTGTCAATTTCCCTTTGAGGATTCCGTGGGCGCCAGCTCAGGCGTTTATTTAACGGAGCGTTGTTAAACTCAAGGAGGCCGATCCGCATAGGGTCTGGCAGGGGGACGTCATCCATATAAAACCATTCCGAAGGCCAGTCCTCGGACGCCTTCTTAGGGGTACCGGATAGGTATCCGGTCCCGGCGATGCGTCATAGTTCGGCTCCACCCACTTGATAAATTGACCCCTCCTGAGAGCGGGGCACAAGGCAGAATAACCTCTTCCATAGTGCGAAATGGGCCTCGATGCCCAAGAATAGCTCGCAGAGGGCCACAAAGCCCGCAACGTGCAGTATCGAGGCAGGTATGAGGTTGTGTAGCTGGAGGCCGTAAAACTCTAGTAGACCTCGGAGAAACGGATGAATTGGAAATCTGAGTCCCCTTATTAAATAAGGTACTAGGCACACCCGCTCTCCTTGAGAGGGATTGGGGACGCTCTCCGCCTGCTCTCCACCGCCATAGGTGGCAATCCCGGATCGAACTAGGACCATATATGCCGGGGGAGTAGCCCCTTGGATTGAAGCACTACTAGCTTGCTATGCGGGACGGAGCATCTCTCCCAATCCCCAGTCTTGGGGCTGGGAGTGCGAGAAGAGGAGCCGAGTCAGCTGTCCATGGTGGAATGTATTTTCTGGTTAGAAGCGCTCCGATGAAAGCTTGCGAAGGGGATTTGGTGTGGTTCGGATCTAGATCCTCGTCTCTTTTTATATAGGCAACTTATTTGAGCAGCTAGGGGGGGAATG
The DNA here is from genome assembly GCF_002162155.2 of Triticum dicoccoides. Classification (NCBI taxonomy): domain Eukaryota; kingdom Viridiplantae; phylum Streptophyta; class Magnoliopsida; order Poales; family Poaceae; genus Triticum; species Triticum dicoccoides. The sequence continues at coordinate 632,029,608 of NC_041389.1, forward strand.
TAAAAATACCCTGGCTTTTCGCATTCGTTCAACATGTGGAAGATGGCCTTTATTGGACGTGGAAGCCAATGAGCGCAACATTTATCAGAAGCCGGACACTATTCTACAAGTATATGGAGCTGGAGAAGAACCCGCCTTGCAATGCCGAAGACAATTTGCACGCCGGACTCGTCGTCATTGAAGCCTAGTTCGGGGGATACTGAGGGAGTCCTGGATTAGGGGGTGTCCGGATGGCCGAACTATGACCTTTGGCTGGACTCCCGGACTATGAAGATACAAGATTGAAGACTTCGTCCCGTGTCCGGATAGGGACTTTCCTTGGCGTGGAAGGCAAGCTTGGCGATACGATATGAAGATCTCCTCCCATTGTAACCGACTCTATGTAACCCTAGCCCTCTCTAGTGTCTATATAAACCAGAGAGTTTTAGTCCGTAGGACACACAGCAATCATACCATAGGCTAGCTTCTATGGTTTAGCCTCTCCGATCTCGTGGTAGATCAACTCTTGTATTACCCATATCATCAATATTAATCAAGCAGGAGTAGGATTTTACCTCCACCGAGAGGGCCCGAACCTGGGTAAAAACATCGTGTCCCTTGTCTCCTGTTACCATCTGCCTAGACGCACAGTTCGGGACCCCCTACCGGAGATCCGCCGGTTTTGACACCGACAGAGGGGCTCTCGCCCCTCCCATGCCATGGGAGCCATGGACCAGAGGGGAAACCCTTCTCCCATCAAGGAAGAAGAAGAAGAAGGAGGGTCTCTCCCCCTTGCTTCCGGTGGCGCCGGAACGTGCCGGGGCCATCATCATCACCGTGATCTACACCAACACCTCCGCCATCTTCACCTACATCTCCATCACCTTCCCCCCTTCTATATTCAGCGGTCCACTCTCCCGCAACTCGCTGTATCCTCTACTTGAACATGGTGCTTTATGCTTCATATTATTATCCAATGATGTGTTGCCATCCTATGATGTCTGAGTAGATTTTCGTTGTCCTACCGGTGATTGGTGAACTGCTATGATTGGTTTAATTTGCTTGTGGTTATGTTGCTGTCCTATTGTGCCATTCGTGTCGTGCAAGCGTGAGGGATCCCCTCTCTAGGGTGTTGCAATATGTTCATGATTCGCTTATAGTGGGTTGCTTGAGTGACAGAAGCATAAACCCGAGTAAGGGGGTTTTGGCGTATGGGATAAAGGGGACTTGATACTTTATTGCTATGGTTGCAATGATGATTGTTATGATCCCGTTGATTGTCTTGAAATAAACCTTTTTGATGGTGTTTTCTATGCTTGTGTCCAAGATGCCAATATGAATTATGCTTATGGAGATGAACTTGCTATAGTTCCTTATGTTAAACATTAAATTGTTGCTATTGCACCCACGCATGATAGTCCTATTATCTTTTTGAATTCTTCCGACTACACTCTCTCGGAGAAGTTTGTGCTTATTAAGGATTATGTTGATGGGTTGCCTTTTACTACTACACATGATGATTTTGATAGATATAATATGCATGTTCTTGCTGATCCTACTTGCAATTATTATGAGAGAGGAACTATATCTCCACCTCTCTATGTTTCCAATACGATAGAATTGCAAGAAACTTCTTATACTATGCATTGGCCTTTACTTGGTGTGCATGAATTGTTCTTTTATGACATGCCGATGCATAGGAAGAGAGTTATACTTTGTTGTTGCTTGATATATGTTACTTTGTGCTCACTACTAAATTACAAATCATTGTTAATTGAAATTAGCTTCAATATACCTTGGGATCCGGGTGGATTCATTACTTGAGCACTATATGCCTAGCTTAATGGCTTTAAAGAAAGCGCTGCCAGGGAGACAACCCGAAAGTTTTAGAGATTCATTTATTTCTCTTGAGTGCTTTCGTATAGTTTAAAAACAAAAAAATAAATAAAGAGGGGATCCCAAAACTTTTCAAAAAGGAAAGTGAAAGTGAGAAAGACAAGCATTGTTGAAGTGGGAGAGCTCCTTGAACTTTCTTCATGCTCATGGAAACTTTGTGAATCTTAATTACAGAAACTTTTCATCAAAAATAATTATCCCCTTGTATAATTCCATTGTATTATAAAATAATGTGCCAAGGTTTGCCTTTAGGATGTTGACAATGCTTGTTGGTTTGTTTGGTGCAGGACAGAAACTTTGGCTGTAGTGTGCGATTTTAATTTTTTTTATTGGAACGTCAAATGGTTCTGATTCTTTTTGCACTATCTTTCTGTACAAAATGTTTATTTTTCCTAATTTTGGTAGAAGTTTTGGGGTACCAGAAGTATGGTGAATGTTCAGATTGCTACAGACTGTTCTGTTTTTGACAGATTCTGTTTTTGATGCATAGTTTGCTTGTTTTGATGAAACTATCAATTTATATCAATGGATTAAGCCATGGAAAAGTTATATTACAGTAGACACAATGCAAAAACAAAATATGAATTGGTTTGCAACAGTACCTAGAGTAGTGATTTGCTTTATTATACTAACGGATCTTACCGAGTTTTCTGTTGAAATTTTGTGTGGATGAAGTGTTTGATTGAGGAGGTCTCGATATGAGGAGATCTCGATATGAGGAAAAGGAAGAGAGGCAAGAGCTCAAGCTTGGGGATGCCCAAGGCACCCCAAGTAAATATTCAAGGAGACTCAAACGTCTAAGCTTGGGGATGCCCCGGAAGGCACCCCCTCTTTCTTCAACAAGTATTGGTATGTTTTTGGATTCGTTTTGTTCATGTGATATGTGCAAGTCTTGGAGCGTATTTTGCATTTAGTTTTCACTTTTATTTGATGCACCATGCTGGTATGAGATAGTCCTTGGTTGATTTATAGGATGCCCATTGCACTTCACTTAAATCTGTTGAGTATGGCTTTATAGAATGCTTCATGTGCTTCACTTATATCATTTGAAGTTTGGATTGCCCGTTTCTCTTCATATAGAAAACCGCCATTTGTAGAATGCTCTTTTGCTTCACTTATATTCGTTAGAGCATGGGAATATCTTTTGTATAAACAATTAAACTCTCTTGCTTCATTTATATCAATTTAGAGAGATGACAGGAATTGGTCATTCACATGGTTAGTCATAAAATCCTACATAAACTTGTAGATCGCTGAATATGATATGTTTGATTCCTTGCAATAGTTTTGCGATATAAAGATGGTGATATTAGAGTCATGCTAGTGGGTAGTTGTGGATTGTAGAAATACTTGTGCTGAGGTTTGTGATTCCCGAAGCATGCACGTATGGTGAACCGTTATGTGATGAAGTCGGAGCATGCTTTATTTATTGATTGTCTTCCTTATGAGTGGCGGTCGGGGACGAGCGATGGTCTTTTCCTACCAATCTATCCCCCTAGGAGCATGCACGTAGTACTTTGTTTTGATGACTAATAGATTTTTGCAATAACTATGTGAGTTATTTATGACAAATGTCGAGTCCATGGATTATATGCAGTCTCACCCTTCCATCATTGCTAGCCTCTTCAGTACCGTGCATTGCCCTTTCTCACCTCGAGAGTCAGTGCAAACTTTGCCGGTGCATCCAAACCCCGTGATATGATACGCTCTGTCACACATAAGCCTCCTTATATCTTCCTCAAAACAACCACCATACCTACCTATCATGGCATTTCCATAGCCATTCCGAGATATATTGCCATGCAACTTCCATCATCATCATATACATGACTTGAGCATTCATTGTCATATTACTTTTCATGAACGTAAGATAGCTAGCATGATTTTTCATGGCTTGTCTATTTTTTGATGTCATTGTTATGCTAGATCATTGCGCATCCCGGTACACCGCCGGAAGCATTCATATAGACTCATATCTTTGTTCTATTATTGAGTTGTAATATCGAGTTGTAAGTAAATAAAAATATGATGATCATCATTATTAGAGCATTGCCCCAGTGAGGAAAGGATGATGAACACTATGATTCCCCCACAAGTTAGGATGAGACTTCGGACTTTAAAAAAAAGAGAAAGGCCAAAAAAAGAAAGGCCAAATAAAGAAAGAGAGAAAAAGAGAGAAGGGACAATGTTACTATCCTTTTACCACACTTGTGCTTCAAAGTAGCACCATGTTCTTCATATAGAGAGTCTCTTGTGTTATCACTTTCATATACTAGTGGGAATTTTCATTATAGAACTTGGCTTGTATATTCCGATGATGGGTTTCCTCAAATGCCTGAGGTCTTCATGAGCAAGCAAGTTGGATGCACACCCACTTAGTTTCACTCCGAGCTTTCATACACTTACAACTTCTAGTGCATCCGTTGCATGGCAATCCTACTCCTCGCATTGATATCAATTGATGGGCATATCCATAGCCCGTTGATTAGCCGCGTCGATGTGAGACTTTCTCCCTTTTTGTCTTCTCCACACAACCTCCACCATCATACTCCATTCCACCCATAGTGCTATATCCATGGCTCACGCTCATGTATTGCGTGAAAGTTCAAAAGGTTTGAGAATGTCAAAAGTATGAAACAATTGCTTAGCTTGTCATCGGGGTTGTGCATGATTTGAATATTTCGTGTGATGAAGATGGAGCATAGCCAGACTATATGATTTTGTAGGGATAACTTTCTTTGGCCATGTTGTTTTGAAAAGACATGAGTGCTTTATTAGTACGCTCAAAGTATTATTATTCTTATGTCAAATGATAGACTATTGCTTTGAATCACTCGTGTCTTAATATTCATGCTATGATTAGACATATGATCAAGATTATGCTAGGTAGCATTCCACATCAAAAATTATCCTTTTTTATCATTTACCTACTCGAGGACGAGCAGGAATTAAGCTTGGGGATGCTGATACGTCTCCGTCGTATCTATAATTTTTGATTGTTCCATGCAAATATTATTCAACTTTCATATACTTTTGGCAACTTTTTATACTATTTTGGGACTAACATATTGATCCAGTGCGCAGTGCCAATTCCTGTTTGTTGCATGTTTTATGTTTCGCAGAAACCCCATATCAAACGGAGTCCAAACAGGATAAAAATGGACGGAGATCATTTTTGGAATATTTGTGAATTTTGGGAAGAAGAATCAACGCGAGACAGTGCCCGAGGGGGCCACGAGGTAGGGGGCGCGCCCCAGGGGGGCAGGCGCCCCCCTGACCATCGTGGGAACCTCGTAAGGCGGTTGGCACTCTTCTTTTGCCGCAAGAAAGATAATTTTCGGAGAAATATCTGGGCAAAGGTTTCAATTCAATCGGAGTTACGGATCTCCGGATATATAAGAAATAGTGAAGGGGCAGAATACGGGAACGCAGGAACAGAGAGGGACAGAGAGACAGATCCAATCTCAGAGTGGCTCTCGTGTTGGGGAACGTAGTAATTTCAAACAAATCCTACGCACACGCAAGATCATGGTGATGCATAGCAACGAGAGGGGACAGTGTTGTCCACGTACCCTCGTAGACCGAAAGCGGAATCGTCGAGGGAGTCCCAGATTTGGGGGTATCCAGATAGCCGGACTATGATGTTCGGCCGGACTCCTGGACTATGAAGATACAAGATTGAAGACTTCGTCCCGTGTCCGGATGGGACTTTCCTTGGCGTGGAAGGCAAGCTTGGCGATACGGATATGTAGATCTCCTCCCATTGTAACCGACTCTATGTAACCCTAGCCCTCTCCGGTGTCTATATAAACCGGAGAGTTTTAGTCTGTAGGACGAACAACAATCATACCATAGGCTAGCTTCTAGGGTTTAGCCTCACTGATCTCGTGGTAGATCTACTCTTGTACTACCCATATCATCAATATTAATCAAGCAGGAGTAGGGTTTTACCTCCATCGAGAGGGCCCGAACCTGGGTAAAAACATCGTGTCCCTTGTCTCCTGTTACCATCCGCCTAGACGCACAGTTTGGGACCCCCTACCCGAGATCCGCCGGTTTTGACACCGACATTGGTGCTTTCATTGAGACTTCCTCTGTGTCGTCACCTTTAGGCCCGATGGCTCCTCTGATCATCAACAACGATGCAGTCCAGGGCGAGACCTTTCTCCCCGGACAGTTCTTTGTATTCGGCGGCTTTGCACTGCGGGCCAATTCGCTTGGCCATCTGGAGCAGATCGGAAGCTACGCCCCTGGCCATCAGGTCAGATTTGGAAGTTTGAACTACACGGCTGACATCCGGGGAGACTTGATCTTCGACGGGTTCGAGCCACAGCCGTGCGTGCCGCACTGTCATGATGGGCCTGATCTAGCTCTCCCGCCGAACAGTGCCCAGGAGGCCGCCCTGGTGTCCGCTCTGACCCTTAGCTCGGAGCCGACTGCGCTAATCAAGGACGGATGGCTGGACGCCGCCTCGGGGGCTGCAATCTCTACGGCGGTCGAGCCAAACACCAGCCTTGTCCTTTGCGAAGCTCGTGACTCCAAGGTGCTGGACTCCTTTCTGGACTCCGAACCTTCCACGCCCCTGTCGATCGAACCAGATTGGGCGCCGATCATGGAGTTCGCCGCCGTGGACATCTTTCAGCAGTCGCCCTTCGGCGACATTCTAAATTCAATAAAGTCTCTCTTTTTATCAGGAGAGCCTAGGCCGGACTATGGTCAGCAAGGTTGGGATGGGGACGATGCAGAAATTCAAAGTCCACCCACCACCCACTTCATAGCCATTGTTGATGATTTAACCGACATGCTCGACTTCGACTCCGAAGACATCGATGGTATGGACGACGATGTAGGAGACGAACAGGAACCAGCGCCTACAGGGCACTGGAGAACCACCTCATCTCATGATGTATACATGGTGGACACACCTAAAAGAAACGACGACGAGGAAGAAAGGGATGCAACGAGGGATCATTCCCTCGAAAAGTAGTCAAAGCGGCGGCGTAGGCGCCGCTCCAAGCTCGACCTCGCCAGAGACCCAGCCACAGAGCAGGGCGAACCGGCGGACGATGAACATGCCATTAGGCAACCGTCCGAACAGGGCAACTTGGGTAAACAAACCGAACAACCCGTCCCCAGCGAAGATAATAGTCCGGACGACCTCACACCGGACAAGTTGCTGGAGCAGAAGAACCTCCACAAACGGCTCGTCGCCACTGCGCGTAGCCTAAAAAAGCAGAAGCGGAAGCTCAAAGCAGCGGAAGATGCACTCAGAATTAGATGGAGCAAAGTACTCAACACCGCGGACAAATACGGCGACAGTCACCGCACAAAGAGCTATCTAAAGTGAAAGTTACTGGCGGAATTTGATGAGGAGGCCTTAGAGCCCCCGCAATCAAAAAATAAGGAAGCAACCCGGTCGGATAAACAACCCCATGGCCAACATAGAATGGCAAAAGGCGCCGCACACAAGCCGGCACGCTATCCACATGAGGATTCGCATCAGAAAGATGGCCCAGCTAGATCTATCTACGGGCCAACAAAGCAAGCTCTAGAAAGCAATGCAACACAACAAGTATCCGGACACCACGGCACACCCAAATATAGGGGTGCCGCACACCCCCTATGTTTCATCGATGAGGTGCTGGACCATGAATTTCTAGCGGGATTCAAGCCCGTAAACATAGAGGCATATGACAAAACAACAGACCCTGGAGTCTGGATTGAGGATTATATCCTCCACATACACATGGCTAGAGGAGATGACCTTCACGCCATAAAATACTTACCCCTCAAGCTCAAAGGGCCAACCCGGCATTGGCTTAAAAGCCTTCCCGAAAACACCATTGGAAGTCGGGAAGAGCTCGAGGATGCTTTTCGGGCAAATTTTCAAGGGACCTATGTCCGACCTCCGGATGCAGACGATCTAAGTCATATAACTCAACAACCCGAAGAGTCAGCCCGGAAACTCTGGAACAGATTTCTTACTAAAAAGAACCAGATAGTCGATTGTCCGGACGCTGAAGCCTTAGCAGCCTTCAAACACAGCGTTAGAGATGAATGGCTCGCCAGAAACCTCGGCCAAGAAAAGCCAAGAACAATGGCCGCATTAACAAGCCTCATGACCCGCTTTTGCGCAGGAGAGGATAGCTGGTTGGCAAGAAGCAGTACCAGCGACCCAAGTACATCCAAAGTTAGGGATGGAAACGGGAAACCGTGATGTAGCAAGGACCAGCGCCGGACTAAGGGAAACAGCCCGAAGAGCACGACAGTCAACGCCGGATTCAAAAGCTCTCGGCAGAATCAGAAAAAGCTGCCCCCCAAGGATAACAAGGACGAGCAATCCAACCTAAATAAAATCTTGGACAAAATATGCCAAATCCACAGTACTCCCGGGAGGCCTGCAAACCATACCCACAAAGATTGTTGGGTCTTCAAGCAACCCGGCAAACTCAACGCCGAACACAAGGGGCTCGACATACCAAGCGAGGATGATGATGAACCCCACAAGCAAAGCACCGGAGAACGAAAGAAGTTCCCACAAGAAGTCAAAATAGTAAACTCACTTCACGTGAACAAGGGGAAAAATAGTGCGGCGTCCATAGAGATACGCGCCATACGGCCTGTCCGAGAGGAGTCCCGCCACTGGTTGTTAAAACCAATCACCTTTGACCGTCAGGATTACTCTAGAAGTATCCAGAATGCAGGCTGGACTGCCTTGATATTAGATCCGATAATTGATGGACTCCACTTTACACAAGTCCTAATGGACGGCAGCAGTGGTCTAAACCTGCTTTATCAGGACAAAATCCGCAAAATGGGGATAAACCCAACAAAAATTCGCGATGGAAACACTTCCTTTCGAGGGGTAACACCAGGCCTAGATACCCATTGTACGGGTTCTCTCCTATTAGAAGTTATGTTCGGCTCCCCCGACAACTTCCGCCGTGAAAAGCTAACCTTCCACATCGCCCCATTTACAAGTAGCTATCAAGCACTACTGGGACGTGAAGCTTTCGCCCGCTTTAACGCAATACCACATTATGCATCCCTTACACTCAAAATGCCCGGTCCATGAGGCATCATCTCATTAAAGGGAAATATCGAGTGTTCCTCAAGCGCGGAAGACGGTGCGGCTTCCTTGACAGCCACACACTAAACCGGCTTCACTAATCAAAGCACCTAAACAGGTCGTTCAGACCCCGGACATGGCTAGACGAGTCCGGCGTAAACACACAAGGGCTTACTAGCCGCATACCCCCGTACAATTGGCTCCGCAGGTGTACAACAAGAGACAATAAAGCTCAATTCTACCCATTTTCTGAATTATACTTTGTTTATTTCATATAACATAGATTTTCGCACGATCTTTTTCAACTAAGTTCCTCTCTTTTACAGATGAACACCGTGCTACACCCGTCCAGGATACGGCACAATGGAGACACAGGCGCAGACATGCAGTAGGGACCCGTTCCAAGGATTCTTTTTAGATTAAGACCCTGCGTAAACCTTTTTTACTGTCTCTTGTTGATACACATCCCCCGATTTCTTGTTATAACCGAGGAGGAAGCTGGCGTCTTGGCATGTGGCCACGTCAGAATGTTGCGCGTACCTGGACACCAGGGGCTTCTTACCAAGGGCGTTGTTCAGCCCGTTTTCATAAAGACCGAATACCTTAGGGAGTGTTCAGCGTCGCGAGTTTGGCCTTATATGCGTCAACTCCGAATCGTGTCTTTGGTCAAATGTTGGGTTTGCCCGGCTCCTGTGTTTTGCTGCCTTATGTTCCGCTCTATCGGCTAAGGCGACACCAGGAGAACTACTGCGATTGTGCCCCGGTTCAGCCAGGCGAGCACCTCAGTAGAGAAAGCCGAAAGCTGACTGTCATGATATAGCGCGAGACTGGTCAACCACTCGATGACCCGCCGGAATCTTTAGGATTCCTCCGCATTAATGAAGGGCCATTTCCCGGCCAGGCACACACGCGCTCTGAATTCGGGTGAGCGCGGTGCCCCTAGGGGCTATGTAGTAGCCCCACTGTCAAACTCCTATGGCTAAGTGAAAGTGGTAAAGCATTATAGTCCGGTTGCCTAGTTCGCTGCGCTATCACCTCCTTTATAGGACCAAGACGTTGGATCAAGTGTGAAAATGCGCCTTCTGCGAACACCCCCGCATTATATGCGTGGGGGCTGAAGCCGAAGACAGCCATCTTTCAGGTTATATACACATATACATTAACGGCCGCTTAGGAGGTATTCTAATTCTTGAAAGCACAAGTATAAAAAGCTTTTATTCCATCGAAACATTGTTTTACGATAATACATGTTATTCAAACATAACATCCTTCGAGCACTGCGTCTCTATTAAACGACCGCCCTGCAGAACTTCCTGAAAATAGTGCTCGGCAGGTACCCAGCTTTCGTCTGAATCTTGGGATGCAACAACACTGGCCTTCATCTCTGCCCAGTATGTCTTGACATGGGCAAGAGCCATCTGCGCACCCTCTATGCACACCGACCTCTTCATTGCATTAATATGCTGCACCGCACCGAGGAACTGCTGCACCAAGCTGAAATAACTCTTCGGCTCAGGCCTTTTCGGCCACATATGACTCATGACATACTTCATGGCGAGTCCGGATAACCTATTCAGCTCTGCCCATGCGGCCAAACGATCGGTTAATGGAAGGGGGCGCTTTGGATTGTGGAACTGCGACCAAAAAAGCTTTTCCACTTCATGGTCCTGCTGATCATGGAAGTGTTCGGCCGCGTCCGCGGCACTCGCCGCCAAGTCTAGATAATTATTGGCGGCACTCCACTGCCGGTCTAACGGAGCATATTTAGGATCCCCGAATTTCATTCGCAGCATAAAGGGCTTTCCAGCCATGATCTCTCCGGCCTGACGTAGCTCCTCTTTCATAGCTCTCATCGCAGAGCGAGTATCCTTGGCCTCGGTAGTGACCTTCTCTAGGTCCTTCTGTGCTATGCGATCTTCTTTTTCAAGAAGCTTGCAGCGGTCGGCAGCATTCTTCAACTTTATAGCCATTTCGGCCATTTCCTTCTTGCTTTGGTAGTGAGCAGCCTGTTCGGCTTTCAGCTCTTCAGTCGCCTTTAAGGCAGCCGCATCGCTTTTCCTGGCCTGCTCCTTGGCTCGGGCAAGTTCTGCCCCAAGGTTCTCCATGGCAGCGGCACCATCGGCATCAAGCACATATGTTGTAAGGTACGGGCATCAAGCTCCTGTTACCAGGTGTCTTCGGAGAAATTACATACCTTGTGCCTCGTCAAGCCGCTTGTTGACAAGCGCGATGTCGGCATCTGCCACGTCAAGTTGCCGCTTTAGCTCGGCAAATTCATCAGTCCGGCCAGCCACCGGACACTTCGCCACCTACATAGGAAAGGCGCAACATTATACCTGGGATTATGATCCTCTGCGCGCCGTCATTTTTGACAACGCACCCCGTCTTAGGGGCTACTATCTATACAGGGCGCATCTTATATATGCGGATCTGTTAAAAGGTACATCGTTTCACGTACCTCAAAACCTGTCAGTAAACTCCTGACGGCATCGTACAACCCGCTCTCCGCGGATGAAATCCTTCCAATCACCATATCCATTAACATACGATGTTCTTCTGAGATAATCGCTCGCCCGAGCAGATCCTTTAGCTCCTCCAACCGCGCACCGGACAGTGCCGGACTCGTCCGATGGCCTTTTTCGAAGGCCGGACACGGAGGGCCTTGGGGGGCCATACGACTGCCTTCCGGCCCTGCCGGATTCGGAGTAACCCTCCGTGACGACACCTCAGGGTTGCCCACCTCACAAGGCGGTACGGTGGGGGCAGGTGTTCCGCTCTCCATCATCTCCGGACGAAGATCCCCTGAAGACGAGCTCTGCTGTGAAGGGCTGAGGTCCGAACTACAAGGTAAACTTTCGGTTATCTTCCTCAGAAATAGAACAGGGATCTCTCTCATTTTAAAACTCCCTTCTTTACTTACGGCTCGGTGGAAGGCTGAGCCCCTCAGGGGCACAATGCGACCAAGGCATCCCCCGGTGCCGAACCCTCCGACGAAGATTTCTTCCCCTGCTTTGAGACCATGGTCTCCGGGTCTTCAGAGGCGGTCCTCTTCTTCCCCTGGTTAGAGGAATTCTCGATTCCTCCTTTCCTGAAAGCCTCCTTCGAGGAGGCGGTAGCTTCCTTGTTCCCCTCCCCGCCTTCTTCCAAAGGCGCAACTTCCAACATCCTGGTTAACACGGGATCCGGCGTAGTCTCGGGGAGGGGGGCCGGACACCGGATTAGCTTTGCTTTCGCTATCCACTCCTGTTTAAGGGACAGCTCTTTTAAGGGCAATTTTATAACGAATATACGAATAGCGTGTTCGGGTACAGGGCTACTTACTTGAGTATCCGGGCGGTTGCAGCTCAGACCTGCATCCTTGGATGAGGCCAGACACATTGCTTGTGATCCAAAGAACAATTTGTACATCTCCATGGGCATCGCGCCCACAAAATGTTGGAGGGCTCGTGGTCCTTCCGGATTAAACTCCCACAGGAGGAGGGGGTGACGTTTGCAGGGCAGGATGCGGCGAATCAACATAACCTGCGTCACTACGGCCAGATTGATATCAATTACTAGGAGATCTCGAACGCGACCCTGCAACAAGGGCACGTCCTTGGACGGCCCCCAGTTAAGCCCTTTATTAACCCATGATGCTAGTTGTGGTGGGGGACCCGAGCGAAAGGCAGGTGGCGCCACCCATTTGGTGCCCATGGGAGCTGCGATATAAAACCACTCTCATTGCCATAAGCTGAACTCCTCTTGAAAAGAGCCCTCGGGCCATGGAGCGTCGGCATTCTTGATTATAACAGCGCCTCCGCACTCTGCGTGCATCCCCTCTTCGGCCCTACTTTGAAGGTCTTGAGCCACAAACCGAAGTGAGGAGTAATACAGAGGAAGGCCTCGCACACGACAATGAACAATGAGATATGGAGGATGGACTCCGGAGCTAAGTCGTGAAATTCCAGCCCGTAATAAAACATGAGCCCCCTCACGAAGGGGTCCGTCGGGAAGCCTAGCCCCCGAAGAAAGTGAGACACAAATACCACGCTCTCACCAGGCTTGGGAGTGGGAATAACCTGCCCTTGAGCAGGCAGCCTGTGCGAGATTTCGCCGGTTAGATACCCGGCATCTCTTAGCTTTAGCACGTCTTCTTCCGTAATGGAGGAAGGCATCGACCGGCCTTGAAGGTCGGAGCAGGACATCATCGGAGGTCTGAAGCGCCTGAATCTGGAGCTTTGGGTGTTGGAACTCAAGGTGAGAGGCGGATTTGATTGAGATTGAAAGAAAGGAGTCGAGCCTTGGTCTCTTTATAAAGAGGTTGAATACCAAGAGCCCTCCCCGTGACCGTTTGGGACTTGCCTTCGATCGAGGAAACATACCAACGGGCACGTTTGGGTTACCCACGCCCGTATTGATGAGAAATCCCGGAATAAGGGGACATGATCTCTACTTCGACAAGACGTGCCAAGGAAACCGCCTCGCTAAACGTGCTGAGGTGGGATAGTAAAACAATTCGAGTAAAGGTTGGCTGTGGCGTGATGTCGCGCTATGGAATACGTTAGCAGATTAGATTTGTACAAATATTATTCTCTCTACGGTGGTATGTGGAACTTATTTTGCAGAGCCGGACACTATCCTCGTGTTCAAAATCTTCTATGAAGTATTCGGAGGAGGAACCCGCCTTGCAATGCCGAAGACAATTTGCGCGCCGGACTCATCGTCATTGAAGCCTGGTTCAGGGGCTACCGAGGGAGTCCCGGATTAGGGGGTGTCCGGATAGCCGGACTATGAACTTCGGCCGGACTCCTGGACTATGAAGATACAAGATTGAAGGCTTCGTCCCGTGTCCGGATGGAACTTTCCTTGGCGTGGAAGGCAAGCTTGGCGATACGGATATGTAGATCTCCTCCCATTGTAACCGACTCTGTGTAACCCTAGCCCTCTCCGGTGTCTATATAAACCGGAGGGTTTTAGTCCGTAGGACGAACAACAATCATACCATAGGCTAGCTTCTAGGGTTTAGCCTCTCTGATCTCGTGGTAGATCTACTCTTGTACTACCCATATCATCAATATTAATCAAGCAGGAGTAGGGTTTTACCTCCATCGAGAGGGCCCGAACCTGGGTAAAAACATCATGTCCCTTGTCTCCTGTTACCATCCGCCTAGACACATAGTTCGGGACCCCCTACCCGAGATTCGCCAGTTTTGACACCGACAATCGTTATGATAACGCGGTTGATGTAGTCGTATGTCTTCACGATCCGACCGATCCAAGTACTGAACACACGGAACCTCCGAGTTCTGCACACGTTCAGCTCGGTGACGTCCCACGAACTCACGATCCAGCAGAGCTTCGCGGGAGAGTTCCTTCAACACGACGACGTGATGACGGTGTTGATGATGCTACCGACGCAGGGCTTTGCCTAAGCACCGCTACAATATTACCGAGGTGGATTATGGTGGAGGTGGGCACCGCACACGGCTAAGAGAGATCAATATATCCTTGTGTGTCTATGGGGTGCCCCTTGCCTTAGTATATAAAGGAGGAGAGGAGGGGAGGGGCCGGCCCTCTCTATGGCATGCCCTGGGGAGTCCTACTCCCACCGGGAGTAGGATTCACCCCCTTCCATGTAGTAGGAGTAGGAGTCAAGGAAAGGGAAAGAGAAGAGAGGGAAGGAGGTGGCGCAGCCCCTCCCCCTAGTCCAATTCGGACTAGGCCTTGGGGGGCGCGCAGCCTCCCCTCTCTCTTTCCCCTAAAGCCCAATAAGGCCCATATACTCCCCGGCGAATTCTCGTAACTCTCCGGTACTCCGATAAATACCCGAATCACTCGGAACCTTTCCGATGTCCAAATATAGTCGTCCAATATATCAATCTTTACTTCTCGACCATTTCGAGACTCCTCGTCATGTCCCCAATCTCATCCGGGACTCCGAACTACCTTCGGTACATCAAAACACATAACTCATAATATAAATTGTCACCGAACTTTAAGTGTGCGGACCCTACGGGTTCGAGAACTATGTAGACATGACCGAGACACGTCTCCGGTCAATAACCAATAGCGGAACCTGGATGCTCATATTGGCTCCTACATATTCTACGAAGATCTTTATCGATCAAACCGCATAACAACATACGTTGTTCCCTTTGTCATCGGTATGTTACTTGCCCGAGATTCGATCGTCGGTATCTCAATACCTAGTTCAATCTCGTTACCGGCAAGTCTCTTTACTCGTTATGTAATGCATCGTCCCGCAACTAACTCATTAGTCACATTGCTTGCAAGGCTTATAGTGATGTGCATTACCGAGAGGGCCCGGAGATACCTCTCCGACAATCGGAGTGACAAATCCTAATCTTGAAATATGCCAACTCAACAAGTACCTTTGGAGACACCTATAGAGGACCTTTATAATCACCCAGTTACGTTGTGACGTTTGGTAGCACACAAAGTGTTCCTCCGGTAATCGGGAGTTGCATAATCTCATAGTCATAGGAACATGTATAAGTCATTAAGAAAGCAATAGCAACAAACAAAACGATCAAGTGCTAAGCTAACAGAATGGGTCAAGTCAATCACATCATTCTCTAATGATGTGATCCCATTAATCAAACGACAACTCATGTCTATGGCTAGGAAACTTAACCATCTTTGATTCGACGAGCTAGTCAAGTAGAGGCATACTAGTGACACTACAAAAAAAATACACTTCCGTGATGATACGTGTTTGTCACAATAGGTCGCGTTTTATGTCATGCATGTACATCCATGACAAATTTATGATAGAATCAAGATAGTCATACCTGTGCTGTCGTAGAAGTGTTCGATGACATTACCAAAATTATCATCACGGAAGTGTCCACTTCCATGACGATAAATCGCGTGTCACAGAAGTGCTTTTGTCAAGGGTGACCGACACATGGCATCCACCGTAATGGAACGCCGTTAAGCTATCGGGTTGGGGTTTGGATCTGATAACCCATTAACAGCCCCGACCAATGGGGATTTTCCACGTGTAAAATCATCATTGGCTGGAGGAAACACGTGTCGGCTCATCGTTGGGATAGATGTCATCCACTCATTGGACGGAAGGCGCCTATGATACGTCGACATGTGGCACGGCCCAACAGAGGCCCATTCCTGTGAAAAGGCCGGCCCGTTTGACTTGGTCAAAAGGTGGCGGGCCGGCCCATGGAAAGCGTGTTAACGGCCTGTTCGCATATAGCCCATTTACAACCCGCTAACCCAAGGCCCGTTACGCCCTATCCGAATTAGGCCTAGTAGCGTCATCAGGGCCATCCAATATGATTCCAGCCTGTTTTCACTTCTGGCCCATGTAGGGCCCATGAAGTCTTTCGACCCATATGAGGCCCTATGTAACTCTTGGCCTATTAATGGCCTGTGGTGAAACTGGCCCGTAATGAACAGTGTATCACTTTACACCCATTAACGGCCCGTGGTGAAACTGGCCCGTAATGAACAGTGTATCACTTTATACCCATTAACGACCCGTTATTCCATTGGGCCATTTTCAGCCCATGTTATCTTTTGGCCTTCTCAGAGCCCATTTATTCTTGGGCTCATTTCCAGCATTCATTTAATTACGGCCCATTACTGTCATTTTCTGCTTGTGGGCCAAATTCAGCCACTGGTTACAGTCGGCCCGTTTGTGGTCCATTAATATGTTGGGCCTTTTCCATAGCGTCATCAAATACGGCCTATTAAAGATGGCCCGTTATGGTCGGCCCATGAACGGACGATTCCAACTCTAGCCCGTTTACGGCCATAATGCGGTCTGTTTGGCCCTTGTTTGGCCAATCGATCATACAGCCCGTATAAGGCCCATTGATGATACGACCCGCAGAAGGCCCGTTGTTTCTACGGCCCGTAGGAGGCCCATTGTTTCTATGGCCCGTAGAAGGCCCACTGTTTCTACGGCCAGTAGGAGGCCCAGTGTCACTACAGTAAATGTTAGCCCATGGTTATTGTGGCCTACTTTTAAAAAATAGGTTATTGCAGCCACTAGCAAACCGCAGAAAAAGAACTGCAATAACTACAAGCAAACAAATAAGCAAGATAACAAGGAAATAAATAAGCAAGCAACTAACGCTAGGCTATCACGGCTATTACACATATTACATCCACTGGGCATCAAAGTTCCCCACCAGTGCAAATATAGGGAACAAAGCAGCATATCATATACACTGGTTGTCAAAGTTGGCGACCAGCGCAAATAAATGCCATAGCAAAACAAATCCAGAACTGAAACCACTTCAGAAGATCTCAAGAAACAATATCCTGGGTACCCATAATGCTGGCAAGATGCTTAACAAGCTTATTAACTTTCTCTTGTTTGGCGCTTAAATCCTCCAGCGCTTGCTGTTGCACCAGAAAATATGCATCTGAATTCTGCAGGGACTTCCTCAGTCCTCCAGCTTCCCGTCGCAGCACATCTGATCGATGTATTTCAACTTGAAGTTGAGACTCAAGAAGACGAACTAATTCAGGCAGCGAGTTCGAAGAGCTTGTGCCAGCAGTAGTGGCCAGTAACTCGAACACTACATCAAGACATGACTTTTGGGTTCCCTCACTGTCGTCAATATAGTTTTTATCAGCTTTCTTGGAGACCAACAGGGATGTCTCACTATCTTGAACCTTATCTGCATTACTTCCTTTACCATTGGATAACGCGGTACTGTTCTCCAATATTTTGTCCGCATTCTCAAAGAGAAACAAGCAGACACATCACATGTTTACCATGTTGTATATGAAACTCATTTTGGTAAATGAGTTCAGTAGTAAAGTGGACAGGATAACAGCATGAAACAAACATATATCTATGTACCATGGTCACTTTATGGTCTATATCATTCTAGTTTTTGTTGCCAAATCAAGATAGAGACAGAATTCAAATAATATTTGTTCAAGACAAAGCAGAATCGACAGAATATAAGTGTGGGTAACTATAGAGCAATAACAACACTTGTAATTTGCATGACATGAGAACATAACTGCTTATTCAATTGAAATTGAAATCAACATAGAGCAGGTTACAACAGCAAACCAGTTAAAGAAACAGGTTTAAAACATACCCGTTGCACCATTGGAGTTTCAATTCCATCCTTCAAATTTGAAAATAGTTGGTATGAGTAAATACAGTAATGCAAGAGCAAAGGAGTATGAGCCATAGCTACAGAACCTGACCTGAGAACAAATCTTCTTCTCCTTTAAGCGTTGAGTTGGGATTTGGAGTGGTGGTCCTCGTGCTTTGGGCACTGCAGTTCCCTTACTAACTGCTCGTGTTTGGGTGCTCTGTGGTGGAGACGGTGCTGTGTCAATTGGAACTGGGTTACTATCTGCCGGGGTTGGGGTTAGAAGGGGTGTAGCTGGTTCTCTGTCCAACTGGGTAGGGGTACAATCTACAAGAGTCTGGGTTATGTGTGGTGGATCTGGTCCTTGGGCAAGTACAACCGTGGTTCTATCTGCATCAACTGGTAGCACTATCTTTTCTGAAGACCGTGTTGTTACTCCCTTAGATACTACCATCACGCTCTCCAATTCAAATGGCTGATAAACAAGAAAAGTAATAGAAAGTATAGACATTGTATGATAGACATGTGAAATGGATAGTGGGGAATAAAAGAGGGCATGAAATAATTCATATTTATGGTTTTCTAACCAAAAAGGATAGCATGACACAATTTCACATATATGATGGCTAACTAAACAGGATAGCATGACACAATTTCACATTATGATGGCTAACTAAAAAAGATGGAAAGACATAGTTCAAAATATGAGACTATGTAAACAGGATGACATGACATAACTATATAATGCGTTTATTAAATAGGTTGGCATGCCATAATTGACATACATTCACGGATAGAATGCCATAATTCAAAATATGATGACTGTAAACACTAAACAAGATGAGATGATATAACTATATGATGTCTTTATTAAATGGGTTGCCATGCCATAATTCAGATAGATGATGTGTATGTACTATGTAAACATGATGGCATGATATAATTCCAATATATGATTTATATCGTAAGCAAGTAAGCAGATGGCAATCCATATATGATGTAAAAACTAAGCAATGCAAGACAACATGCATGACATGGGTAATATAACCCTGCCAAGTTTGAGCATAGACCTCAGGGGGGAAATAGGACTGGTCATCAGTCTCTGAATCCTCCTTTGAGTAGCTCTCTGTAACCAGCAAGATGTCTACTTCAGCAGGTAGCATTGTCTGCTCTTAATACCTTGTTTTCACTCCAGATACTTCCATCACCGCTTCAAATGGCTGATGCACAGGAAGAGTAGTTGAATATACAAACGTTGTCGACAAATGGAACACGTAATACAAAAAAATGATAGCATGATATAATTCACATACACGATGATTGGCTAAACAGCATGGCATTGCATAATGCACATATATAATGCCTTTGCAACAAGATAGCATTGTATAATTCCCACATATAATGTCTTGCAACAAGATGGCAATGCATAATTCACATATATGGTAATTAGACACTGAACAGGTGGTATTCACACAAAGCATGTCTAAACTAATCAATGACATAGCAATGCGACAAACCATACGCACGATATGAGCAACATAACCCTGCCAAGTTA
>NC_041389.1:632049463-632051747 GCF_002162155.2 Triticum dicoccoides
CTTCCTCTGAGGAGCTAACCGTAACCAGCGGGATATGCGCTTCGTCAGATAGCATATTCTGCTCTGAAGACCTCGTTTTCACTCCAGAATTTGCCATCACCGTGTCAAATGGCTGATGTACACGAAGATCAGTTGAATGTACTAACGTTGTTGACAAATGTAATATGTTATGGAAAAAAAGGATGGCCTGATATAATTTACATATAAGATGACTGGCTAAGCAGTATGGCATTGCAAAATTCACATATATGATGCTTGGCTAAACAAGATGGCATTGCATAATTCACATAAACGATGAATAAACTAAACAGATGGCATTCACACAAAGGATGTCTAAACTAAGCAGATGACATATTTGATGTATAAAGTAAGCAATGCAAGACACCATATGCATTATATAACCAACATCAGCATGCCAAGTTAGAGCGAAGACCTCATGGGGTAAATAGGAGTTGTCTTCTCCTTCTGAATCCCCCTCAGAACAGATATCTTCCTCTCGATTACAATTCGAAATGCATGGAGGGGGGCTGCCTTTGCGTCTACCATGGAGCGATGTTTGCATGAAATTTTATTGCCACACAAGGCTCGTCTCTTTTGCTCTACATGTTCAGTTCCATTGTTTACAATAACTGTCATGCATAGGAATAAAACATAGTGAGATTATGTAAGGAGTGCATGCAGAAATCCAGAGTGATGGTAGCAACCTGTGGATAGACCCAAAACCAATAATAGCAGGCAGATAATGGCTTCAGTTAAAAATACAGATAGTGGCTTCTTTACTGTTTGTTTCCCACCCAACATGAAACTCATAGTAGACACCGGAGATTAACCAGGTAGTAGATAGATACTATTGATAGCGGCTCCGATATGTACCCCACAACCATTTAAAAACTCAAGTTTGACCATTAGTTTGGAGCTGACTCAGAGTCTAATCGGTGAACTGGACGATAAAGTAGCATGTAATATTAAGCGATGCATAACGTAAGCAGACACGAAAGAGTGCGACCTCTCTTGCGGACCCATGTAGTCCTCGAGGTCATCTGCTCGGTTGATGATGGTAATGCAGTTTTCATGGCTGCCAGCGGCGGGGAAGAAGATCTGAGGCAGCGAAAGACAGTCTGGAGGCTGGATCCCTATTGTACTGGACCCTTCTATCATTGGAGCAACTGAACTGGGGTGGACGACGGCGCAGCAGGAGCGGGACAAACCACGCAAGGTTTTCTTTGACAACTATCTGTAAGAGAAGTAATTCTGTAAGGGCTCGTTTGAATTGGAGGATTCCAACAATGCAGGGATAGGAAATAGACAGGAATAGGATAGGAATGCACGTGCAAAACAAAGAATTTAAAAACACAGGATTTCTGCCAATCTGGGTGTTTGATTCACAACAATTGGAAGATCACTGGATGTAAAGAAGCATGGTGAGATTAAGTCAAACCACAAGAAAATGTACGGTTATAATGCTATGATGCTACTATCTCTTAGTCTTGTGCTTCATGAATAGGAATTTGAAAAGGAGGACACGTGAAAATTAAAATTCCTAAGTTTTTTCTTTCGAGGAGACACTAAAGGAACAAATCCGTGTGCTCAGTGGACAATATATATAACATGTAGAGTAAAAAAGAGATGCAACAAGTGTACAACCTCTTTGGCGAAGCCATGTCGATATCAGCGTGATTGGGTTGGCCGGTGAGGATGCTCCGGCTGACTTTGCTGTCGGAGGAGGGGAAGAAGATCTTAGGCGTCTGGAGATGGAGCCCGAGGTACTGCTCCGCTGTGATGGAGGGTTTCGTTGTTGGAGCAGCTCCTGTGAGTTGTACGACGCTGAGGTTGAAGCAGGACAAGAGAGACAACGAACAACGTTAACATGAGTGGAATTCTAATAGCATCTCCAATACATGACGTAAAATACATAACCACAAAGTGCTAGATGTAAAATACATCAGCCGCTCATCTCTGAACTTAACTGTCGAAACTGAACTTAACTGTCGAAACTGAACTTAACTGTCAAAACTGAATTTTGCTGTCGAAACTGAATTTTGCTGTCGAAACTGAACGCACTAGCCAGGTGAGGCTACATGTCGATCGACTGACTTTTTCATCTCTAGTCAGTCGATTTTGCAGCCGTTGGATATGAAATCAAGGGCCTATGGTTCATCTTCAACCTCCACCCCCTTGAGCCGCCAGCCACCACCGGCCAGATAGCAGCCCTCCCGCTCGCAGCCCGTGGTGCGCCGCCCCGCCCACCTCAAAAACACTCCCCACCGCCGGTCCGCCGCCGCCC
>NC_041389.1:632051929-632066886 GCF_002162155.2 Triticum dicoccoides
CGCCCCGCCAACGCGCCGCCACCACCGGCGACCACCGGCCACATCCTGAACCCTAAGTTAGATAGTGGGGTACCTCTCCGGCGAGCCCCCTCCCCGCCGTGGCTGGTTCTTCCTTCACCCCGGCGAGCCCACCCCTTGAAAATCGACTGACCCAAAAGTCGATTCAGTTGACTGAAGTGTAGCCAAATCGGAGGAGCATCGTAAGCAAGAGCAACAATGAGAGCAGCAGTGCGAGCAAGAGCAGACCAGGCAGGGGATCGAGAGCAAGAGCAGAGCAGCAGCGCGAGCGAGAGCTAAAGCAGCAGTAGCTCCTACTGATGTGGACGTCGCCGCCGAGGGAGCAACGTCATGGAGGAAGTGGCCGGCGAGGCCGCCGTGGATGGAGCCGCGCCGTGTCAGCTCGGGACCGAGCGCGGGCAGCACCATGAGATTGAATCAAGAAGAAAATGCGGTGATTAGTGTACAACCTCTTTGGTGGCGCCGATTAGGCCGCAGCTTCATCCGAGGAAACGGCGATGATGATGCTCTTCCGATGGTGCAGGTGAAGACAGAAGTGTGGGAATGGAGGTGGCGCGAAAGACGAGGGGAACATCGGGGTAGCTCCTTGGAGGTGGAGGACGGGGTGGTTGAACCGGCGGGACGATGAGATCGACGACGGATCCTCATCCGGTACGGTGGATGAGGGATGTCGAGGTGTTGCTATGGACGACGTCGTCAGGGAAGAGGCTCTGGCTGGGTGGCGGACGGAGCAGGGTGTGAGGTTTCGTTGCGGGTTTTCGCGGCCTCGGTGTATGAATGGGTGGGCGGATGGGATGGCAGTGGGGAACCATGGCTTAGAGACGCGCTTGTCCGAAATGTGGGGTAAGTTACGAAAGTACCCCCCACCGATTTGAGGCGGTTCTTTCGGTTCAGGGGTGCCACGGGCATTTCTCATGTCGGGATTTCGCAGGAGGTGGGAGTTTTCGCGCGCGTTGTAATTTCGGAATAGCAAGGCGCGGGTTGAGATGGAGGAGTTGTCGGAGCACAACGAGACAAAGATATATCTTAAATATTTCGGGCTAACAAGGCGTAGGTTGAAATTTCTGGACAAGCCTAACGTGTACTGTACCAAATCAATGCGCACTACAAATGTCATTCAAAACTTTGAATTCATGTTATGTTCAATTAAAATATTTCTCTACATGTATCACGCAACCTACTACTCAAATGAACGTTTTAGTGCATTCCAAACGTATATACTACCGCTTCAATATGAACTAAATTTGAATAAGATCTACAGTAATGATTGTTGTGAAGTCAAAGCATTTCAATTCATTTCTCTGTTTTAATAAGATCTACAATCATCATTATTGTCAAGTTAAACCATTGTTTGTGTATTATCTTCACAGCACACCACATGATTAGTCTCGAGTTACATATGAACTATGTGTACTATATGAACTCGAACTAGATTTTTTGAATCCACTTTATTTTGATTTCAAATCACATTACATTTCTAGCTCCAGCTAGATCTTCATAATCTAAACCATATCTCATATGTATAATGTGTTTATCACATTATGTATGGTGCCCCGCCCCCTACGCCTACAAGTATTTAGGTGTGAGTTGCAAACACCACACATTTCCACAAATTCAAATAAAATGTGAGAATGTTCGATATATAGTATTGTTTAGATTGCTTGATATTTAGTTATAAGCTACAAATGCCACACATTATCACAAATTCAAATAAAATGTGAGATTGTTTGATGTATACTATGGTTTAGATTGTTTGGCATTTAGCTGTGAGTTGCAAACGCCATGCATTATCACATTATGGTATAATATGTGCACAACACGTGTATCACCGCTATATTCATGCATCCAATGTTTAATACACTATGATCTCCTATTCAAATATATGAATCCGCTTTCATCTCAAATTATGATCTTTGTTAGTCTCTTACACCCACACAATCCTCTAACCTTTGTAGCTACCACTAACTTTCTCTCGTGCATGCACACGCCCTCCTCGCCCTCCCCCTCCCTCGGCATTCTATCCACCGGGAACATTCATTTTTTTCTTTAGGTCGTTCTCCCAGAGTCTCCACAACTCCTTTCCGACACACACCGATCGATAAACCTCTCCAGCGGGTCCTGCCTACAACATACACACACAACTTCAATCTCCTCCTTTATGTGTCCTTGACTCATGTCTCTCATACGGTCAGACACACGTGTAAACTCTCGCCCCTCTTTTCATTGATCTCACAACCGCACACTCCTCCCCCTATCTAGCTAGTAGTTGGGCCTCTCGCACCACCTCCTAGCTCCATTCTCTCTATCTATCCGTCTCGCTGGGCCTTATTTGCCTCTAACAAATGGACGTACACCGACCGATCTCTTGCTATACATATAGCTAGCTAGGTCCTTATAACTCGTTTTTACCCAGACGTCGATCGATCTACCTCATTAGTTGTGTCTCTCCCTTCCTCCGACAAACAACAATTGATCTACCGATATAGTTAGGTTTGCTTACCAAACACATGGTTCCCCTTCATCATCCATGGATGCGTCCCGACAGATCTATCATGCACATGAACACACAGAAACACATCCCCACTCTTATCGATAACATTGCAGTTCCACCCTCAGTTTGTCCAGTAGGCCTCTCCCAACATCTCCGAGAAGCAACTCCATCACCCATCCAGCACTCTACCCCTCTCCCTCCCTCTCTCTCTCCTCTCTCTCTCTATCCCATCATATTTCCCGTCCTTCAGTTATGTATGGATGTCGACCGATCTCCCTCAAGACATAGCTGGGTCTCTCCTTCTCAACACATATACGAGTCGTCCTACCTCTATAGTTAGGCCTCTACCTACCCCTCCCCCCACCCCCCTCCTCCCCACACACACCGATACATCGAGCGCTCCAGTCACGTCTCCCTGCCACACACAAACTTGACATGTGCCCTCTAACGTTCCGGTAGGCCAGTCGCGCTATATCTTTGAATTGCACACACACACAATTTCGATGGCTCTCTTCATCGATCTCCCACCCACCCACTTGATCCTCTCTTCGACTCTATCGATAGCTATGACCCCTCCCTCTCTTCTTGTGGATTGCCGAACCATCTATGTATGATATGGATAGGCCTCCATTTCACACACATTGCATGCAATTTTTTTAGATGTCATCGACACATATTCCCACAAATAATTCACGAAATCAACCCCCACCCCCACCCCAAAACAAAAACACTCATGAATGCGGTTTGTATCTCTCACACACACCCACATATGTGGGGGACATGCACGAAGAGAAGAGGTGCATGCACGGTGCACGTACTCCCGTCTCTTTCCCAACCACACCCGCGCGGGTACACGGTGGAGCTCATTTCTGTATGAAAAAGGCAGCCCACGTGGTAATTTGGCACGTGTACTGGTTGTCCACTTAGTGGAGGGAGGATTTTCTACCACGGGTGAACAAACAAATTGTGACTTGACGTGTTATGTCAAATTAAAAAAAGAGGCAAACCATGTGGGGCCTACCTTAGAGGCAAGGCTCTATACACTCGAGTACTTTTGATGTGTCCCGTCAACTCGCAGAACGAGGAGAAGCTTTCTTAGTACGCTGTCTCCCCCACCCACGGGCGCGGTGGCTCGCAGGATGAGGTGAAGCTTGCTCTGCCTTTAAGACCGCTCCCTCACCCATGCGCGCGGTGGCTCGCAGGACGAGGAGAAAAATTTACTACTCCCTCCGTTTACTCCTCGTCCCTATTACCTTGGTTATAGAGATTATATCATGTTGTTTGGAATATATATGTCCTTTAGTAGATTTCAATATGAACTACTAGTACATACTCCAAATACTGATGTATATAGACGTATTTTAGAGTGTAGATTCAATCATTTTGCTCTGTATGTACTACTACCTCTGTTCGGGTTTATTGGTCCCCATTATATTTCGTGCCAAATTTTGATCATAGATTAAACTAAGAAAATGTTCAAGCATGTCACCAAACATTATATTTTTGAAAACTATGTTCAAATACGAATCCAATGAGATAATTTTTCTTGACATGCATTAACATTTTGTTAGTTAAATCTTTAGTCAAAATTTGGCACAAACTATAAAAGGGACCTATAAACCAGGACGGAGGTAGTAGCACTCTCCCTCGCCCCTCGACCCTCGCCCACGTGGTGGACATGCAGCAATTCATTCGGTCTCATATAGCCAGAACGATATATACTGCACTACCATTATTGCTCGACTTCCCGAAGAGGCGAAGAGCCAATCGCAAGGTTAATATTTTGGAGAGGAGTTTACTCCTACACGCGCGAGCACTCCACTATATACATAGTCAGGACGGGTCAGCCTACGCGGTTGCTTGCTGGGATTGCTCTCTTCACACTCTCTCGCACAAAATGACTGTGTCCACATCTCTAACATCCCGGCGGATCACGTCCGCTTGGGGAAGGGGTGGATGCTTAGTGTAGATGCGGTGGCCGTCACCGACGGTGAAAACCCACTGTCGGCACGTCCCGATCAGGGGTCCCCGCCGTTCTCTCTCACAAAGCCGGTGAGGTTGCCTTCGTCCCTTGCTCACTGCCGCGATGTGGGCAGTTGCCGCCTCCCGCCGCCCTCCTCAAGGTTGAGCTACGTCCCTCAGGTACAACTCCCTTTACAGCCGGCTTGCACCACTGCTCCAGCTGCCCACATCACTCCCTGTGGATATTTCTCTATTTCTTTGCCCCGCACATACCTGATACCTCTACTGTTTTTTTTGAGGGAAACCTCTACTGGCTTCTACGTACTGTATTCGTGATGAGTTTATGTCTCATCAACTAGTCCCAGTAATCTTATTCTAATCACGCTTCTTCAATTTCTTTGCCACAGGGATGCTCATCTTGATTTTGCTGAAACTGCACAAAATGATCCGATGGTCAAAAGGTTGCAAACTTCATTTATTAGGAAGATCGAATGTTGCCAGCAAATTGAAGCCTGGTCAGGGTTCACGGTTCAAGGCCTAGGGACTGCATGGATCATTTTTTTCTTTAGCTGCCTCTGTTCCAAAATAAGTGTCAACTTTAGTAGTAGTACAGCTTTGTACTAAAGTTTGCACAAAGTTGAGACACTTATTTTGGAACGGAGGGGGTACATATTTGCTATGATCTGTCAATCATTGAGATGCAATAGCATGCATGTTAGTCTCCTTTGTATTTGATGAAATGTTGCAACGGGCAACCTTGGACGCAAGATACATGTAACAGGAGCTGGAAGCTTCATAGCATTGTACAAATTTATCTCGTTGATAAATGATAGTACGTAGTACTATACTAGTACTTTCTCCGTTCCTAAATATAAGTCTTTGTAGAGATTTCACCATGAACCGCATGCGGATGCATATAGATGCATTTTAAGTGTAGATTCATTCATTTTGTTCTGTATGTAGTTCACCTAGTGGAATCTCTACCAAGACTTATCTACTAGTAATAGCTAGCCCCCACTACTAGGAATTCTCTATCCTCTCCTTGAGCCACATCATCAAAATTGATGTAGCTTTTAGATGAGGTAAATCAGTCCATAATAGCCGTCTGATCTAGACGTTGAGAGGCTCCGCACTAAGCCACATGCAAGCATGCAGATATACCGTGGCACATGCATGTGAGTGGGTTTTAAATCACATCAACATGTCTGCATGCAAGCATGCACCGGTAGCATGCATGTAAGTGAGATTTTAAGTCCCATTAACATGTCAAAAAGAAAAATATAATCCCATTATGCAGTAGGAGTTGGCTGATGTTTTTTCCTTACGTGGGATGATCTAAATGATGATGGGAGTTTATTTAGTTTGGCTACCACATTTGTCATGCGGTTATAGGGTTTTTTTATTTCTATGAAATCGATAATTTTGCGCAGAGAGATATACCGCTGTTCCGCGGCAACGCGCGGGGACTCATCTAGTAATATTTAGGAACAGAGGGAGTACTATGTAAAGAGTTAGGTGTCGCACGGTGATAGTGTGAGGTGGGCCATGTAATCACTGAGCCTGCGTGTTTTCACTGCTCTTGCACTCCGCTGTAAGAATGGAGAAAATTGTAATCTAGTAGTAGTAGTACCTCCTTTCGCCGAAAGCGTGGGACATCCAGCAGTCCTACCACCTCGGTAATAAAGACTAATGAGCCGTCAAATCACATAGACCCAGCAGTAAGTTGGACGGACGAAGCAACCATCACTCTTGCGCTAGTGAGAGGTTGTGTACGCTCTGCCCGAGCATGAATGCGGCACCAATTCTTTGGAGCAGCACTGACCGTTTCGGGTGGGAAGCACACGCGGGCGATGGAGGGGTTTGAGTGGGCCAGGCTGGCCAGGAGCGGGCATGGCAGCTGTCCGCATGTCCCTACCGGACACGCCCAGAAATGAGAGTATGCACCGACTCTCGCGGATAAAATCGTACACTACACACCATCCCTCTGTAGGAGTAGGTCGATCTGTCGCACTCTCTAACACACACATGCTGTTAAACGCACACATGCACACGCACACACCTTGGTCCCGTTGCACCTTCTAACATGACTTATTACACCTAGACGGAGGGAGTAGTAAGTAGACGAGATACGGTGGCACACTGACTTAAGTCGAATACAAGTGCCCAAAATTTGTGTGCATGCTATAATAAGGATTCACGTAGTATGTGAGCGAACAGAGGGATCAATTGGACAGTGTTCCCGAGCAGTAGCGAGATGTGTGAGGTAAGATACACCGCTGGTGCTTTTAATTTTTCTTATTAATTTGTTTGTTTCACCCTCTGACTGTTGGGATCCAACATACTACGTGGAGAGAGGTAAGGTGACTAAGGCTGCATTATTTCTGCACCACTGTGGATAGTCTTACCACCAAAGCCACATGACACGATTATGATTGAAATCCCAATGACTGCCACACACACAAAAAAACATGGCATGCTTGTCACACGAATGCAGGAATGTATAAAAGGTTATTTTCCTCTTGTTGAACATAACGAGAGGGTTGTGTAGCTGGTTAGCCTCTTCGCTCATCAAACTTGAGGTCTCGGGTTCGATAACTACATTTGAGCATAATTTTTGCCAGGAGGATTCTTTTACTGGTCAAAATATTTTCTAGGGTTTGCACGCTTCACTCTCTCTCTCCAGTATATATATATATACACGCTCGAGCCTCAACGCTTGTAGTTGCTCTCTTCACACTCTCTCGCCCTCTCCCGCTGGAGCCTCAGCGCTTGTAGTTGCTCTCTTCACACTCTCTCGCCCTCTCCAGATCTAAACAAGACATCGTTGGCCTCTCTCTCCCCTCACTACTGCTCAAAGAGCCGGCAGGATCCGTCCACCGGGAAGGGAAGGAGGCTTAACGCTGTCGCCGTCGATGAGGGAGGGAATCCACTACCAGCGCAGCTATTCACTTTCCACCCAGCGGCGGCGCGGGAGGGCCTCCGACCCCTTCTTCTTCGCCGCCATCCCGTCGCCCACCGAACCACGCCCCAAGAACCTTAAGGTATATTTTACTTACTCCACATGCATTGCTCTAGCTGCATGTATACCATGAATCTAGCACGTGGTTCAAAGAGGAAAGGAGTGGGGGAAAGTAGTGGGAAAAGTTGTATATAGCATGAATCTAGGACGTGGTTCAAAGAGGAAATGAAGGGAGAAAGTTGTATAGCATGAATCTAGGACGTGGTTCAAAGAGGAAAGGAATGGGGGAAAGTAGTGGGGAAAGTTGTATCACATAAATCTAGGACGTGGTTCAAAGAGGAAAGGAAGGGGCGAAAGTACTAGTTCAAAAAGGAAAGGAAGGGACAAGGCTGTAGAGTTTGAGCAGGAATAGATTTGCTGCGCTCATATAGGGAAAGGTTTCTAAAGATAACAAAACTGGGACCAACACAAATATGCTCCTTGGTTGTTTGTTCTTTGTTGCAACAGACTATGCACGACCACAGTACATCGGTAGATGCACATGGTGCTGGTGCGTCCACTGTCCCGTGCAACTCATTAGCTGTTTTTAAATCTAAGACCCTGTTTGGTTAAAATCTCCCTAGTCCCTACCTGCTTGGTTCCAGGGACAAAACATGGACTAGAGGTTATTAAATGACATGCTAAAAGACCATGTTACCCCTAGTAATGAACTAATAGAAACAAGGTGCGATGCGTGGCAGGGAAACTGTTGGAAAAAGTCCCAAAAAGACTCCCTCAGGGTCTTCTTTCTTTAGTCCCAAATGCCCACTTTTAGTCCCTAAAAGTCCCTCCTGTTTGGTTTAGATGGGACTGACACGGAGTTTTTTTAGTCCCTACACCAAAATGTCCCTGTAAACAAACACCCTCTAATAATGCCGCTGGAAAATTGATGCAATGCCACAGTTAAAAGCAACTTACATGTTTAATGAATTTTATTGTTAATATAATCTCTATGTTAATATTAATCAATGCCACCGTTTGAGAAATGCTCCTGTCTTGCTTTCTTTCCCATTTAGATAAGGTAGATGCTTCTTTTTGTTGGCTTCTATGTCATCCACCGTTATTGACCACTAATTGTTTCCTTTGCACCTCTGTGTAAACAGGGTTATCTACTTCACCTCGTTGCCATTGTGACCTTTTGTTGCACTGCACAAAACACTTTTGTTTTAAGAGTGTTTTGTGCAGTTCAACGAAAATGTCACACCGACAACGTTGCTTGATTGCTTGATCTTAGTGGAACTACACAAGAGGAGATCTTACCTCCTATCCATTAAGGCGAATTTGGTTCAGATCTTCTTCTTGTGAGTTGTTTGAATTCCGCATCATGAGAGGTCTTCTTATTGAACCAAGTGATGAAGGGGAAGGACAAGCGGAAGAAAAACAAAAATCAACTCCCGGTGCTGTAATGAAGCACTAGAATTGTGATGACACAAGTAATGATATAGTTTTACATCTTAATTTATTGCTATGGCTGGAATGACCAATTGTTTGCCACTGATTTGATGCCATACATAATTATCTCTACTTGTGCAAACAGGGATCTTCTTTGAAGATACCATATGTTTTAGTGGAACTGCACAAGAAGATGTTGGAAACATTAAACTAATCGAGGAGTATATAGTAAGCATGGCTACCCCGTAGATAGCAACAGATGGTTCCGGAGAAGTGCTTCATATGTATGCTCTACACAATCAGCCTCCTGACAAAGGTTGGTACTCGCCCACTGATTTCATCCATATGATTGAGATTTGTCATCTCTATTGGTGTTGTGCTACTGTTTAGATACTGTCATGAAAAAGTGGTATTGTCCTTGAGAAGTGCTTCATCTTTGCTGTTATAAATATTTCCTTTCCTTTTTTTGAGCAAATAGGGATGCTAGCATTTAGTAGTCGTCTTGTCTTTGTACAACAGGATCATCTTCCTCTGAAGAAGAATATGGAGTACGTGAAGTGACTAGTTCCGATTATGCCAGGATGAAGATGCCCTGTCTATCTTCTCATCAGAAGGAGCAGTTGAAGGATGGTTACATTACTCTTCACAAGACGAAACTAACTTCAGCTCAGAAGGACTGATAAATCTCCATTTTTTGCTGTGATGCACGAGTACAATGTTGTTCTAGGATTCTTTCTGGTGAGTTCCATTTTTCTAAAAGTGGCTCTACATGGACCATGTATGTGCCTGTTAAAACTATCAATTCTTAGTACAATTTGCTTTATACTAATCAATTTTTTGTATTTGTGCAAACAGGGGTGCTCAGCTTGATTTCAATGGGAACTACACAAAATGTTCATGAATACATTGAATCATTCATTTCCACCACAAGAAAGGAGGTTCCCATAAGTTCAAGGCAATGCAACATATAATGGCGAAATCATACAAGCTATGCGCGAATTTGGTTGATTTTGGTGGAACTGCACAAAAAGAATAGCTGGTTTACTTAGCACGAGGTGCCATGTCAATGTCCAAACTGATGGCAAACCCTGCCCGTTCCACAACCTTGTCAAATTTTGCTCATTGATTTTAGCAAGATATGCGTTTGATATTTTTGAATGGGACGCCCTTTGCTGTCAGCAGCGTCGATCAATTTTTTCTTTATTCTTTAGTTGTGAAGTAAATATTGCCTCTGACATGTGAGTCACTGAGATGGATAATCATCGATTGTTTTGAATGTTCTCTATGAATTGCCAGGCCTGTGTGTTTGATTGCAATGTACAGAAATGCTAAAAAGCTGCTCAAACTCTATGTACTCCTTCTGTTCCTTTTTACTTCACACATTCTGAAATTGCATACTTTTTTGTATAAGATTGGTCAAAGTAGAGATACTTTGACTGTAGACAAAACTTGTATGCAGACTAGAAAGGACCGGAGGGAGTACATGTGAAACTGCTGCAAACGAGGTGATCACCCTGGGAATAATGCTAGTACGTATTGTTTTGCATGTTCATCAAATGCCAGTGATACGGGAATTCGAACTAATCAAAATAAATTCATTCATACACGGTCGGATTTCATATAAACATGCCGGATTTCATTACATTTCATACATTCTTCAACTAAAAAGGGGTGCGCTGGAGGTATAATTAATTAACCGAAGCTACCCACCTGTGTCCCGCTGAGCCGAACAGAAGCTTCAGTGACTTAACTGCAGGTGCAGTTGCGTAACTGACATGTGGCCTGTTGGGCCCACGTGTCAGTCAGCCAACTGCACCAGCAGTTAAGTAGAAGCAGCGTTCTTCTCCAACGTAGCTCTCCGACTCCATGTCGCCGCCAAGAAGCTAACCGGCCGTCAATGGTCAACCCGCCTAGCTTGGCTTCAACCGGAGGGTAGCAGCGGTGTCCTTACTTGGACCCGAGCGACGGCGACCTACCATGTTCTACTCTTCCTTGTTTTCTGTGTGGGCGGCCTCGTTGGCAGGGGGGCGGGGCCTCGGCGGAGCCGGCGATGTCCTCTGTCTCGTTGCTGGGGGGCGGCGCCTTAGCGGAGCGGTGGAAATCCTCCCCCATGTTGCCGGCAGGGTGGGGCCTCGGCTGAGCCGGCGATGTCCTCTGCCTCGTTGTTGGCGGGGCGGGGGCTCGACGGAGCCGGCGGTGTCCTCTGCTTCGTTGTTGGCACCGCGGGGCCTCGGTGGAGCCAGTGGTGTCCTCTGCCTCAGTGTTGGCACCGCGGGGCCTCGGCGGAGCAGGGCCTCGTCGACGCCAGTGGAGCGGGGACTCGTCGGAGCCGGCATTGTTCTCTGCCTCGTCCTGGGTCTCACCAAACAGCGCCTCGCCCGCTTCATCGTCCTCTTTGCTAGCCTCTTTTTAGGCGGACGCAGCCTCCGCCACCCGCATGCGGTACCGCCAGTGCTCGAGGCGGCCCTTGCGGGCAGAGCGATACGAGTCGAGCAGCGCCTCCTGCTCCGCCCACTCCTCGGCGATCTACTCCTCCGCCTGCAGGTGCTCCTGGAGGAGATGGTGGTTGTAGGCGGCGTCGGCCTGCGCCTCCCGGAACTGCTCCTCATGCATCTGCCTCACCCTGTCCATATATTGGGCATGGGCCTCGCCGATGGTCATGGTGCAATGCACCGGCGAGGATGGCGCGGAGGAGAGGGTGGGCGCCGGATCGTCGACTACCATGTTCTCCATTGGGACGTCGTCATCCTCCGGCTGCCTGCCGGCCAGCCGGTCGGCAACAATGGCTGCCATTTCCTTGTGGTCCATCGTCCGCCCGTCCTGAAGAGCGCTGGAGCGCGAGGAAGCCATGGTGGGCAGTAGTGGTGTAGACAGGAGAAAGGGAACGAATGCGGATGACTGCGGGTATGGCCGGCGCAGCAGTTTATATAGCAATGGTGGGCGGGCAGAGGGACAGATGTGTGGCGCCGGAGTAGCCACCTCGGCAACCGCATATCATTAATGTGTGCGGCAGATGGACGGACGGATGGCACTTGTGTCGTTTGAAGGCGGAGCAATCGCTTGCGCTGGGAATCGGGGCGGCCGGCACCGACTGTTTCATGCGGAAAGCACGCGCGGGCGAGGAGATGACTTTACTTGGAGAGGATGACAATGGGGACCCACCAGGTCCATAGCCTCACGTACACAAGTGCCTCCTCACGTACGCAAGTGCCTCAGGTACATAGGTTGACAATAAATTGCTTCCTCCTGGTTTCCTGACATCACGGTCCCACACTATTGTCAACCTATGTACTTCCTCCTTTCCGGTTTATAGGGTTTATCTCAAAATTTTAGTTTTTCCATTTTATAAGGCTATATTTGGTTGTTTTCCATCACATGTTCAGATTCCAAGGTGCATGAAATCATTGCATGCAAGTATTAATAGAAAATTGACCAATGCATGTACTTTATGCATGCATGCAATGCAATTAATACATTGATAAACATAATTTTTTGAGGATAACAAGAGCATTAATTAGGTGCTTTTGCAAAACTACAAAAAGTATTCCACCACTCGCCATCTACCTTGATTGGTGAGATTTTTGAATTGAGCATTATAAACCAGAAAGGAGGGAGTAGTCAATAAACGAGAGAATTGCACAAGAAGCGGACGACAACTGGGACCAAGCAGCTCGAGCAGTATTTGTGTTTTTGAGGTGTGAGCACTGCAGAGTTTTTCGATGTTTACCCCAGATATTAATTTTTCTCCTCTGAACAACAACGAAAACATCCTGCAGGTATTAACTGGGCGGGCTGTGGCCCGTCTAGCCCAGGCCAGATATCCAGCCCAAATATTAATTTTTTTCAAGCTAAAAATGGCTAGCCCAGCTATACTTTTTTTAGGAATACCCAGGCAAGGTCAAGTTGTTATTCTCCGCCCCGTTGGGCTGCAAATCTTTCCTAGGAGGTATGCATTAGGCTTAACAAGAAAATGGGCTTTAAGAAATAATAAATGGAATTTAATTATAAAAACTGGGTAGTAACTATAAAAAATGCACCAAACAGTGATTACTTTATAAAATATTATTTTTGGATATTAAAAATTTTAATTTCATTAATTGTTGCGAGCGCAATGTTTCGTTGGATTTTTACGTAATATAAATTTATATTGAAATTGTATTTAATCTGACTAGAAATTTCGAGATAAAAATATTCGGATCCCATCAAAATGTGGGAATTTTATTGAATTCTGTTTTGAACGGTTGGTTGAAATGGGTTGTACTTTTAACAAACTGTAAATGGGATGTAGTAAATTCCATTAGAATTCAAAAATGGGCTACACATTCTTACAAATCTCAAATGGGCTATAAGTTCTCTGCCGCACACTTCTGGCCTTACTAAGTTGACGCGTAAGTTGACGCGTCCCCTAAAAAAACAGAGTTGACGCGTATGCAAGGCTTTGTCAACTTATAGTCAACACACGTTCCTGCAGCTGTGGCCGTTGGATGTCCATCCAATAGATGCCATGCATCTTCTTCAATCTCGGATATTCTAGCTTCACCCGCCCAAAAAATGATTCCACCCCTGACATCTGGGGCGCACCGTTTCGGAAGCTGACCTGTGGGCCTACTAAATTGACGTACCAAGGGCTTTGTCAACTTAGTCAATATAAACGATTCTAGATGTAGTGACCGTACAATGTCCATCCAACGGCCGTCGTGCTTCTTCAACCTCTGGTCTTCTTGCTCCAGCCGCCCAAAGTAACGCCGGTCGTGCCGCCTGCTCCTGCCTCCCGTGGCCGACTATGCTGCCGCGGAGGCCTCACCGCCCCCTACTACTCCCACCGCTGGCCAGGCCATCACTCCACTCACCCACACCCCCTGTTATTCTGCAGCGACGGCAGCGCAGCCGAACCAGTGAACCCTCGTACTCTTCTCCGCGTGTGCATCCACTACCGCGTCTTCCCCGGCTCCGCGTCATCCCCTTCCTAGGCCTCGACGTCGTCCACCGCCATGGTGCTCTCGGCGCGGCGTGGTCAACATGGTCAAGGAACGACTTCCATCGGATGTGGACTGTACGAGGAGAGGATGACAGCTGGGTCCACGGCAGCCGCAAGGAAGTGCCTCCTTATTACGGGCAAAATAATTATTCCTCCACCTGACAGCGGGGACCCACCGGACGGGCCACCGTATTTCGCGAAAAAATGATTCGCCCCCTGACTGCTAGGACCCACGAGCTACATCTTCGCATGCAAGGAAATGCGTTTGGGAATAAAAAACGATTCACCCCACTGACTGCTGGGACCCACCAACTACATCTTCGCACGCAAGGAAGTGCGTCCGAAAAAAAAACGATTTGCCCACCGACTGTTGGGACCCACCAGCTACACCTTCGCACGCAAGGAAGTGCGTCCGGGCAAAAAAACGATTCGCCCCCTGACTGCTGGGACCCAGCAGCTACACCTTCGCACGCAAGGAAGTGCGTCCGGGCAAAAAAACCAAAACGATTTGCCCCCCTGACTGCTGGGACCCACCAGCTACATCTTCGCAGGCAAGGAAGTGCCTGACAGTCGGGACCCACCTGGTCGAAGCGTACGTAACGTTGTCATCCTGGTCGCGAACGTGTACGTACATACTGGTTGATGTAGAGGCGCACATGTGTCGTAGTAGAGGCGCGCACGTAGCATGTACACGTACGTAAAGCGGCCAGGGTGCAAGAAACAAAATACGGCCACATATGTGTACATACGGGCGGGGTCTAGAACGCCTACTCGCGCATACGTATGGCGAGGGCTCGTGTTCATGGGGAGGCAATGGAATGCGTCGTGTTCATGGGGAGGCAACGGAATGCTCATGTTCATCGGGAGGCAACGGAACGCGTGGGAGCCAACCGGCTGGGTCGGAACGGAATGCGTGGTCGTGTTCATCGGGAGGGCTTGGATAGAACATGCGATGGAAAGGAGGCCTGGCGTACCACAAAACGGAGGAAACGGACCTCCTACGGTTGAAACGGGGGTCCTGATGCTCGGGAGGGGTGTGGCGTACCGCAAAACGGAGGAAACGGACCTCCTACGGTCGAAACGGGGGTCCTGTTGATCGGGAGGGGTGTGGCGTACCG
>NC_041389.1:632067242-632096255 GCF_002162155.2 Triticum dicoccoides
CCAATCGATCAGCTTCAGTTAGTAGCAGTAGCGAAGGAATCGCTCGATGGGGTTCAGTTAACAGCCATCGATCAATCGCTCGGGTTCCGTAACGTGTAGCCTGAATTGCAATCGCTCGGGTTCAGTTAGAGCCCAACGCCTCGCTCGGGTTCAGTTAGAGCCAACGCCTCGTACACATGCGCGTACGTGTAAGAGAGAAACGTGCTTCGCTCGGCCCCTGACCTCCCACCGTAACCGGCAACTCCCCGAAATTTTCCTCCCCCTCGCTTCTACCATGGTTTTTTCCATCATGGACGGCCCAACGAATGTCATGCAGGTGCGTCTCCGGCCCGCCCAGGACGAAAAGCCCATTTTCTGTCATGATTTTTTGTCATAGAAGTAGGAGCCCACCACATCTATGATGATATCGGGTTTTGTCACCATTATCATCATAGAAGTGTCATATGTATGACAGAATTTTTTTTCGTTCGGCCCAAAATGTCACAGATGTGTCTTTTTTTGTAGTGTGACATTATGTTTGTCTATGTATTCACACATGTACTAAGTTTTTCGGGTTAATACAATTCTAGCATGAATAATAAACATTTATCATGAAATAAGGAAATAAATAATAACTTTATTATTGTCTCTAGGGCATATTTCCTTCAGTCTCCCACTTGCACTAGAGTCAATAATCTAGTTCACATCACCATGTGATTTAACATCAATATTCACATCTGTATGTGATTAATACCCATAGTTCGCATCGTCATGTGATCAACACCCAAAGGGTTTACTAGAGTCAATAATCTAGTTCACATCGCTATGTGATTAACACCCAAAGAGTACTAAGGTATGATCATGTTTTGCTCGTGAGAGAAGTTTAGTCAATGGGTCTGTCACATTCAGAGCCATATGTATTTTGCAAATATTCTATGTCTCCAATGCTCTGCATGGAGCTACTCTAGCTAATTGCTCCCACTTTCAATATGTATCCAGATTGAGACTTAGAGTCATCTGGATCGGTGTAAAAGCTTGCACCGATGTAACTCTTTACGATGGGCTCTTTTATCACCTCCATAATCGAGAAATATTTCCTTAGTCCTTACTAAGGATATTCTTGACCGTGGTCTAGTGATCTACTTCTAGATCAAAAATCGTATTCCCTTGGCAAACTCAGAGCAAGGTATACAATAGGTCTAGTACACATCATAGCATACTTTATAGAACCTATGACTGAGGCATAGGGAATGACTTTTCATGCTTTTTCTATTTTCTGCCATGGTCGGGTTTTGAGTCTTACTCAACTTCACACCTTGCAACACAGGCAACAATTCCTTCTTTGACTGTTCCATTTTGAACTACTTCAAAATCTTATCCAGGTATGTGCTCATTGAAAAATCTTATCAAGCGTCTTGATCTATCTCTATAGATCTTGATGCTCAATGTGTAAGCAGCTTCACCGAGGTCTTTCTTTGAAAAACTCTTATTCAAGTATCCTTTTATGCTATCCAGAATTTCTATATCATTTCCAATCAACAATATGTCATCTACATATAGTTTTAGAAATGCTACAGAGCTCCCACTCACTTTCTTGTAAATACATGCTTCTCCAAAAGTCTGTATAAAACCATATGCTTTGATCAACTCATCAAAGCATATATTCCAACTCCGAGATGCTTGCACCAGTCCATAGATGGATCGCTGGGGCTTGCACATTTTGTTAGCACCTTTAGGATTGACAAAACCTTCTGGTTGCATCATATACAACTCTTCTTTAATAAATCCATTAAGGAATGCAGTTTTAACATCCATTTGCCAGATTTCATAAAATGTGGCAATTGCTAACATGATTCGGACAGACTTAAGCATCGATACGAGTGAGAAAATCTCATCGTATTCAACACCTTGAACTTGTCAAAAAACTTTTTTTCGACAAGTCGAGCTTTGTAGATAGTAGCACTACTATCAGTGTCTGTCTTCCTCTTGAAGATCCATTTATTTTCTATGGCTTGCCGATCATTGGGCAAGTCCATCAAAGTCCACACTTTGTTCTCATACATGGATCCCATCTCAGATTTCATGGCGTTCAAGCCATTTCGCGGAATCTGGGCTCATCATCGCTTCCTCATAGTTCATAGGTTCATCATGGTCTAGTAATATGACTTCCAGAATAGGATTACCGTACCACTCTGGTGCGGACTGTACTTTGGAAGACCTACGAGGTTCTGTAGTAACTTAATCTGAAGTTTCATGATCATCATCATTAGCTTCCTCACTAATTAGTGTAGGAATCACTAGAACTGATTTCTGTGATGAACTACTTTCCAATTCAGGAGAAGGTACAATTACCTTATCAAGCTCTACTTTCCTCCCACTCACTTCTTTCGAGAGAAACTCCTTCTCTAGAAAGGATCCATCTTAGCAACGAATATATTGCCTTCAGATCTGTGATAGAAGGTGTACCCAATAGTCTCCTTTGGGTATCCTATGAAGACACAATTCTCTGATTTGTGTTCGAGCTTATCTGGTTGAAGTTTCTTCACATAAGCATCGCAGCCCCAAACTTTAAGAAATGACAACTTTGGTTTCTTGCCAAACCACAGTTCATAAGGTGTCTTCTCAACGGATTTTGATGGTGCCCTATTTAACGTGAATGCAGCTGTCTCTAATTCATAACCCCAAAACGATAGCGGTAAATCGGTAAGATACATCATAGATCGCACCATATCCAATGAAGTGCGGTTACGACGTTAGGACACACCATTACACTGTGGTGTTCCATGTGGCGTGAGCTGTGAAACTATTCCACTTTGTTTTATATGAAGGCCAAACTTGTAACTCAAATATTCTCCTCGACGATCAGATCGTAGAAACTTTATTTTCTTGTTACGATGATTCTCCACTTCACTCTGAAATTCTTTGAACTTTTCAAATGTTTCAGACTTGTGTTTCATTAAGTAGATATACCCATATATGCTCAAATCATCTGTGAAGGTCAGAAAATAACGATACTCGCCACCAGCATCAACACTCATTGGATCGCATGCATCGGTATGTATTATTTCCAACAAGTCAGTAGCTCGTTCCTTTTTTCCGGAGAATGGAGTTTTAGTCATCTTGCCCAAAAGGCACGGTTCGCAAGCATCAAATGATTCGTAACCAAGTGATTCCAAAAGTCCATCTTATTGGAGTTTCTTCATGCGCTTTACACCGATATGACCCAAACGGCAGTGCCACAAATAAGTTGCACTATCATTATCAACTTTGCATCTTTTGGCATCATTATGAATATGTGTATCACTACGATCGAGATCCAACAAACTATTTTCATTGGGTGTATGACCATTGAAGGTTTTATTCATGTAAACAGAACAACAATTATTCTCTGACTTTAAATGAATAACCGTATTGCAATAAACATGATCAAATCATATTCATGCTCAACGCAAACGCCAAATAACATTTATTTAGGTTTAACACTAATCCCGAAAGTATAGGGAGTGTGCGATGATGATCATATCAATCTTGGAACCACTTCCAACACACATCGTCACTTCACCCTCAACTAGTCTCTGTTTATTCTGTAACTCCTGTTTCAAGTTACTAATTTTTAGCAACCGAACAAGTATCAAATACCCAGGGGCTACTATAAACACTAGTAAGGTACACATAGTATCCTGTATATCAAATATACCCTTGTTACTTTGCCATCCTTCTTATCCGCCAAATATTCAGGGCATTTCCGCTTCCAGTGACCATTTCCTTTGTAGTAGAAGCACTCAGTTTCTGGCTTTAGTCTAGCTTTGGGCTTCTTCACAGAAGTGACAACTTGCTTGCCATTCTACATGAAGTTCCCTTTCTTTCCCTTTGCTTGAAACTAGTGGTCTTGTTAATCATCAACACTTGATGCTTTTTCTTGATTTCTACCTTCATCGATTTCATCATCATGAAAAAGCTTGGGAATCATTTTCGTCATCCCTTGCATACTATAGTTCATCACGAAGTTCTACTAACTTGGTGATGGTGACTAGAGAACTCTGTCAATCACTATCTTATCTGGAAGATTAACTCCCACTTGATTCAAGAGATTGTAGTACCCAGACAATCTAAGCATTTGCTCACTGCTTGAGCTATTAACTTCAACTCCTGGAACATCTCATATGGTCCATGACGTTCAAAACGTCTTTGAAGTCCAGATTCTAAGTCATTAAGCATGGTGCACTAAACTATCAAGTAGTCATAATTTTGAGCTAGCCAAACGTTCATAACGTCTGCATCTGCTCCTGCAATAGGTTTGTCACCTAGCGGTGCATCAAGGACATAATTCTTCTGTGCAGCAATGAGGATAATCCTCAGATCACGGATCCAATCCGCATCATTGCTACTATCATCTTTTCAACTTAGTTTTTCTCTAGGAACATATCAAAATAAACATAGGGAAGCAACAATGCGAGCTATTGATCTACCACATAATTTGCAAAATACTATCAAGACTAAGTTCATGATGAATTAAAGTTCAATTAATCATAATACTTAAGAACTCCCACTTAGATAGACATCCCTCTAATCATCTAAGTGATCACGTGATCCAAATCAACTAAACCATAACCGATCATCACGTGAGGTGGAGTAGTTTTCAATGGTGAACATCACTATGTTGATCATATCTACTATATGATTCACGCTCGACCTTTTGGTCTCCAGTGTTCCGAGGCCATATCTGCATATGCTAGGCTCGTCAAGTTTAACCCAAGTATTCTACGTGTGCGAAACTGGCTTGCACCCATTGTAGATGAACGTAGAGGTTATCACACCCGATCATCACATGGTGTCTCGGCACGACGAACTTTGGCAACGATGCATACTCAGGGAGAACACTTTTACCTTAAAATTTAGTGAGAGATCATCTTATAATGCTACCGTCAATCAAAGCAAAATAAGATGTATAAAAGATAAATATCATATGCAATCAAAATATGTGACATGATATGGCCATGATCATCTTGCGCCTTTGATCTCCATCTCCAAAGTACTGTCATGATCTCTATCGTCACTGGCACGACACCATGATCTCCATCATCTTGATCTATATCAATGTGTCATCACATGGTCGTCTTGTCAACTATTGCTCTTGCAACTATTGCTATCGCATAGCGTTAAAGTAAAGCAATTATTTGGCGCTTTCATCTTATGCAATAAAGAGACAACCATAAGGCTTCTGCTAGTTGCCGATAACTTCAACAAAACATGATCATCTCATACAACAACTTATATATCATCACGTCTTGACCATATGACATCACAACATGCCCTGCAAAAACAAGTTAGACGTCCTCTAATTTGTTGTTGCAAGTTTTTACATGGCTGCTATGGGCTGAGCAAGAACCGTTCTTACCTACGCATCAAAACCACAACAATATTTCGTCAAGTTAGTGATGTTTTAACCTTCGCAAGGACCGGGCATAGCCACACTTTGTTCAACTAAAGTTGGAGAAACTGACACCCGCCAGCCACCTGTGTGCAAAGCACGTCGGTAGAACCAGTCTCGAGTAAGAGTACGCGTAATGTCGGTCCGGGCCGCTTCATCCAATAATACCGCCGAACCAAAGTATGACATGCTGGTAAGCAGTATGACTTGTATCGCCCACAACTCACTTGTGTTCTACTAGTGCATATAACATCTACACATAAAACCAGGCTCTGATACCACTGTTGGGGAACGTAGTAATTTCAAAAAAATTCCTACACACATGCAAGATCATGGTGATGCATAGCAACGAGAGGAGAGAGTGTTGTCCATGTACCCTCGTAGACCGAAAGCGGAAGATTTATGACAACGCGGTTGATGTAGTCATACATCTTCACGATCCGAACAATCCAAGTACCGAACGCATGGCACCTCCGAGTTCTGCACACATTCAGCTCGGTGACGTCCCACGAACTCACGATCCAGTAGAGCTTCGCGAGAGAGTCCCGTCAACACGACGACACGATGATGGTGTTGATGATGCTACCGACGTAGGGCTTCGCCTAAGCACCGCTATGATATTACCGAGGT
The DNA here is from genome assembly GCF_002162155.2 of Triticum dicoccoides. NCBI lineage: Eukaryota > Viridiplantae > Streptophyta > Magnoliopsida > Poales > Poaceae > Triticum > Triticum dicoccoides. The sequence continues at coordinate 632,073,283 of NC_041389.1, forward strand.
GGATTATGGTGGAGGGGGGCACCGCACATGGCTAAGAGAGATCATTGATCAACTTGTGTGTCTATGGGGTGCCCCTTGCCTTAGTATATAAAGGAGGAGAGGAGGGGAGGGGCCGGCCCTCTCTATGGCGTGCCCTGGGGAGTCCTACTCCCACCGAGAGTAGGATTCCCCTCCCTTCCATGTAGTAGGAGTAGGAGTTAAGGAAAGGGAAAAGAGAAGAGAAGGAAGGAGGGGGCGCAGCCCCTCCCTCTAGTCCAATTCGGACTAGGCCTTGGGGGGCGTCCAGCCTCCCCTCTCTCTTTCCAATAAAGCCCAATAAGGCCCATATACTCCCCGGCGAATTCCCGTAACTCTCCGATACTCCGACAAATACCCGAATCACGTAACTCTCCGGTACTCCGACAAATACCCAAATCACTTGGAACCTTTCCAATGTCCGAATATAGTCGTCCAATATATCGATCTTTACATCTCGACCATTTCGAGACTCCTCTTCATGTCCCCAATCTCATCCGAGACTCCGAACTACCTTCGGTACATCAAAACACATAACTCATAATATAAATCGTCACCGAACTTTAAGCGTGCGGACCCTACGGGTTCGAGGACTATGTAGACATGATCGAGACACGTCTCCATTCAATAAACAATAGCGGAACCTGGATGCTCATATTGGCGCCTACATATTCTTCGAAGATCTTTACCGGTCAAACCGCATAATAACATACATTGTTCCCTTTGTCATCGGTATGTTACTTGCCCGAGATTTGATCATCGGTATCTCAATACCTAGTTCAATCTCGTTACCGGCAAGTCTCTTTACTCGTTATGTAATGCGTCATCCCGCAACTAAATCATTAGTCACATTGCTTGAAAGGCTTATAGCGATGTGCATTACCGGGAAGGCCCAGAGATACCTCTCCGATGATCGGAGTGACAAATCCTAATCACGAAATACGCCAACTCAACAAGTAACTTTGGAGACACCTGTAGAGCACCTTTACAATCACCTAGTTATGTTGTGACATTTGGTAGCACAGAAAGTGTTCCTCCGTTAATCGGGAGTTGCATAATCACATAGTCACAGGAACATGTATAAGTGATGAAGAAAGCAATAGCAACAAACGAAACGATCAAGTGCTAAGCTAACGGAATGGTTCAAGTTAATCACATCATTCCCTAATGATTTGATTGTCGGTGTCAAAACCGGCGGATCTCGGGTAGGGGGTCCCGATTTGTGCGTCTAGGCTGATGGTGACAGGAAGCAAGGGACACAGATGTTTACCCAGGTTCGGGCCCTCTCGATGGAGGTAAAACCCTACTTCATGCTTGATTAATATTGAAGATATGGGTAGTACAAGAGTAGATTACCACAAGATCGTAGAGGCTAAACCCTAAGAGCTAGCCTATGATGGTATGATTGTAATTGTGATCGGCCTTCTAAGGACCAACCTCTCCGGTTTATATAGACACCGGAGAGGGCTAGGGTTTACATGGAGTCGGTTACAAGGAAGGAAACACAATATCCGGATCGCCAAGCTTGCCTTCCACGTCAAGGAGAGTCCCATACGGACATGGGCCAAAGTCTTTAGTCTTGTATCTTCACGCTTCAATAATACGGACGATGTATATAGTCTGGCTGTCCGGATACCCCCTAATCCAGCACTCCCTTAGTAGCCCCTGAACTAGGCTTCAATGACGATGAGTCCGGCGCGCAGTCTTGTCTTTGGCATTGCAAGGCGGGTTCCATCTTCGAATACTCCAAAGTACCTGTTACGACGAATAGTGTCCGGCATCCCATCAATGTTGTACTCCTCGGCTTCATTTTCTCTATAATGACCGTCTCCACGCGTCGAGCGAATGCGAAGAGTCGAGGCACTTTTGCATTTACCACCCTTGATCCTCTGGGCTGACCGTCTATTTGAAGGGACGGGGATTCTCAGATCCAAACCTCACTCTCCCTCCCTGAGCTAGCATCCAACAGAGCGCTCCACGAAAAAACATTCCAACATGGCCTGCCGTCGCAACTCTTCTGCTCACCCTCCTCATTCCAAGTCGAGGGATTGGGGACAGTGTTCAGTTCCTCATAGCCGTTTGATAGAGTTACAAACCCAAGGGTTTCTCCCACCGGCGTTCATGGTCCCTGTCCGAGCGGGAATAGCCACTTATGACGGAGGGGAACAAGCGGAGGGATCCCCAAATCCATCTCCAGAGGAGCGTATATGCCTCATCCCGCACCTGCTAAGGGGCGTAGGGTTTACCATCCATCCATTCCTTCGCGGGCTCCTGGAGTTCTACGGCCTCCAGTTGCACGACCTTACCCCCGCCTCCATTCTGCATATAGCGGGGTACGTCGCCCTTTGCGAGTTGTTTTTAGGCTGCAAACCTCACTTCGTGTTATGGAGGAAGCTGTTCTGCCTTGTCCCCCGCACCCAGGGAGAATCCCTATGTCAAGTGGGCGGGGCCGAAGTATGGCGCATTGCAGAGACCGGATACCTATCCGGCACTCCTAAGAAGGCATCAGAAAACTGGCCTTCAGAGTGGTTTTACATTGATGACGTTCCCCTTCCGGATGTAGTCCGGACAGGTCTCCCCAAGTTCAGTAACGCCCCGCTAAGGGCACGCCTAAGCTGGCGCCCTCGGGGCCCTCAAGAAGGGGACACGAGGGAAATACACTTCCTGATGAGCAGGATAAAGTTACTGGCCAAATCCGGACAGATGATAGTCGAGGTCATGGCAATATGCATAATGCGGGTAGTGCAACCGCTTCAATATCGGGGGAAGCCCATGTGGCACTTCAACGGGGAAGACGACGCCACCCGCTGTAGCCGTAAGGGTCCGGACTCCGCCAGTGCTTTGGCAAGGATATTGTCCGATTTATACAAAGGGGAAGAGGAGGAATTCCTTCGAATTAAACCGCGGGACGGATTCTCCATGTACAACCCCCCAGAGTGGGTAAGTCGTCACTCCTTTCCCTGTTTTACTTACTTTAGCGTTCTTCTGCTAAGATTACCTGCATCGATGTTTCCAAGCACAAATTGAGGAGGATCATAGAAGGAATCTTCAGCCCCTCCCCGCAGCCAGAGGACCCCGGAAGGGCCCAAGACCCAGGACTCAAAGAAGATCCGGATATTACCGTGGAGCTTATCAACGGGGTATTTCATCAAGCGAGCTGGGATGGTGCCTCAGTGGCCATTACGGCCGACTATCGCCGACAGCTCCCTGTGTCGCGTGTAAGCCTAACTAAAAACCCTATCCTCCGAAGAGGACTCCCCTCAGGTATTATGATTTACCCTTGAGGCATCATGTTGTTTGCAGAGACGACGGTCGGAGCGCGGGGCCGAGCCCCTAGGGACTCGTCGACCACGGGCGTCTGGATCGGACAGGCTCAAGAAAAAGGTGGTGAGGGTCGACACACCGCTGCAGAGGTAAAGTGATAACCTGTCCTGCGATTATAGTATTTGAAATATGACAGCACCCTTTGTGTCTGGCAGGAAGAGGAGCAGCCGGACTATATCCGGGGATCCCGCCAATCACGCCTCCTCCAGCGAGGTTCCAGAACCGGCTTCGAGGGCGGAGGCGGACACGGGGCCAGTACTGCATTGTTCTCCGACAGAGGATGCGGATATGTTTTCGGCCACAAACTCCGAAGTGGAGAGCGCCATGAATCACCGGCGCCGGAGGGCCGTGCTTCGGAACAGAACAACATCTTTTCCGAAGAGGCTTTTAATGCCTTCAATTTGGCAGACACATACGTCCGAGCTGCTCAAGGCGGGCTTGCCCAAGCGACGAACCAGTATACCAAAGATATACGGGTAAAATTTTTTGATAAGTATGTATAGCAATAGCCCCTGAGATTTGAAATAGTTGGAACAACTTTTGAAGGATCAATTTATGCACAGGTTCTTGTAGATAAGAATGAGCAATTGGCTTGGGAGCTGGAGGAATGTAAGGCCTAGATGAGGGACGCGGTTGCCAAGTTAGAGGGATCCCAGAAGGCCTCTACTGGTAACATTTGTATCAATTGTACTAAGATGCACCAGTTAGTAAATGGTTGATATGACAAATCTAACAGAAAATTCTGCAGATAATCCCGGGGTGAATCCGGAGGGCGGAAGAGATGATGACTCGCATCTCAAAGGGCAGCTAAAGGCTGGCGAGCGCATTCTCACGCAAGTTCGGCAGGAGAAGAACAATCTTCAAGATGCCAATGTCCGGCTGGACGTGGAGTTAAAAGAAGTCCCCGCCCAGTTGGTGGACTCCGTAAAGGAGAATAAAAGGCTTCGACACGGCCTTTATGGTGAGTGCCTTAGACGAACTGTATGATAGTTCGGCGAGGAAGTGTATTGAAATAATTTCGCTTGTAGGAATGTTAACGGGTCGCCCCGAGGAGGAGATGCCCTCATCTACAGGTGATGTACTACAATAACTTTCAGAGTTGCACAAGCGAGATCGGCAGGTGATGCACGGCGTTGCTCAGGCCTTGTGGCCATCAAGCCTCCTGCCGAATGGCATGTTGGAGCTTGTGGACCTGCTTCAAGGAGCCCAGCGGCGCTTCCGACTATGGAAGATATCAGCATGCCAGTAAGGTGCAAGAGAAGCCTGGGCAATGGTGAAGACACGCTACACCAAGCTGGACCCGAACCATATGGCCGAAGTAGGACCAGCGGGGCCCGATGGGCAAGAAATTCCCGTAAGTCTGGTATATGACCAGGTAGCGTTAGCCGCTAAGTATTCTCAACAGGATTGTAAGCTAGATAGCTTGTTGGATGGTATGGAGGAAGAATATAGTCAGTCCAAGTGACTGTGTAATTTAATGGGCATAAGTAGCCCCTAGCCGGATTAAAATCATTTGTCATGGCGGACCTTTTTCCTTCTACCCCCGGATCCTACAGTCCGGGGTGTGTCCGAATACCTGCTCAGTTATACAAAACCGGGGTATGCGTGGAGACCAGGCGTAGGGGTCATAAGTGCTTGAACAGACAAGTACCCAACTAGTTATGTTATATTACATGGATAGTAAGAAACATCTTCTAGGGAGAATAGTTCCGTTAGGGGTTCCTTTCCCTAGGTATGCGTGCGGCAATGCACATGTCTGGACTGCGAACGATGGCGCAGGATACAAGATTTCTGGGGATTTATGTTGTAATAATCGAATACATCTTTTGCTCACCGATCGAATATTCTCTTAAGGAAACTAGCTTTCGGCTTCACCCAGTCTGAGGTACACATCCGGCTGAACCGGCAGTAACAATCGTAGAGGTGCTCCCTTTATTCCCTAGCCGAATTAACGGGAACGTAGGGCATAAACAGAAGAGCCAGGCAACCCAGCTTGGCCACATGTTAAGTCATATCGATGCATATAATGGTGAGGAGAAGGCACATATGGAAAATAAACTCATATGTGATGGGCAAAAAGCCATTTGAGTAATTATTTTTAGCTTCCGTATGGGAAGCCCCCAGGTATTGCTTACACACATAGTGCGGCCGGAGTAATCCGGGAGTCCGCACTGTATTAAGTACTTTGTGTGAAGAGAAAAAAGTTCGAGAAAGGAAAAGTGGGGTGGAGCATAAGTAAAAGGTAGGGAGTAAGGAGACGAACACTGAGTTCGGCGTTAGGCGTAGAATCTTCGGAGTCTGGCCGCGTTCCATGGGTTCGGCTCGAGTCTGTTATCGGATGCATTATGTAAGCGGTACGCTCCTCCGGTGAGAACTGTTTCAATGATGAAGGGACCTTCCCACTTGGGTTTGAGTTTGTCCTTCTTCTTCTCCGGTAGGCGTAGAACGAGCTTGCCAATATTGTAAGTTTTGGCCCGCACTTCTCTACTTCGATATCGTCGAGCCTGCTGCTGATAGAATGTGGAACAAGCTTTTGCGACATCGCGCTCCTCCTCCAGGGCATCCAAGTTATCCTGCCGATCTAACTTGGCTTCCTTCTCTTCGTACATGCGTACGCGTGGCAAATCATGTATTATGCCGCAGGGTAGTACTGCTTCCGCACCATACACCATGAGAAATGGTGTATATCCGGTGGTGCGCTTCGGTGTGGTCCACAGCCCCCAGAGTACGGAGTCGAGCTCCTCCACCCAGTGCGTATCCGATTCTGTCAAAGATCGCACTAGTCTGGGTTTGATGCTGCTCATGATGAGACCGTTTGCCCGTTCGACCTGGCCTTTTGTTTGGGGATGGTAGACGGAAGTGTAGTCGAGCTTAATGCCCATTTTGCCGCACCAAGTTTTCACTTCATCGGCTGTGAAATTTGAGCCATTATCAGTGATGATGTTGTGGGGGACACCGTATCGGTGTACGACCCCGGATATGAAGTCTATTACTGGTCCGAATTCAGCCGTTTTGACTAGTTTGGCTTCTATCCATTTGGTGAACTTGTCCACCATGACCAATAAGTATTTTTTCTTATGGCTTCCCCCTTTAAGAAGTCCGACCATATACACCCCCCAGACCGCGAAGGGCCAGGTTATGGGGATTGTTTGGACAGCGGTAGGCACAATATGACTCTGATTGGCGAAGGCTGGCAACCGACGCAATGTTGGACAAGGTCCTGTGCATCTGCTCGGGCCGTCAGCCAATAGAAGCATGTACGGAAGGCCTTGCTGACTAGCGGTCGATCCGCGGCGTGGTGTCCGCCCAGTCCGGCATGGATTTCAGCCAGAAGTTGCCGCCCTTCTGTCACGCTATCACATCCCTAGCTTCTGGTGTTGCCTGGTGTTTGCATCATGTTTAAATTTTGAAACTTGAACTGAGGGAAATTGGAAGCCTCAAAACCCTAAATAAAAGAAGGGCAAAAACCCTAAAAATCTCATTCATTGTTCCAAAATGCTCTTCTTAAATGTTTGATAATTTTTGGCAAGGGTTCTGGTCCCAACCAAAATATTGAACATTTTTAAGGATTTATTTTTGGGACTTTGAATTTAATTCATTAGCTATTTGAATTTGAATTATATTCATATAATTAGAATATAATTTCAAATATCCCTGAAATATTTTATGAGCTTTTGGAAAAGTCCATCTAGCAAAATAAAAATATTCAGAGGAGCCTTTGGCATTGTTTGAATTATTTTTAAATTCAAAACAGTGGCAAAATGAATTGAAAAACAGAACAGAACAGAAATTTAAAAAAAAAGAGAGAAGCCCAGCCACTTACCTGACTTACCTGCCTGGCCCAGCTCCTCCAGCGGCCCAGCCCACCGCCGCTTCTCCCCCTGTCGTCTTCCTCCCCCTCACCCCGAAGCTGCTCTGTGGCGCGCGCAGGCCACGCGCCCCGGCCACCTCCTCCCTCCCAGCCTGCCTGGCTCCTCCTCGACGCCCCGGTGACGCCACACGCCTCCCCGACCCCCTCTCACTTCTCCCTCGCTCTCTGGACCTCCCTCCCCCTCGCTCCTCTGCTTCCCCCCATGACCGAGAGTCGCCGCCGACGTCGCTCGCAACCACCGTGGCCACCGTCTCCCCCTCGCTTCTCTGACCAGCCCACGAGCTCCGCCTAGAACCCGAGCACCTCTCCGCCGACCCACGCAAGGCCGGAGGACCCCAAGACGACGCCGCGACCCTTCTGCCCCGTCCACGGCCGCCGGATGCCGCGCGCCGATTCGCCGTCTCTGACGCGTCCCCGAGCCCGCTGAACCGCTCTCCGGCCTCCCTATGAGCTACCGCATCTCCCCCTTCTCATCCTTTTCCTGTTTGCGCACTCTAGCTAGCCCCACCACCTTGCCCGAGAATCCCTCGCCGCCGGCCATGGCGCCGTCGCGGCCACAGCCATCGCCGCTTGCTTATGAGCCCGCCAACACGCTCAGTGCATCCGAAGGAGCTCAAATCACTCAACTGCTGCTCCTCCCGTGCTCTGTGGCATGGTTTCCGTCGATAGCCGAACTCCAGCAGCCGCAAAAGAGCTCACCGCCGGTAGCTCCAGCCACCCCCGCACCTCCCGTTGGTCCCCCTAGATGCGCACGGGCACGGCCTACCTCCTGGTGCCCTTGGCGCATCGATCCGTCGTCTCTGGCGCAACTCCGGCGAGCCACCGCCGCGTCCGGTCGTTGCCGGCGGCTAGACGCCGGTGGATTAGCCCCGGTTGACCAGGGATTTGACCCCCCTGGGTCACTGACGTGTGGGCCCGTCCCCTGCTAACTTTTGGTTAAGTTAATAACTAATTTTAATTAAGCCACTGACTCACTGACATGCGGGCCCCGCCCGGCTAACCAAGTTAGTTAGGGTTAATTTTAATTAGGTTAGTTAGTCCAGACACTGACACGCAGGGCCCACAGGTCAGTTTGACCCGGACCAGCCCCTGTTGACCTGCTGACGTCACTATGAGGTCATGCTGACGCAATAATTCCTTTCTGGAATTTAAATAAATCTTAAATGATTTATTATTTTCAGAGAATTGTAAAAACTTCTAAAATTCATAGAAAATCAACCTTAACTCCAAATGAAATAAATTATATATGAAAAATTATCAGAAAAATTCAAGGAATCCATCTGTACCATTTTCATGCATGTTTGAACAATGTTTGTCCTCTGTTTTGGACAAAACAAATAAAGGGCATTTAAATAACCATATATGGAGTTTGAATTTGAACCTAGTGTTCAAACCAGCCCCATTTAACCTGTTGCTAGATGCATTAGCCCAAAACACATTCATATTGCCATGTCATAGCGTGCATCATATTGTGAATTGCATTGATCGTGTTTCCTCTGTGTTTGCCGGTGTTGTTCCCCCTCGATAGACGTTGCACCGACGATGTGATCGTTGACACTGATGAAGACTCAATGTTATCTTCAGAAGTGCCAGGCAAGCAAAACCCCCTTGTTCATTCCGATAAATCCCACTCTCTCGCTCCTGCTCTCTATTACTGCATTAGGACAACAACGATTCAACTGTTACTTGCTGCGGTAGCTGAACCCCTTTATCCTTTGCATGACCTGTCATTGCCACAGTAACTAGATGAAACCCACTAGCATGAGTAGGAGTTGTTTGAGCCCTGTTGTACCTACTCATTCATGCTTGTTTATCATGCCTGCTACTGCTTAGAGTTGAGTCAGGTCTGATTCATCGGGGATGAATCAGAGGCGTGTGAACATGTCCTACCGTGTGTGAGCTAGGTGTGTGAACACGATTTGGTAAAGGTAACGGTGAGAGGCCATGTAGGAGTACATGGTGGGTTGTCTCATTGCTGCCGTCCTCAGGAACTGAGTTCTGTGTTTGTGATCCATGACCAGCTACTACCACACATTGGAATGCTTAAGTGCCCCTCTTGACTTATTAATCAACTTGATCTCTGTCCAGGAGTTGCAACTAGTTTCTGGTGTTTGTAGGTAGTGTTAGTAGTCTACCAAGTGGCACCCGGTACAGGTGGGCTTGGGACAGACTAGGCACAGTTGCCCGGTGTACCAAGTAGCACCCGGATGGTGGGCTTGGGAACCCTGCTCACATCGTTTGGGGCCGTGAGCGACACCCCGGCCGGATCTCCTTGCGGATGGAACCCGAATAGGCGATAAACCTGGACTAGAGACTTGTTCGGTTAGTCAGGTCGTGGCCGACTCCCTCGCCCGGCTTCCGCTTGAAGGTTGCCGAGGTACATGACGTGTACAGGGCGGTAAGTGGCGGGAGCGTATGTGAAGAAGTACACCCCTGCAGGGTTATCATTATCTATTCGAATAGCCGGATTCCTCGGATATGGAAACTTGGACCCCTTGCATAGTTCATAGACAAGTGAAAGTGGATACTCTAAAATACGCAAGATAAGCGTGAGTGCTATGGATGGCGTTCTCGTAGGGAGACGGGAGCAGATCCATAGTGGTGTATTGATATGGTGAATATGTGGACTCGTGTGCGCCACCTCAAAAGAGTTACTTGCAGTCGTAGTTTAGGATAGCCACCGAGTCAAAGCTGGCTTGCTGCAGTTAAACTCCACCACCCCCTTTGTTGATAATGATGCATATGTAGTTAGTTCTGATGTAAGTCTTGCTGGGTACATTTGTACTCACGTTTGCCTATTTTATGTTTTTGCAGAGAGACTTCAGTCTCGCTAGTAGTACCGTGTGGACTTCGACGTTTAGCTTGTTACCTCAGCTACGATCTTGTGCCTCGGCAGGATTTGGTAGATAGTCAGGCTTCTTAGCCTTTTCATTTGTAGATGTCTGTACTCAGACATGATAGCTTCCGCTTGTGCTTTGATTTGTATGCTCTGAATGTTGGGTCATGAGACCCATGCTTGTAATATCTCGCTCCTCGGAGCCTAATGAATAAATACTTGAGTCGTAGAGTCATGTTGTGATGCCATGTTGTGTTTGCACATATCGAGCATATTGTGTGTATGTTATTGAAATGCTTGGTATGTGTGGGATCTGACTATCTAGTTGTTTATCTGTAGTAGCCTCTCTTACCGGGAAATGTCTCCTAGTGTTTCCACTGAGCCATGGTAGCTTGCTACTGCTCCGGAACACTTAGGCTGGCCGGCATGTGTCCTTCTTCGTTCCTGTGTCTGTCCCTTCGGGGAAATGTCACGCGATGAATACCGGAGTCCTGTTAGCCCGCTACAGCCTGGTTCACCGGAGTCCTGCTAGCCCAGTGCTACAGCCTGGATTCACTCGCTGATGACCGACACGTTCGATGCTGGGTCATGGATGCCTGTCCCTGTAAGTTTGTGCCACTTTGGGTTTACGACTAGCCATGTCAGCCCGGGCTCCTTATCATATGGATGCTAGCGACACTGTCATATACGTGTGCCAAAAGGCGCAAACGGTCCCGGCCAAAGGTAAGGCGACACCCGTGGGAATACCGTGCGTGAGGCCGCAAAGTGATATGAGGTGTTACATGCTAGATCGATGTGGCATTGAGTCGGGGTCCTGACAGCGTTGGTATCAGAGCTTGACTGCCTGTAGGATTACCAAGCCAAACTGGTCGAAGTTGAGTCTAGAAATTCTTTAGTTATATAAGGGAATTGATTGTGGGATGGAACGTAAGGCTCTTTTTACTCCTTATACCTTATGCCCTTCTGATCTGAGTCATCTTATCTTTCCTACGGGGATTACGAACTAGGCTATCTCTTCTTTCTATCAGGATCACGTGTTACTAATCTGTAGACTTATAAGATTGTTGGATTTAAGCTTGAGTTCAGTTCCTACTATTTCTGTATGTTAACTGTTGATCTCCAAACCTTGATATTGTGCTTCTGAGTGGTTATGCCACCCTTTTGTGAATGTCTCAAATCTTTTCTGAGCATTTACAGCCGTTATGCTGTCCGAGTCATCCCAGGTTTCTAAATAGTTTGAAGCAATTTGCAAATTCCTTCCTCCCGTTTCGATGTTCCTTTGGGCCAGATTAACCACACTAATCGGTGAGTTGAGGTACTCTATTGCCTCGACATTTATGTGGAGTTATTATTATGACCCTAGGTGTCTCAGGTGATCATCTAGTAGTCTAGCCATGTTTTGTGATCCCAGTGTGATGATTCTGGCCATCATTCCCGAAAGCGTCCCGTGATGCTACTTAGGAGTAGGTATTCTATTCCTGGGTTCTTGAACCCGAGATTCACTCTACTTACTTCATGTTGATAGTTTTGCTCGTTCCTTTAGGTTATTAGTAACCCTTGCATTAGTCCTCGATGTTCGTGGTATTTCCTTCTTCCAAATACTATGAACCATTTATGGCAGATGTTCCTCGCTGATCGAAAGATCACAATCAGAGTGCTCTCGATGGGTTCTCGATTCTATATTGTGACTCTGCCAGTTCTACCTTTCTGCATGGGTTATCCGGAAGAAATATGTTGAATTTGTTCGACATGCTAGTCCATGCATCCACAACTTGGAAAATCATATGTTCCTTTGAGTTGTCCCTCTTTAGTTGTTTTCTGGCCCTCGTCTATCAATTGATAGTCAAGAGTATGTGTGCAATCGTTCATCGATACCTATTACTCTTGTGGTCCATCAAGCCATTCTATTCCAGAATGACTAGGAGAAATGAACTCCAGCACCTCATCCATATCTAGGATTGGGTCAAGGTAGTCATGCTCCGCAGATCAAAATGCCAGCCCAGCTTTTGATTCCGTTCTACCCTGAAGTATTACCGTCTTTATGTCAGGATTTTCATGAGGATTGCACCGGCTCTTGTGAATTCTTGGTGTAGTGATACTTCTCGCCATCATTATTCATCCCTCTGTTCCGTGTTGTCGCAACCGGAATGCCGACAAGTGAATCGTGATGTGTGAATTCAATACTCCTAGCAACCTTGTTGCTTGGTAGTTAATGGACAATAACCTCATTCTTAGCATGTTGATTTTTGAATCATCGCCCTAAGGTTGATTGTGCTACCTAGTCCTTATTTCCTGGTGCACTCTTTGATTGATGAGTTAGGATTTTGTCAAGTCCTCGCTCATTTGATCATATCATCTTGCCCTGAAAAGAAAGATTGCTCTCGAGCTTAGTAACATACCGGTGGTTCGTGATTTTCCGAATATCTTCTCGGAAGTATTACCAGGTTGTCACCTGACCGGTATGTTGAGCTCGTGATCAAGTTGGTTTCTTGTAAACCACCCCCTTCCCCAAAAATCGGTGTTAGATATCCCTGAGCTAGTAGGTTAAGCTAGACAACAACTTGGAGAGTTGGAAGATAAAAGCTTGCCTAACTTAGTTCGTTCCAAAGGGATATTCTTGTGTAGAGTGTGTTGAAGAAAGATGATATCTTCATCGATTGGTCCCTGTGATCAGTTGCTGGACCTATTGTCTTATCAATCCTTTGATTGAGTATGGGCTATCGTCAAATCAAATCAGAACCAACGATGTTCGTAATGCTGTCTTATTCGTGGATTTTCCTCGAGCATACACCATTATATCTTTTGGTCTGACCAATGCTATCACCGTGTTCACTTAACTATGTAATTCCTTTTAAAAGGGAACCTGAATGAATTGTTGTTGAGCCCATCGACAACATCCTTATCTCCTCCATGATTTTGTTGAACATTAAGCTATTGTTGGAAACTTTGTAAACAATGCCTTTGAGTTCCGTCTCTGAGGTATATGTTTGGATGAAAGAAGTGACTTCCTTTGATTCACGTGCATTTGATGTAAGTTGCCGCCGTGAATTCGAGAAAGCATGTTTTTACTTCCTCTGGAACCATCCCAAGTCAGTTATGCACGTGCGAAGTATTCTGTGGTTTGATAGACTGATCATCTTCATTCCATATGTGTATCCTAGCACACCAAGCCACTGATTGAATTGTTCAAGGAGAAGAAGTTTCCTTATAAGAGCTAATCATATGACTTATGTAAGGACTTCGTTAACCGCAATGATGGTTTCCCAACCTGAACTTGGTAGTGTTTTATTATAAGACTACTATGTGGTCATGCTTGTCTGGGACAGCGTGTTCACATGTGTGTAGCAGAACCAGCTCATGTTTTGGAGCTCGCTATCGTAGTTCATTTCCCGAGAATCTCGCAACGTCATCTCGTCGATTTGTGTTGCAAACTTTCATTTTTCTTCCTAGACTCGATGAGTCTGGAATATCCTGACACCAACCAGATCTGAATCTCAGGCAGATATGATGGTTTGGAACACTTCCCAAGAACTATAATATCGGTCCCTCGGAAACCGGTAAAGTGGATGTCGTGGCCAACACACCTAGCCGGAAGACCTGTTATTATAATATCTTGATTGAGGAAGTTGGCCACCTCCCCATAGGGATTTCGTAGGATTTACTTCCTAGTTGCCCCTATGGATTTCTGTGTTCCAAAGTCCGACCTTTTACTTGATGTTCTAGATATCAAACCATATCTATGAATGGGTTACACTAGCACATCAAGGAGAACATTAGAAGCGGAGTGCTAAATGTCTCTCGGTCGATCATCCAGATTTCGTCCCCTTGGCCTTGTTAAGGTGAAATCTGAGAAGGTGTTATCTTCCTTTGCATCTGCATCCTCCATCACCATTCATCATGGTAGTAAGTTGTGTTACCGGACCCTTGACACGGATGTTGGTAAAACCTTGATGAATATGGAAATGCTCAAGTTCTTGAGAGCACGCACAAGCGCTACGTGTTATCATCGGCACTAACTGGGATTCCTCTCAGTTTCCTCGGCAATGCTATGACCTTTTCAAACAGTGAATTCACTCTCTATTGTTGGGTTCTTCCCCAGTTACCAGAATCATTCCCAGCATTTGCATTTTGTTCCCAGCTTGCACCGCCAATGTGCCATTCTACCATGGGTCTCTTCCATTTCCGGTGATAAGCAAAAATCATCCATTGCGTTGTCTTCAGCAAGGTAGTCCACATCATCCATTCTAGTCCGGGTGTACCATTCCTTTGCACCCCGCCAAACGATCGTTGTGAATTGCCTTAGGCTGGTATGAAGAGTATCAATGATCTCTGAATCAAAGGTAATTCTTTTTGCCACTTAAGGGGATATATCTATGAGTCACGGGTCCTAAGGTGTCTCGTTATGGTATCATGGCAATTCAACTCCTCGCTACGTTGACAACCGATCACCACATTCTTAAGTCTGGAATTGTTGTCTACCTAGCGAGCCCTCGTCATCTGTCTCACTCCATTTCCTCAGATGTATGCTTCGTGTCTCAGCTTGAGAGAGGTGACAATGTCTCATCCCATGAGTTGATCCTGAGTTGTTCGGTCTTCGAGAAGATCGATCCTTCTGGAGTTTTCCTTTCCTCTTCTTGTCATGATTAGCTAGAGTTCTCAGAGCAAGACATCAAGACAATGATGGTGATCGAATCAACGTTCATTTGAAGTGCAACCTGGATCGTGAAGATTGTGCTAGTTTGCATTCCCCCTTCATCTTACCCTACGCTTGAATCTCGAGACGAGATTCTTGTTTAGTGGGGGTGAGTTGTCACATCCCTAGCTTCTGGTGTTGCCTGGTGTTTGCATCATGTTTAAATTTTGAAACTTGAACTGAGGGAAATTGGAAGCCTCAAAACCCTAAATAAAAGAAGGGCAAAAACCCTAAAAATCTCATTCATTGTTCCAAAATGCTCTTATTAAATGTTTGATAATTTTTGGCAAGGGTTCTGGTCCCAACCAAAATATTGAACATTTTTAAGGATTTATTTTTGGGACTTTGAATTTAATTCATTAGCTATTTGAATTTGAATTATATTCATATAATTAGAATATAATTTCAAATATCCCTGAAATATTTTATGAGCTTTTGGAAAAGTCCATCTAGCAAAATAAAAATATTCAGAGGAGCCTTTGGCATTGTTTGAATTATTTTTAAATTCAAAACAGTGGCAAAATGAATTAAAAACAAAATAGAACAGAAATTTAAAAAAAAAGAGAGAAGCCCAGCCACTTACCTGACTTACCTGCCTGGCCCAGCTCCTCCAGCGGCCCAGCCCACCGCCGCTTCTCCCCCTGTCGTCTTCCTCCCCCTCACCCTGAAGCTGCTCGGTGGCGCGCGCAGGCCACGCGCCCCGGCCACCTCCTCCCTCCCAGCCTGCCTGGCTCCTCCTCGACGCCCCGGTGACGCCACACGCCTCCCCGACCCCCTCTCACTTCTCCCTCGCTCTCTGGACCTCCCTCCCCCTCGCTCCTCTGCTTCCCCCCATGACCGAGAGCCGCCGCCGACGTCGCTCGCAACCACCGTGGCCACCGCCTCCCCCTCGCTTCTCTGACCAGCCCACGAGCTCCGCCTAGAACCCGAGCACCTCTCCGCCGACCCACGCAAGGCCGGAGGACCCCAAGATGACGCCGCGACCCTTCTTCCCCGTCCACGGCCGCCGGATGCCGCGCGCCGATTCGCCGTCTCTGACGCGTCCCCGAGCCCGCTGAACCACTCTCCGGCCTCCCTGTGAGCTACCGCATCTCCCCCTTCTCATCCTTTTCCTGTTTGCGCACTCTAGCTAGCCCCACCACCTTGCCCGAGAATCCCTCGCCGCTGGCCATGGCGCCGTCGCGGCCACAGCCGTCGCCGCTTGGTTATGAGCCCGCCAACACGCTCAGTGCATCCGAAGGAGCTCAAATCACTCAACTGCTGCTCCTCCCGTGCTCTGTGGCATGGTTTCCGTCGATATCCGAACTCTGGCAGCCGCAAAAGAGCTCGCCGCCGGCAGCTCCGGCCACCCCCGCACCTCCCGTTGGTCCCCCTAGATGCGCACGGGCACGGGCTACCTCCTGGTGCCCTTGGCGCGTCGATCCGTCGTCTCTGGCGCAACTCCGGCGAGCCACCGCCGCGTCTGGTCGTTGCCGGCGGCTAGACGCCGGTGGATTCGCCCCGGTTGACCAGGGATTTGACCCCCCTGGGTCACTGACGTGTGGGCCCGTCCCCTGCTAACTTTTGGTTAAGTTAATAACTAATTTTAATTAAGCCACTGACTCACTGACATGCGGGCCCCGCCCGGCTAACCAAGTTAGTTAGGGTTAATTTTAATTAGGTTAGTTAGTCCACACACTGACACGCAGGGCCCACAGGTCAGTTTGACCCGGACCAGCCCCTGTTGACCTGCTGACGTCACTATGAGGTCATGCTGACGCAACAATTCCTTTCTGGAATTTAAATAAATCTTAAATGATTTATTATTTTCAGAAAATTGTAAAAACTTCTAAAATTCATAGAAAATCAACCGTAACTCCAAATGAAATAAATTATATATGAAAAATTATCAGAAAAATTCAAGGAATCCATCTGTACCATTTTCATGCATGTTTGAACAATGTTTGTCCTCTGTTTTGGACAAAACAAATAAAGGGCATTTAAATAACCATATATGGAGTTTGAATTTGAACCTAGTGTTCAAACCAGCCCCATTTAACCTGTTGCTAGATGCATTAGCCCAAAACACATTCATATTGCCATGTCATAGCGTGCATCATATTGTGAATTGCATTGATCGTGTTTCCTCTGTGTTTGCCGGTGTTGTTCCCCCTCGATAGACGTTGTACCGACGATGTGATCGTTGACACTGATCAAGACTCAATGTTATCTTCAGAAGTGCCAGGCAAGCAAAACCCCCTTGTTCATTCCGATAAATCCCACTCTCTCGCTCCTGCTCTCTATTACTGCATTAGGACAACAACGATTCAACTGTTACTTGCTGCGGTAGCTGAACCCCTTTATCCTTTGCATGACCTGTCATTGCCACAGTAACTAGATGAAACCCACTAGCATGAGTAGGAGTTGTTTGAGCCCTGTTGTGCCTACTCATTTATGCTTGTTTATCATGCCTGCTACTGCTTAGAGTTGAGTCAGGTCTGATTCATCGGGGATGAATCAGAGGCGTGTGAACATGTCCTACCGTGTGTGAGCTAAGTGTGTGAACACGATTTGGTAAAGGTAACGGTGAGAGGCCATGTAGGAGTACATGGTGGGTTGTCTCATTGCAGCCGTCCTCAGGAACTGAGTTCTGTGTTTGTGATCCATGACCAGCTACTACCACACATTGGAATGCTTAAGTGCCCCTCTCGACTTATTAATCAACTTGATCTCTGTCCAGGAGTTGCAACTAGCTTTTGGTGTTTGTAGGTAGTGTTAGTAGTCTACCAAGTGGCACCCGATACAGGTGGGCTTGGGACAGACTAGGCACAGTGGCCCGGTGTACCAAGTAGCACCCGGATGGTGGGCTTGGGAACCCTGCTCACATCGTTTGGGGCCGTGAGCGACACCCCGGCCGGATCTCCTTGCGGATGGAACCCGAATAGGCGATAAACCTGGACTAGAGACTTGTTCGGTTAGTCAGGTCGTGGCCGACTCCCTCGCCCGGCTTCCGCTTGAAGGTTGCCGAGGTACATGACGTGTACATGGCGGTAAGTGGCGGGAGCGTGTTTGAAGAAGTACACCCCTGCAGGGTTATCATTATCTATTCGAATAGCCGGATTCCTCGGATATGGAAACTTGGACCCCTTCCATAGTTCATAGACAAGTGAAAGTGGATACTCTAAAATACGCAAGATAAGCGTGAGTGCTATGGATGGCGTTCTCGTAGGGAGACGGGAGCGGATCCATAGTGGTGTATTGGTATGGTGAATATGTGGACTCGTGTGCGCCACCTCAAAAGAGTTACTTGCAGTCGTAGTTTAGGATAGCCACCGAGTCAAAGCTGGCTTGCTGCAGTTAAACTCCACCACCCCCTTTGTTGATAATGATGCATATGTAGTTAGTTCTAATGTAAGTCTTGCTGGGTACATTTGTACTCACGTTTGCCTATTTTATGTTTTTGCAAAGAGACTTCAGTCTCGCTAGTAGTACCGTGTGGACTTCGACGTTTAGCTTGTTACCTCAGCTACGATCTTGTGCCTCGGCAGGATTTGGTAGATAGTCAGGCTTCTTAGCCTTTTCATTTGTAGATGTCTGTACTCAGACATGATAGCTTCCGCTTGTGCTTTGATTTGTATGCTCTGAATGTTGGGTCATGAGACCCATGCTTGTAATATCTCGCTCCTCGGAGCCTAATGAATAAATACTTGAGTGGTAGAGTCATGTTGTGATGCCATGTTGTGTTTGCATATATCGAGCATATTGTGTGTATGTTATTGAAATGCTTGGTATGTGTGGGATCTGACTATCTAGTTGTTTATCCGTAGTAGCCTCTCTTACCGGGAAATGTCTCCTAGTGTTTCCACTGAGCCATGGTAGCTTGCTACTGCTCCGGAACACTTAGGCTGGCCGGCATGTGTCCTTCTTCGTTCTTGTGTCTGTCCCTTCGGGGAAATGTCACGCGATGAATACCCGAGTCCTATTAGCCCGCTACAGCCTGGTTCACCGGAGTCATGCTAGCCCAGTGCTACAGCCTGGATTCACTCGCTGATGACCGACACGTTCGATGCTGGGTCATGGATGCCTGTCCCTGTAAGTTTGTGCCACTTTGGGTTTACGACTAGCCATGTCAGCCCGGGCTCCTTATCATATGGATGCTAGCGACACTGTCATATACGTGTGCCAAAAGGCGCAAACGGTCCTGGGCAAAGGTAAGGCGACACCCGTGGGAATACCGTGCGTGAGGCCGCAAAGTGATATGAGGTGTTACATGCTAGATCGATGTGGCATTGAGTCGGGGTCCTGACACACGCCCAATATGCGACCCTATCCAAAAGGAACTCGAAGGTCCCACCAAGGATAGACCCGCATATTGAAACGCTTTTGCAAGGTGGATATCATTACATCAACATTACATAATAGATGGGGATACACACAAGAGGCATACAATGCCACACGAATACAACATCACAATACATAAGAGCATCATCCGACTACGGATGAAACAGAAAGAGAAACTCAAACGACATCCACCCTGCTAGCCCAGGCTGCCGATCTGGAACCTATCCCTGATTGAAGAAGCAGAAGAAGAACTCAACGCAAGCGAGCATCGCTCTCGCGTCATGATCATCGCACAACCTGTACCTGCAACTGTTGTTGTAGTAATCTGTGAGCCACGAGGACTCAGCAATCCCATTACCATGGGTATCAAGACTAGCAAAGCTTAAAGGGAAAGGAAGGGGTAAAGTGGTGAGGCTGTATCAGCGACTAAGCATATATGGTGGCTAACATACGCAAATAAGAGCGAGAAGAGAGCAAGCGGAACGGTCGTCAACTAGTAATAATCAAGAAGTGATCCTGAGCTCCTACTTACGTCAATCATAACCCAGAAACCGTGTTCACTTCCCGGACTCCGCCGAGAAGAGACCATCACGGCTACACACAAGGTTAATGCGTTTTAATTTGGATCTGGTGTCAAGTTATCTACAACCGGACATTAACAAATTCCCATCTTCCTATAACTACAGGCACGACTTTCGAAAGATTATACCCTGCAGGGGTGTCCCAACTTAGCCCATGACAAGCTCTCGTGATCAACGAAGGAATAGACCTTCTCCCAGGAAGACCCGATCAGACTCAGAATCCTGGTTTACAAGACTTTTCGACAATGGTAAAACAAGACCAGCAAAGCCGCCCGATGCGCCGAAAAATCCCGATAGGAGCTGCACATATCTCGTTCTCAGGGCACACCGGATGAGCAAGACGTCGGGTTGGCATAGACCCTGGTTGCCCAGGGGGCGCCGGACATCGCTCGGTTTGGACCAACACTTAGACAAGCACTGGCCCGGGGGGGCTAAAATAAAGATGACCCTCGGGTTGGCCGACCCAAGGGAAAGGGATAGGTGGTGGTGAGGCAAATGGTAAAACCAAGGTTGGGCCTTGCTGGAGGAGTTTTATTCAAAGTGAACTATCAAGGGGGTCCCATAAATCACCAGACCGCGTAAGGAACGCAAAATCCGGGAACATAACACCGGTATGACAGAAACTAGGGCGGCAAGAGTGGAACAAAACACCAGGCAAAAGGCCGAGTCTTCCACCCTTTACCAAGTATATAGATGCATTAATAATATAAGAGATATTGTGATATCCCAACCAAAATCCTGTCCACCATGGAGCAATCTTCAACTTCACCTGCAACTAGCAACGCTATAAGAGGGGCTGAGCCAAAGCGGTAACATAGCCAAACAACGATTTGCATAGGAAAGGTGTCAAAAGGTTAGAGGTTCATGGCAATTTGGGATGGCTTGATAAACATGTGATAGGTAGCGCAGCATAGCGATAGAATGAAACAACTAGCATAGCAATGATAGTAGTGAGATCTAGGGTAACGGTCATCTTTCCTGAAGTCCCGCAAGGAAGAAGAATGAGTCCATGAAGAAGACGAACGGATGAAGCCGAACCAAGCGTAGACGAACGAATCCTCACGATCGCAACGGAACAGGAACTAACAAGAAGAAGCACACAACACGGTAAACACACCACACATAAACAAGACATGATGCACAAACAAGCATGATGCAAGACAAGACTACATGAAGCTACTCATGGCAAGAGATGATGCAAACAAGAGCAACACACTAAGGCAAGTTTAAATGAGGCCGGGAACAACATATAACAATTCCGGTAAGTCCTGATATGCAAATTTCGAAGTTGGTCCAGATCTGAATACAACTTATGTTCAAGTAGTTAAACATCAAGTTAAGATTCACCAAGATGATCTACACGAGATTCTAGTCAAGTTACATATAAAGTTCATTTAGTTTGGAGCTACGGCCTAGAAGATATGAGCAACACAAGTTAAAGATGGCATTGATGCAAAATGCATACAAACATCAAGCAAACACCTCAAAACAAGAATGCAACATGATAATACAGAACTACATGCAAAATCAAGCAAGTTTCATATAGAGCACACTCAAAACGGAGCAACGGTTCAACACATGCACACTATACAAGTTTAAAGGATAAGCTGTCCAAAACAGCAACTAGGCATATTGCAAGCATCAACAGCACCCCAACATAATAACAAAAGGCATGGGCATGATGTAAAGGTAAAGCATTACAAAACATGAACACTGAGCTATCTCCAGAAACTATTAGAACATGCTCAAGCACACATGGTAAGATTGCAAGTTATAACAATTTCAGATTTTGCAGAAAATAACATCAGGTTGCAATGTTTAGAGCTATCAAACAACATGTTACAGGAACTTATCATGGCAAAAAAAGGCGTGGCATGAATCTAATAATGCATAAATCAAAAGTCCTTTACTGACCACAAGCCAAAAAGGATCAGAAAATATGATGGCACCCACGTAAACATGGCAAGTTATATTACAGATTCAAACATGGCAGGAACATAATTATGAAGGCATGTAGATGAGCTTGTGCAACTCACTACAGAGCAATACATGGCATGGCAAGGAAACTAACAGTAAGAAGGCATGTTTGTGAAGCTAAGCATGGCAATATCAAGTTCATAGGGTGCATGGAACACTAGCAAAACACATGGGAACAAGTGAACTTAATGTTAACAGGCTGACAGCAACATTATGAAGCAACTTCGGGGCAAGATATGAACAATCTACAGCAAGCTATAAATGCAACCAGGGGCATGGATGGATATAGCATGACATGTAGAACAAAACACATTTATAGAACATCTCCAGATTATGCCTAGAATGATTTGTAGGAGAAGGTTTACATCGCATCACGAAATAACAGATTCAGCCTAGCAAAACATCAACATCATGTACACTACTTAACAAGCTCGATTCACTCACCACAAGTCATTGCATGACAAGATAAGCATAGCATCATCAAGAAGGCATGTTTTTGAAACAAACCAAGTCAAGAACAAGTCTATAGCATACAAGGATCAACTACAACAACCTTGGCCAAATTGAATAACATGTAAACAATCTGTCAGGAAACATTTTGAAGCAAAAGTAGAGCACTCGAATGACATGCTAGACTACTGCATAATTGCAACAAAGGGCATGAATGGATAGACAATAACCATATGTTCAAAACACACTCACTAAAGTATCTCAAAATATGCATGGATCTCTCTGTAGCATCATGTTTACATGGCATCAAAATTACAGCAGAACAGGAACTAAAATCAGCAACATCACGATGCCTAGTTTGCATGCTTGTGCTAGTCACCACATTGATCAAAAAAATACATAGTAAGCACCTCTATAAAGAAGACATGGCATAGATCAAAACACATGTAGACATCAACCTCATAGGATGCACACATCAATCATGGCAAAAATGACAAAAGAGCTCGTTCTGATAACAGACAGCTGAAAACATCATGAAGCACTCTTACAACGATGATTCAGGCATCAAGATGACCTCAAATGAATATGATGCAATGGAATGAAATGATGTACTCGTTGATACGAACAATTTGACATATTATATGCACAAAACGGAGCTACGGATGCAGAGTTACGGCAGGTCGAACATGGCATGAAAATGACAAAAACTTAGGGACTTAGACGATTTTTGAACCTCGGGGAAAAGTCAACCGCCGCAGATCTCGCCGGAGTTCGTCGCCGGAGAAGGTCGGCGGAGGCGGGGACGGGGTGCTCCCGGGCGGATCTCGCCGGATCTGCCCCGGGGCGAGGCGCGACGGAGGCGAGGAGGCGGCGGGGCGCTCGCGGCTGGGCGGCGCGACCGCGGTC
>NC_041389.1:632096592-632098947 GCF_002162155.2 Triticum dicoccoides
GGCGGAGGCCACGTGGCGGCGCCTGACTGGCTCGGGCGCGGCGGGGCGGACGTGTCCGGTCGGATCCGGACGTGTCCGGCGGCGCGGAGAAGAGCGGGGCTAGGGTTAGGGGTGGGTTAGACCGTGAATTTCGGGGGGATGGGCATATTTCTAGGTAGAGGGAGCTAGGAGAGTCCAAATGAGGAGCGGTTTTCGCCCACACGATTGTGATCGAACGACCAAGAGCATGGAGGGGAGTTAGGTGGGTTTTGGGCCACTTTGAAAGGGGTGTTGGGCTGCAAAGGGAGAGAGGCTTTTACGGTTACCCGGTTAACCGTTGGAGTATCAAACGACCTCCAAATGGCACGAAACTTGACAGGCGGTCTACCGGTGCTATACCAAGGCCGCTTGTCAAGCCTCGGGCCATTCCGAGAAAGTTTAATGCCCACTCACAACAAGAGAGAAAAAGGGAACGTCGAATGACATAGGAGCGCCGGATTGCAAAACGGACAACGGGGAAAATGCTCGGATGCATGAGACGAACACGTATGCAAAATTGAATGCACATGATGACATGATGAAATGCAACATGCAAGAAAATGACATGGCAACGACGGCGAATAACTGGCAGACACCTGGCGCATCAGATCCGGGGCGTTACAACACTCCTCAACTAACAAGAGATCTCGTCCTGAGATCTTAGGACCGAGACGGAAGGGAAAAGGGATGAGGTGAAACAAGAACTCAAGAGAAGAAGCAAAGAATCGAGAGCACTCGAGAAAAAGAGAGGGACGACGAGAATGATGAGAATCGAAAGCTCATGAAATCAGTAGAGTATGAAACAACTCCGGTTAGAACGACATAAGAAACGAATAAGACTGAAAGAATTTAGGCAGCACTCCGGCTGAACATGGAAAGAATAGAACATGAACTCGAGAAGATGGAACGATACTTGATGAGAGGAACAACACAAAACCTCCAGAAGAATTGAAAGAATGAGCACCTCGGGAAGCAAGAAGAAGAAGATACTTGCACTACACCGACAAGAATCTTGATGAACACTTGAAAGAATAAATTAAATCATGACGAGCCACCATGAAGAACTCCGATAACAAAAGGATGATGAGATAAAATGAAGGATGAAAGAATAAGATGAGCCTTGCGATGATTTAGATGGAGGTACCGACGAAATGGCCGAGGAAATTGAACTCCGGAAAAAAAAAGATGAAAACACCATTGGAACTAGAATTTATTCATCAAGAACAAACTCCGAAGGAAAGGATTACTCACTTGGATGAAATAAGAATAAGATTTATTGTATGCTTATCCTTCATCAAGTTAAATTGATGACAACCAATGGATTTTGCATATTACTTATTCTTCTTGAAAAAGGATTGAGAAGAGATATAGCGCAAAACTTGAGAAAGTCTTCATGAACCACCGGTAGGATTCAAAGAACGAATGGATTAAAATGATAAACGAGGAAAAAGAATCTTGAACCAACCACCGTAAGAATTCGAAAATTGAATGACAAAAGAGACTGAATCACCGGGAAGAATTAGAAGAACAAATATGTTAGAGGGGATTAGATGCAAAAGAATAAAGAGATAACGAGCTGATTAAAGAACACTTGAACAAATCGCCGGGATAAATAGAGAATGATAACTGGAATGATGGCCTCTGGTGAAAAGAAATGGAAAAACAACTCCTGACAAACTCCAGATGGATGAAAAGAATATCTGACAAATGGAATAATTCGAGAGGATGATATGAAGCTAGAACCACGAAGCTTCGAGAGAACGGGCAAGATTTAGAGGAAAAACTCTTCTTCGGTCTTCAAATGACGACGAGAAACACCACCAAAATAACTGAGGTACTCCGGTAGAACGAAAAACGAAAAGGTTGAGCCTACAATGAAATGATTTGAAGTCGATCTTGGAAAGGCATCTGACTGATGAAATCATACTTACGTCAGACTTGAAAAGAATTTGAGAGAAACTCCGGGGAAAATTAGAAGAGTCAGGTAAGATCCTGGAAAAAGACCTGTGGGTTAGGGCCCACTGAAGAGATAACACTGTTGAAAAAGGATTGTTGAAGGATAGATAATGCACCGGAACAATTGAAATATTTGAATGAGGTGACAACCTCGAATTAAATAGAACACAAACGAATCTCCTGAGATGTCTTGAACACTCCGGAAGGATAAAATGGCGAGAGGCGAACGAGCAAGGAGAACACTTCGAGGAAAAGAATATTATCACTACCGAAAATTAGAATTGAATCCATCGGAGAAAAAAAAAAGATGAAGAATGATGAACTAGACGAGAATTAAACGGTTGAAATGATTGAGAGAGACTGAAGAGGCTCCACACGAAT
>NC_041389.1:632099414-632103804 GCF_002162155.2 Triticum dicoccoides
TCCACACGAATGAAATTAATGGTCGAAAGAGAGTCAGACTCCGGGAAGAAGAGGGTGGGAGGGCGGGAAAACAAAGGCAACTTGGAAGGGGAAATCGACGAATATCTTGAAGTGAAAACACCGGTTGAAATCATTGAGGAGAGAAAGCAAAAACTTCGCACGAGTAGGATGGATACTCGATTATGAACTCCGACTTTGAGAAGAAGAAGGGATGGGCGGGTGGGAAAGAAAACAACTGAGGATTGAACTCAAAGATGAAGAGGGTCGAGTCGACTTGACGAGAAATGCACCGGATGAAAAGAGCTGAGGAACAACTACCGGAAAACCAACTGCGTGAACCTAAAGTAAAATTTGAAGGGAAAGAGAAATAATTCAAAACACCTACGTCAACATTCCTTACCAGAGCGACAAAGGGGCTGAGGAGTAAAAAGAATTCCTACGCTCCGATATAACTAGACTACGAAAACAGTGTATTCTAGACTCGACATCGGCCAAACTACACAATCAATCAAGGGGGCTCCTAAGGTCGGTCGAGGCTCTGATACCAACTTGTCACGCCCAATATGCGACCCTATCCAAAAGGAACTCGAAGGTCCCACCAAGGATAGACCCGCATATTGAAACGCTTTGGCAAGGTGGATATCATTACATCAACATTACATAATAGATGGGGATACACACAAGAGGCATACAATGCCACACGAATACAACATCACAATACATAAGAGCATCATCCGACTACGGATGAAACACAAACAGAAACTCAAATGACATCCACCCTGCTAGCCCAGGCTGCCGATCTGTGAGCCACGAGGACTCAGCAATCCCATTACCATGGGTATCAAGACTAGCAAAGCTTAAAGGGAAAGGAAGGGGTAAAGTGGTGAGGCTGCAGCAGCAACTAAGCATATATGGTGGCTAACATACGCAAATAAGAGCGAGAAGAGAGCAAGCGGAACGGTCGTCAACCAGTAATGATCAAGAAGTGATCCTGAACTCCTACTTACGTCAATCATAACCCAGAAACCGTGTTCACTTCCCGGACTCTGCCGAGAAGAGACCATCACGGCTAAACACATGGTTGATGCGTTTTAATTCAGATCTGGTGTCAAGTTATCTACAACCGGACATTAACAAATTCCCATCTGCCTATAACCGTAGGCACGGCTTTCGAAAGATTATACCCTGCAGGGGTGTCCCAACTTAGCCCATGACAAGCTCTCGCAATCAACGAAGGAATAGACCTTCTCCCAGGAAGACCCGATCAGACTCGGAATCTCGGTTTACAAGACTTTTGAACAATGGTAAAACAAGACCAGCAAAGCCGCCCGATGCGCCGACAAATCTCGATAGGAGCTGCACATATCTCGTTCTCATGGCACACCGGATGAGCAAGACGTCGGGTTGGCATAGACTCTGGTTGCCCAGGGGGCGCCGGACATCGCTCGGTTCGGACCAACACTTAGACAAGCACTGGCCCGGGGGGGAGGGGCTAAAATAAAGATGACCCTCGGGTTGGCCGACCCAAGGGAAAGGGATAGGTGGTGGTGAGGCAAATGGTAAAACCAAGGTTGGGCCTTGCAAGAGGAGTTTTATTCAAAGCGAACTGTCAAGAGGGTCCCATAAATCACCCGACCACGTAAGGAACGCAAAATCTGGGAACATAACACCGGTATGACGGAAACTAGGGCGGCAAGATTGGAACAAAACACCAGGCAAAAGGCTGAGTCTTGCACCCTTTACCAAGTATATAGATGCATTAATAATATAAGAGATATTGTGATATCCCAACCAAAATCCTGTCCACCATGGAGCAATCTTCAACTTCACCTGCAACTAGAAACGCTATAAGAGGGGCTGAGCAAAAGCGGTGACATAGCCAAACAACGGTTTGCATAGGAAAGGTGTCAAAAGGTTAGAGGTTCATGGCAATTTGGGATGGCTTGATAAACAGGTGATAGGTAGCGCAGCATAGCGATAGAACGAAACAACTAGCATAGCAATGATAGTAGTGAGATCCAGGGTAGCGGTCATCTTGCCTGAAATCCCGCAAGGAAGAAGAACGAGTCCATGAAGAAGACGAACGGATGAAGCCGAACCAAGCGTAGACGAACGAATCCTCATGATTGCAACGAAATAGGAACTAACAAGAAGAAGCACACAACACGGTAAACACACCACACATAAACAAGACATGATGCACAAACAAGCATGATGCAAGACAAGACTACATGAAGCTACTCATGGCAAGAGATGATGCAAACAAGAGCAACACACTAAGGCAAGTTTAAATGTGGCTGGGAACAACATATAACAATTCCGGTAAGTCCTCATATGCAAATTTCGAAGTTGGTCCAGATCTGAATACAACTTATGTTCAAGTAGTTAAACATAAAGTTAAGATGCACCAAGATGATCTACACAAGATTCTAGTCAAGTTACATATAAAGTTCATTTAGTTCGGAGCTACGGCCTAGAAGATATGAGCAACACAAGTTAAACATGTCATTGATGCAAAATTGATACAAACATCAAGAAAACACCTCAAAACAATAATGCAAAATGATAATATGGAACTACATGCAAAATCAAGCAAGTTTCATATAGAGCACACTCAAAACGGAGCAACGGTTCAACACATGCACACTATACAAGTTTAAAGGATAAGCTGTCCAAAACAGCAACTAGGCATATTGCAAGCGTCAAAACAACATGCTACAGCACCCCAACATAATAAAAAAAGGCATGGGCATGATGTACAGGTAAAGCATTACAAAACATGAACACTGAGCTATCTCCAGAAACTACTAGAACATGCTCAAACACACATGGTAAGATTGCAAGTTATAACAATTTCAGATTTTGCAGAAAATAACATCAGGTTGCAATGTTTAGAGCTATCAAACAACATGTTACAGGAACTTATCATGGCAAAAAAAGGCATGGAATGAATCTACTAAATGCATAGATCAAAAGTCTTTTACTGACCACAAGCCAAAAAGGATCAGAAAATATGATGGCACCCACGTAAACATGGCAAGTTATATTACAGATTCAAACATGGCAGGAACATAATTATGAAGGCATGTAGATAAGCTTGTGCAACTCACTATAGAGCAATACATGGCATGGCAAGGCAACCAACAGTAATAAGGCATGTTTGTGAAGCTAAGCATGGCAATATCAAGTTCATAGGGTGCATGGAACACTAGCAAAACACATGGGAACAAGTGAACTTAATGTTAACAGGCTGACAGCAACATTATGAAGCAACTTCGGGGCAAGATATGAACAATCTACAGCAAGCTATAAATGCAACTAGGGGCATGGATGGATATAGCATGACATGTAGAACAAAACACATTTATAGAACATCTCCAGATTATGCCTAGAATGATTTGTAGGAGCAGGTTTACATCGCATCACGAAATAACAGATTCAGCCTAGCAAAACAGCAACATCATGTACACTACTTAACAAGCTCGATTCACTCACCACAAGTCATTGCATGACAAGATAAGCATAGCATCATCAAGAAGGCATGTTTGTGAAACAAACCAAGTCAAGAACAAGTCTATAGCATGCAAGGATCAACTACAACAACCTTGGCCAAATTGAATAACATGTAAACAATCTGCCAGAAAACATTTTGAAGCAAAAGTAGAGCACTCGAATGACATGCTAGACTACTCCATAATTGCAACAAAGGGCATGAATGGATAGACAATAAACATATGTTCAAAACACCCTTACTGAAGTATCTCAAAATATGCATGTATCTCTCTGTAGCATCATGTTTGCATGGCATCAAAATTACAGCAGAACATGAACTAAAATCAGCAACATCACGATGCCTAGTTTGCATGCTTGTGCTAATCACCACATTGATCACAAAAATACATAGTAAGCACCTCTTTAAAGAATACATGGCATAGATCAAAACACATGTATACATCAACCTCATAGGATGCAAACATCAATCATGGCAAAAATGACAAAAGAGCTCGTTCTGATAACACACAGCAGAAAACATCATGAAGCACTCTTACAATGATGATTCAGGCATCAAGATGACCTCAAATGAATATGACGCAATGGAATGAAATGATGTACTCGTTGATACGAACAATTTGAAATATTACACGTACAAAACGGAGCTACGGATGTAGAGTTACGGCAGGTCGAACATGGCATGAAAATGACAAAAACTTAGGGACTCAGACGATTTTTAGACCTCGGGGAAAAGTCAACCGCCGCGGATCTTGCCGGAGTTCGTCGCCGGAGAAGGTCGGCGGAGGCGGGGACGGGGTGCTCCCGGGTGGATCTCGCCGGATCCGCCCCAGGGCGAGGCGCGGAGGCGGCGGGGCGCTCGCGGCCGGGCGGCGCGGCC
>NC_041389.1:632104348-632179313 GCF_002162155.2 Triticum dicoccoides
GGACGTGTCCGGCGGCGCGGAGAGGAGGGGGGCTAGGGTTAGGGGTGGATTAGACCGCGAATTTCGGGGGGATGGGCATATTTATAGGTAGAGGGAGCTAGGCGAGTCCAAATGAGGAGCGGTTTTCGCCCACACGATCGTGATCGAATGACCGAGAGCATGGAGGGGAGTTAGGTGGGTTTTGGGCCACTTTGGAAGGGGTGTTGGGATGCAAAGAGAGAGAGGCTTTTACGGTTACCCGGTTAACCGTTGGAGTATTAAACGACCTCCAAATGGCACGAAACTTGACAGGCGGTCTACCGGTGCTATACCAAGGCCGCTTGGCAAGCCTCGGGCCATTCCGAGAAAGTTTAATAACCGCTCACAACAAGAGAGAAAAAGGGAACGCCAGATGACATAGGAGCGCCGGATTGCAAAACGGACAACGGGGAAAATGCTCGGATGCATGAGACGAACACGTATGCAAAATGAAATGCACATGATGACATGATGAAATGCAACATGCAAGCAAATGACATGGCAACGACGGCGAATAACTGGCAGACACCTGGCGCATCGGATCCGGGGCGTTACACCTTCCTCTTTGGAGATGCACCTTTGGAGCACTCCGGTCGCGCTTTTCCTATAGAGTTCCCCTTCATGGACTTTGTAAGCTTTAGAACGCCGGACGATGCAGCGTGCTTCATTTTGGTCTTCGGGGAGCTCCTGCCTATTTAGGTAGGCCAAGAAAGGCTCAGTCCATGGGGCGATTATGGCCATGATTTCGTGGGCCGAAGGTGTTATCTCGGTGGCAGAGCCTCCGCTTGTGTCTGATGGTTCGTAATCTTGGGGTGTGTTCGGATCCGTGCTAGTATTGACGGACTCCCCTTCCCATACTACGGATGGCTTGAACAACCTTTCCAGGAATATGTTAGGTGGGACAGGGTCGCGTTTAGCACCGATGCGGGCGAGGACGTCCTCCGCTTGATTGTTTTCTCGAGCCACATGGTGGAATTCAAGCCCCTCGAACCGAGCTGACATTTTGAGGACGGCATTATGGTAGGCCGCCATTTTCGGATCCTTGGCATCAAAGTCTCCGTTTATTTGTGATGTTGCGAGGTTCGAATCCCCGCGCACTTCCAGGCATTGGATGCCCATAGAGACTGCCATCCGAAGACCATGCAACAGAGCCTCGTATTCGGCTGCATTGTTGGAGTCTGTGTATAATATTTGGAGGACGTACCAGACCGTGTCTCCGGTGGGAGACGTCAGGACTACACCTGCTCCAAATCCGGACATCATTTTAGAGCTGTCGAAGTGCATGATCCAGTTGGAGTACGCGTCGTACTCTTTAGGGAGTTCTGCTTCCGTCCATTCGGCGACAAAGTCAGCCAGTACTTGCGACTTGATGGCCCGCTGTGGTTTGTATATTATGTCGAAAGGAAGGAGCTCGATAGCCCATTTAGCAATCCGGTCCGTAGCATTGCAGTTATTTATTATGTCATTGAGTGGTACTTCAGAGGATACTGTAATCGAACACTCTTGAAAGTTCTGTCGCAGCTTCCGGGATGCCATGAAGACAGGGCATGCTATTTTTTGATAGTGTGGGTATCGGGATTTGCATGGGGTGAGGACCGTGGATACGTAATAAACCGGCTTTTGGAGCAGGAATTTGTATCCGTCACCCTCTCATTCGACGACGAGCACTGCGCTTACAACTTGATGTGTTGCAGCTATGTACAACAACATAGGTTCACCGATATTTGGCACTGTTAGGACTGGATTATTGGCCAATAAGGTCTTTATTTCATCGAGTCCGGCCGCGGCTGCATCCGTCCACACGAAGTGTTCGGTGCACCGGAGAAGGCGGTAAAGAGGTAATGCCTTTTCTCCTAACCTGGAGATAAAGCGGCTCAAAACAGCCACGCATCTAGCTAGTTTCTGGATGTGTTTGAGGTATGTTGGTATAGCCAACTGCGACAAAGCTCGGATTTTTGCCGAATTAGCTTCAATTCCTCTATTGGAAACGATGAAGCCCGACAGTTTTCCAGAGGGAACGCCGAAAACGCATTTTTCTGGATTCAGCTTGATATCGTATGTTCGGAGGTTGTGGAACGTAAGCCTCAAGTCATCTATTAGGGTTTCGACGTGTCTTGTTTTTATGACTACGTCGTCCACGTATGCTTCCACTGTTTTGCCGATTTGATTTTCTAGGCATCTTTGAATCATGCGTTGATAGGTTGCATCGGCATTCTTAAGCCCGAAAGGCATAGTGTTGAAGCAGAAAGGGCCATATGGCGTTATGAAAGTTGTTGCAGCTTGGTCGGACTCTGCCATCTTTATTTGATGGTATCCGGAGTATGCGTCGAGGAAACACAGCAAGTCATGTCCTGCTGTGGCATCAATGATTTGATCGATGCGAGGGAGGGGAAAGGGATCCTTGGGGCAAGCCTTGTTGAGGTCTTTGAAGTCGACGCACAGGCGCCAGGATTTGTCCTTCTTTGGTACCATTACCAAGTTCACCAGCCAATCCGTATGCTTGATATCTCTAATGAATCCGGCCTCAAGTAGCTTGGCTAGCTCTTCCCCCATGGCTTGCCGTTTGGGCTCTGAAAATCGCCTTAGGGTATGTTTAACAAGTTTGTATGCCTTTAGTATGTTGAGGCTATGTTCGGCCAATCCGCGCGGGATGCCCGGCATGTCCGATGGGTGCCAGGAGAAAATGTCCCAATTCCCGTGTCAGAAGTTTCGCATGAGGTGGACTTGGGTAGCTTGTCGAGTA
Organism: Triticum dicoccoides; assembly: GCF_002162155.2. NCBI lineage: Eukaryota > Viridiplantae > Streptophyta > Magnoliopsida > Poales > Poaceae > Triticum > Triticum dicoccoides. The sequence continues at coordinate 632,107,110 of NC_041389.1, forward strand.
TCATGTCGTCCCTATCCATGGTGGCGCGCAGTGTTGTTAATTCTTCTGCTGCTAGGGCTTCGGATAATGCTTCCAAGGCTAGTGCTGCGGTTTTGTTTTCGGCGTGGAGTGCGACGTCCGGATCACTAACTAGAGTGATGATTCCATTGGGTCCGGGCATTTTAAGCTTCATGTACCCGTAATGGGGTATAGCTTGAAAGCTTGCAAATGCATCCCGCCCTAGAAGGGCGTGGTATCTGCTGCTGAAAGGAGCCACTTGTAATGTGATTTCTTCGGACCTGTAATTCTCTGGGGTGCCGAATACCACATCGAGTGTGATTTTTCCCGCACACCGTGCTTCCTGACTAGGGATGATTCCCCTAAAGGTGGTGCCGCTTTGCTCAATGCGGCCTTTATCAATTTCCATCTTGTTGAGCGTTTCTTCATAGATCAAGTTTAATCCGCTTCCGCTGTCCATGAGTACTTTAGTGAGCCGGAAGCCGTCCACGATTGGGCTAAGGACCAGAGCGGGCGGTGCCCTGACAGTCTGGGATCGAGGTTCATCAATGGCATTGAAAGTTATAGCAGTGTCATTCCATGGGTTTATCTTTGCCACAGGGCAAATTTCGGCGGAGCTTCGATGAGCTCGCTTGCGCCTATTGTTTGAGGCGGAAGTCTCGAAGACTGTTAATACCGCATTGTGTTCGTTGGCGGGATATTGTTCTGCTTTATGGCTTGCAAGAAGATCCTCGCCACTTTTTGCAACCTGCCAGAGTATCCAACATGCTCTAAGGCTATGAGTTGGTGTCATGTCCGGAGTGCTATGGAGTATACATGGTCCATTGAGCCATTCTTCCAATACGGTTCCCCGCCCTGGGGTGTGTTTTAGCTTCTTGGGGACAGGATCAGCCGACTTACAAGAGTTCGCCCGTTTAGTTCGGACGAAGGTCTTGGTGAGAGTCATACTGTCCCAAAATTCTGTTTGGGTTTCCTAGGCACTTTCCATCGCACAATACTTCTGTACTATGATTGCCAAATCCGCGAAGTGTACTATATCACGGCGCCTTATAGCATTAAGGAGTCCTTTGTCCGTGCAGTTTTTGCAGAAGAGTAAGACTACGTCCTCCTTGCGACAGTCCTGGACCTTGTTAAGCGCAAGGAGGAATCTGGCCTAGTAGCGATGTACAGTCTCCTGGGGCTCTTGCCTAATGCGGGAGAGATGCTTTAAGTCCTGGTGTGTGTTGTTAGCTAAATCCAAATTTTGATTCGATCTAACACCCAGGGGCGTGGGAGGTTCCGAGCCTGACAGCTCGGGATCCGGAGTGTCGCCCGATTTCTTCGACCCAATGCCTGGTTCTAAGTCCGGGACTTGGGTCATGTCTTCCTTTGAGCAAGTATTCGGCTCAAGGAGTTCGGTGATCCAGACATAGTTCATCCTCAAAGTCGAGGGGCGGTCCGTGTGTGGTTCCTCCACTACCGCTATCTCATGGGTGGCCAGCGGGGATCTGATGTCCCTTTGGTCGGGTTTAAGCCCGATCCGGTTATAGTCTATAGCGACTCCCAGAGCGGCCATGCGATCCAAGAGCTCATTAAGGGAGGAGAGCTCCATCGGATCTATCTGTTCGGCGAGTTCCGAACTGACGTGAAGGTTATGATTGATGACCCGAGAGGCCATCGTCGGCGCTACCGCTGATGGGGCGGCCATGATAAAGCCGTCGAGTCGGAGAGTTTGTCCTACAGCCAGGGCTCCCCCCGAGGTGATGTTGTCCTTGACGACGAGACGAGCCATCGAGCCTTGCAGCGACGACACAGAGGAACTCTCAATGAAAGCACCAATGTCGGTGTCAAAACCGGCGGATCTCGAGTTGGCGGCCCCGATCTGTGCGTCTAGGATGATGGTAACAGGAAGCAAGGGACACAGATGTTTACCCAGGTTCGGGCCCTCTCGATGGAGGTAAAATCCTACTTCCTACTTAATTAATATTGAAGATATGGGTAGTACAAGAGTAGATCTACCACGAGATCGTAGAGGCTAAACCCTAAGAGCTAGCCTATGATGGTATGATTGTAATTGTGATCGGCCTTCTAAGGACCAACCTCTCCGGTTTATATAGACACCGGAGAGGGCTAGGGTTTACATGGAGTCGGTTACAAGGAAGGAACCACAATATCCGGATCGCCAAGCTTGCCTTCCACGCCAAGGAGAGTCCCATCCGGACACGGGCCAAAGTCTTGAGTCTTGTATCTTCACGCTTCAATAATCCGGACGATGTATATAGTCCGGCTATCCGGATACCCCCTAATCCAGGACTCCCTCAGTGATCCCGTTAATCAAACGATAGCTCATGTCTATGGCTAGGAAACTTAACCATCTTTGATTCAACGAGCTAGTCAAGTAGAGGCATACTAGTGACATTATGTTTGTCTATGTATTCACACATGTACTAAGTTTCCGATTAATACAATTCTAGCATGAATAATAAACATTTATAATGAAATAAATAATAACTTTATTATTACCTCTAGGGCATATTTCCTTCATCTCGCCCCTCCCATGCCATGGGATCCAAGGACCAGAGGGGAAACACTTCTCCCATCTAGGGAGAAGGTCAAGGAAGAAGAAGAAGAAGGCGGGCTCTATCCTCCTTGCTTCCGGTTGTGCCGGAATGCTGCCGGGGGCCATCATCATCACTGCAATCTACACCTACACCTCTGCCATCTTCATGAACATCTCCATCACCTTCCTCTCTTCTATATTCAGCGGTCCACTCTCCCGCAACCCGCTGTACCCTCTACTTGAACATGGTGCTTTATGCTTCATATTATTATCCAATGATGTGTTGCCATCCTATGATGTCTGAGTTGATTTTCGTTGTCCTACCGGTGATTGGTGAATTGCTATGATTGGTTTAATTTGCTTGTGGTTATGTTGCTGTCCTATTGTGCCCTCCGTGTCGCGCAAGCGTGAGGGATTCCCGCTGTAGGGTGTTGCAATATGTTCATGATTCACTTATAGTGGGTTGCTTGAGTGACAGAAGCATAAACCCGAGTAAGGGGGTTGTGGAGTATGGGATAAAGGGGACTTGATACTTTAATGCTATGGTTGGGTTTTACCTTAATGATCTTTAGTAGTTGCAGGTGCTTGCTAGAGTTCCAATCATAAGTGCATATGATCCAAGAAGAGAAAGTATGTTAGCTTATGCCTCTCCCACATAAAACTTGCTATCGGTCTAGTAAGGTAGTCAATTGCTTAGGGACAATTTCACAACTCCTACCACCACTTTTCCACACTCGCTATATTTACTTTATTGTTTCTTTATCTAAACAGCCCCTAGTTTATATTTGTGTGCTTTTTATTATCTTGCAAACCTATCCTATCACACCTACAAAGTCCTTCTAGTTTCATACTTGTTGTAGGTAAAGCGAACGTTAAGCGTGCATAGAGTTGTATCGGTGGTCAATAGAACTTGAGGGAATATTTTTTTCTACCTTTAGCTCCTCATTGGGTTGGACACTCTTACTTATTGAAAGAGGCTACAATTGATCCCCTATACTTGTGGGTTATAAAGACCTTTTTCTGGCGCCGTTGCCGGGGAGTCATAGCATGGGGTGAATATTCTTGTGTGTGCTTGTTTGCTTTATCATTAAGTAATTTTTATTTGCTGTTCTAAGTTGTTCTCTATCTTTAGTTATGGATATGGAACACAAAATACCAAAAAAATTAGGTGTACTTGCTACTCATGGAGATGGGGAACCTCCTAAAACCCTCGATGCTAGTTATGTGAAAGATATTATGTACTACTTTGATAATCCTGAGAAAACCCCATTCAATTATGTTATGGGAGACACGTTGGATCAACGTGAATACTTTAGGGATTATCGCTTGACTAAAAAAGGTAAGCTATTATGGGATCCAATTCATATGTTGCATTGGTATGCTCGTCAACTATGCTTGAGATATGATTATACTTGTTGCTCTAGGATGAAGGCTCCACACCTTTCCTTTTCATGCAAATTTAATGATAATGAAACCTTGGCTTGTTATGCTAATGGTATATATAATTCCTATGATGTGGAACAAATAGAAGAATTTGTTGCTTTTATGGGTGCTTATGAAATTGAATCTTTGTTTAAAACGTGTGAAAATCTTGATGATGCTGTTTACAAACATGAAATTTTTGCCATATTTAAATATTGTTATGATAATTATGCTTCTAATGCCTATGTTAAACCATATATTGAGGACTCCTCCGCTGTCCAAGAAGAGACTAATATTTTGCAGGAGTCTATGGAAGAAGAAATTGATGAAACTATGAGCTCATTGGATGAGAAAGATGATGAGGAGAGCGAAGAACAAAAGGAGGAAGAGCGAATTAGCTACCCATGGCCACCTTCTAATGAGAGTAACTCTTCAACTCATACATTGTTTAATTTCCCTTCGTGCTTACCGAAGGATGATTGCTATGATGATTGTTATGATCCCGTTGATTCTCTTGAAATATCCCTTTTTGATGGTGTTTGCTATGCTTGTGGCCAATATGCCAATATGAATTATGCTTATGGAGATGAACTTGCTATAGTTCCTTATGTTAAACATGAAATTGTTGCTATTGCACCCACGCATGATAGTCCTATTATCTTTTTGAATTCTCCCGACTACACTATATCGGAGAAGTTTGTGCTTATTAAGGATTATGTTGATGGGTTGCCTTTTACTACTACACATGATGATTTTGATACATATAATATGCATGTGCTTGCTGCTCCTACTTGCAATTATTATGAGAGAGGAACTATATCTCCACCTCTCTATGTTTCAATACGATAGAATTGCAAGAAACTTCTTATACTATGCATTGGCCTTTACTTGGTGTGCATGAATTGTTCTTTTATGACATGCCGATGCATAGGAAGAGAGTTAGACTTCGTTACTAAATTACAAATCATTGTTAATTAAAATTGGCTTTGATATACCTTGGGATCCGGGTGGATTCACTACTTGAGCACTATATGCCTAGCTTAATGGCTTTAAAGAAAGCGCTGCCAGGGAGACAACCCGGAAGTTTTAGAGAGCCATTTATTTCTATTGAATATTGTTTAAAAACAAAAAAATAAAGAGGGGAACCCAAAACTTTTCAAAAAGGAAAGTGAAAGTGAGAAAGACAAGCATTGTTGAAGTGGGAGAGCTCCTTGAACTCTGTTCATGCTCACGGAAACTTTGTGAATCTTAATTACAGAAAATTTTCATCAAAACTAATTATCCCCTTGTAAAATTCCATTGTATTATAAAAATAATGTGCCAAGGTTTGCCTTTAGGATGTTGACAATGCTTGTTGGTTTGTTCGGTGCAGGATAGAAACTTTGGCTGTAGTGCGTGATTTTAAATTTTTTATTGGAACGTGAAATGGTTCTGATTCATTTTGCACTGTCTTTCTATACAGTTTTTTTATTTTTCCTAATTTTGGTAGAATTGTTGGGGTAACAGAAGTATGGTGAATGTTCAGATTGCTACAGACTGTTCTGTTTTTGACAGATTCTGTTTTTTGATGCATAGTTTGCTTGTTTTGATGAAACTATCAATTTATATCAATAGATTAAGCCATGGAAAAGTTATATTACAGTAGACAAAATTCAAAAACGAAATATGAATTGGTTTGCAACAGTACCTAGAGTAGTGATTTGCTTTGTTATACTAACGGATCTTACCGAGTTTTCGGTTGAAGTTTTGTGTGGATGAAGTGTTTGATCGAGGAGGTCTCGATATGAGGAGGTCTCGATATGAGGAAAAGGAAGAGAGGCAAGAGCTCAAGCTTGGGATGCCCAAGGCACCCCAAGTAAATATTCAAGGAGACTCAGGCATCTAAGCTTGGGGATGCCCCGGAAGGCATCCCCTCTTTCTTCAACAAGTATCGGTATGTTTTCGGATTCGTTTTGTTCATGCGATATGTGCAAGTCTTGGAGCATCTTTTGCATTTAGTTTTCACTTTTCTTTTATGCACCATGCTGGTATGAGATAGTCCTTGGTTGATTTATAGAATGCTCATTGCATTTCACTTAAATCTGTTGAGTATGGCTTTATAGAATGCTTCATGTGCTTCACTTATATCATTTGAAGTTTGGATTGCCTATTTCTCTTTATATAGAAAACCGCCATTTGTAGAATGCTCTTTTTCTTCACTTATATTCATTAGAGCGTGGGCATATCTTTTTTAGATAGAATTAAACTCTCTTGCTTCACTTATATCAATTTAGAGAGATGACAGGAATTGGTCATTGAGGGAGTCCTGGATTAGGGGGTGTCCGGATAGCCGAACTATCACCTTTGGCCGGATTCCTAGACTATGAAGATATAAGATTGAAGACTTCGTCTCGTATCCGGATGGGACTTTCCTTGGTGTGGAAGGCAAGCTTGGCGATACGAATATGTAGATCTCCTACCATTATAACCGACTCTGTGTAACCCTAACCCTCTTCGGTGCCTATATAATCCGGCGGGTTTTAGTCTTTAGGACGAACAACAATCATACCATAGGCTAGCTTCTAGGGTTTAGCCTCTCTGATCTCATGGTAGATCTACTCTTGTACTAGCCATATCATCAATATTAATCAAGAAGGAGTAGGGTTTTACCTCCATCGAGAGGGCCCAAACCTGGGTAAAAACATCGTGTCCCTTGTCTCCTGTTACCATCTGCCTAGACGCACAGTTTGGGACCCCCTACCCGAGATCCGCTGGTTTTGACACCGACGTTGGTGCTTTCATTGAGAGTTCCTCTGTGTCGTCATCTTTAGGCCCGATGGCTCCTCGATCATCAACAATGATGCGGTCCAGGGTGAGACTTTTCTCCCGGACAGATCTTCGTATTCGGCGGCTTTGCACTGCGGGCCAATTCGCTTGGCCATCTGGAGCAGATTGAAAGCTACGCCCCTGGCCATCAGGTCAGATTTGGAAGTTTGAACTATACGGCTGACGTTCGCGGAGACTTGATCTTCGACGGGTTCAAGACGCAGCCAAGCACGCCGCACTGTCACGATGGGCATGATCTGGCTCTGCCGCCGGACAGTGCCTGGAGGCCGCTTAAGGGTCCGGTCTGACCCTTAGCTCGGAGCCGACTGCGCCGATCGAGGACGGGTGGCTGGACACCGCCTCGGGGCTGCTATCTCTATGACGATTGAGCCAAACACCAACCCTGTCCTTTGCGAAGCTCGTGACTCCAAGGTGCCGGACTCCTCTCCATACTCCGAACCTTCCGCGCCCCTGCCAATCAAATCCGATTGGGCGCCGATCATTGAGTTCACTACCACGGACATCTTTCAGCACTCGCGCTTTGGCGACATCCTGAATTCGCTAAAGTCTCTCTCTTTATCAGGAGAGCCCTGGCCGGATTATGGTCAGGAAGGTTGGGATGCGGACGACGAAGAAATTCAAAGCCCACCCACCACCCACTTCGTAGCCACTGTCAATGATTTAACCGACATGCTCGACTTCGACTTCGAAGACATCGATGGTATGGACGACGATGCAGGAGACGACCAAGAACCAACGCCTACAAGCAACTAGAAGGCCACCTCATCATACGACATATACATGGTGGACATCCCAAAAGATGGAAATGGCGATGGAACAATGGAGGATGACCCCTCCAAGAAACAGCCTAAGCGTCGGCATCAGCGGCGCCACTCTAAATCCCGCCACAGCAAAAGCGGTGATTCCGGCACGGGAGACAATAACACACCGGAAAGTGCCGAAGACAACCCCCTACAGCAGGATTCAGCGCAGGAGGATGGAGAAGCCAGCCCTCATGAGAGACCGGCAGATAGAGAGGTAGAGGACGATAATTACATGCCTCCCTCCGAAGACGAGGCAAGCCTCGACGACGATGAATTTGTCGTGCCTGAGGATCCCGTTGAATAGGAGTGTTTCAAACCCAGGCTTATGGCCACGGCAAGCAGCCTCAAGAAAAAGCAGCAGCAGCTTAGAGCTGACCAAGACTTGCTAGCTGACAGATGGACTGAAGTCCTTGCGGCCGAAGAGTATGAACTCGAACACCCCTCCAAGAGCTACCCAAAACGCAGGCTGCTACCCTGATTAGAGGAGGAAGCACCCGAATCTACATCACCAGCGCATGATGCGGACGACCGGCCACCTCGTGGCCGCGACAGAGAGGCCTCTCGGCCCTCCACTCAAGCCGCACCCCAGCGTCGCTCAAAAAGTACCAAGGCACGGGGAAATGCGGCAGACCCGCGAGATATATTGGAGGAAGGCAAGGCAAACAAGATCGATCTACGGATCGCGTGGGCGCCTCACTACATGTGACGATAACCGTCATGCTGGATACAGCAAATCCGGCCGAGCCGAACACAGCAGACAAAGATCATTTGACCTACGTCGTGATATAGCCCAATACAGGGGCGCCGCACACCCAGTATGCTTCACAGATGAAGTAATGGATCATCAAATCCCCGAGGGTTTCAAACCCGTAAACATCGAATCATACGATGGAACAACAGATCCTGCGGTATGGATCGAGGACTACCTCCTTCATATCCACATGGCCCGCGGTGATGATCTACACGCCATCAAATACCTCCCACTCAAACTTAAAGGACCAGCTCGGCATTGGCTTAACAGCTTGCCAGCGGAGTCAATTGGTTGTTGGGAAGACCTGGAAGCCGCATTCCTCGACAACTTCCAGGGCACCTATGTGCGACCACCAGACACCGATGACCTAAGCCACATAATTCAGCAGCCAGAGGAATCGGCCAGGAAATTCTGGACACGGTTCCTAACCAAGAAAAATCATATCGTTGACTATCCGGATGCAGAGGCCCTTGCAGCCTTCAAACATAACATCCGCGACGAGTGGCTTGCCCGGCACCTAGGACAGGAAAAGCCGAAATCCATGACAGCCCTCACAACACTCATGGCCCGCTTTTGCGCGGGAGAGGACAACTGGCTAGCTCGTAGTAACAACATGACCAAGAGCCCTGGTAATTTGGATACCAAGGACAGCAATGGCAGGTCACGTCGCAACAAGCACAAGCGCCGCATTAACGGCGATAATGCTGAAGATACGATAGTCAATGCCGGATTCAGAGGCTCTAAACCTGGTCAGCGGAAAAAGCCATTAAAAAGAAATACTCCAGGCCCGTCCAACTTGGACCGAATACTCGACCGCTCGTGCCAGATACACGGCACCCCCGAAAAACCAGCCAACCACACCAACATGGATTGTTGGGTGTTCAAGAAGGCAGGCAAGTTAAATGCCAAAAACAATGACAAGGGGCTACATAGCAACGACGAGGAGGAGCCCCGGCCGCCGAACAATAGAGGACAGAAGGGCTTCCCCCTACAAGTGCGGACGGTGAACATGATATACGCAACCCTCATACCCAAAAGGGAGCGGAAGCGTGCACTAAGGGACGTATATGCGATGGAGCCAGTCGCCCCAAAGTTCAATCCGTGGTCCTTCTGCCCGATCACTTTTGATCGAAGGGACCACCCCACTAGCATCGGCCATGGCGGTTTCGCCGCATTGGTTCTAGACCCAATTGTTGACGGATTTCACCTCACTAGAGTCCTAATGGACGGCGGCACCAGCCTGAACCTGCTTTATCAGGATACAATGTGCAAAATGGGCATAGACCCCTCAAGGATTAAACCCACAAAGACGACCTTTAAAGGCGTCATACCAGGTGTAGAGGCCAACTGTACAGGCTCAGTTACACTTGAAGTGGTCTTCGGATCCCCGGATAACTTCCGAAGCGAGGAGTTAATCTTCAACATAGTCCCGTTCTTCAGCGGCTATCACGCACTGCTCGGACGAACCGCATTTGCAAAGTTCAATGCGGTGCCGCACTATGCATACCTCAAGCTCAAGATGTCAGGCCCTCGAGGAGTCATTACGGTCAACGGAAACACCGAACGCTCTCTCCGAAAGGAGGAGCATATGGCGGCCCTCACGGCGGAAGTACAAAGCAGCCTCTCAAGGCAATCGACGAGTCCGGCTATTAAACGTCCGGACACCGTCAAGCGCACCCGGAGTAACTTACAACAAGATCGCCTGGCACGTCCCGAGCACACGTAGCAATGCGGCCCCAACCCCAGCCCTTGTGAAATTGTGAAACCAGTACTCCGCATACATAATTACGCTCTGGAAATACCATGGGCATAGGGGGAGGGGCACGACCACGGCAGGCCCAGAATGCGGCTCAACCGCACCAGGGGCTCCCGATTGTGTCATTCTTTTTTTCTTCCTCTCTTACTTTCAGGACTCCTTTCTCAAGAAGCCATGTCCGGCAGTAGAATCGCTGAACACACGATGCAACAGCTAGGGAAGCAGCAAGCTACATCGAGTGTCCAGGTGGTCTCTATAACGAGCAGTATACTTGTTTCACATGTCATCCCGCAGCTCGCCCCAGGAGGGGGACATGTCAAATAGTCCAGTCCATTGCTTATCGCACTATTTGTATCGTCCTGCTTTTACCGCAGACTTTTTAAATAAACAATACATAGCTTCTGCCTATTATTGCATTCCTTTTATTTTATCTATATATGTTCACTTGTGACATGTTGCACCCGTACACTTTGGTACGGCCAAATACACCAGGGGCTTAAGTACCCCAAAATATGGTATGATAAGTCTGAACACTTTCACAAGTGCGGCACCCCGAACTTATAGCATTATATGCATCGGCTCCGAATCATGTCTTGGGTCAATAGTTGGGTTTTCCCGGCTCCCATGTTTTGGTACCTTACGTTCCATTATATCAGCTAAGTTAGCGCTGGGAGAACCACTGCGATTGTGCCCCGGTTGAGATGGGTTAAGCACCTCAGTGGAGAAAGCTAAAACTGACCGTCATGATAGGGCGAGAGCCGGTCGCTGTTCGAGAGGTTTTCGAGTCCCTAAAGACTTATGCCGCTTAGAGCGAGGAGTCGGCTTTGTCCGGCCCAGGCGTGGATAGCGCCCCGACTTCGGTCTTCCGAATACCAGGGGCTTCCCTGAAATTTAAAATTATAGAATTCTATGGCTAAGTGAGAGTGTTCAAGCATTATAGTCTGGTTGCCTCGTTCGTTGCGTTGAGCGCCTCCCTCGAAGGACCCAAGAATGGGAAAAAGAGCGCTCAAGTTTATCCCGAACACCCTAGCACTCGTGGCATGGGGGCAGAAGCCGATGACTCACCATCTCTCAAATTTTATAAACGGCCGCACAGAAGGTAATATTTTAAATTCACAAGCGTTGCTTAGCGCATATGAACAAGTTTTCAGCGTACAGGATAACAAATGCGAGTTTACTCGAAAATTACATCTTTGGAGCATTCACCCGCTATAAGGCGGGCACCCTTCAGGACACCCTCAAGCTTGCGATACTCCTTGCTCGACGGTGGTCTGTCCGTCACAAGCTTCTCAGCGTCCATCTTGCCCCAGTGCACTTTAGCACGGGCAAGGGCCCTATGGGCACCTTCGATGAAGACGGAGCACTTGACGACTTCAATCCATGGACAGGCGTCAACGAGCCGCCTCACCAGCCCGAAGTAGCTCCCGGGCATGGCTTCCTTAGGCCACAGCCGAACTATGAGGCCCTTCATGGCCTGTTCGGCCACCTTATGGAGCTCGACTAGCTGTTTCAGTTGGTCGCTCAAGGGCACCGGGTGACCGGCCTCAGCATACTGAGACCAGAACACCTTCTCTGTCGAACTCCCCTCCTCATCTCGGTAGAACACGGCAGCATCGGACACACTGCAGGGAAGATCTGCGAATGCTCCTGGAGAGCTTCGGATTCGGGTAAGTAATAGATAATTCACTTTCACGTGCTTGCTTTGCATAAAGAATGCCTTACCCGCCGCTATCTTCTTCAATGCCTCAATTTCCTGGAGGGCATTTTGGGCTTCGGCCTTAGCGGCCTTCGTGCTCTCAAGGGCCGAGGCGAGCTCGGACTCTCGAGTCTTTGAGTCACGCTCCAAACTCTCGTGTTTTTCCACGAGAGCCTGGAGCTCTTGCCACACCTTCGCCACCCACGCCTCCTGCTTTTCTCGCTCGGTGCGCTCCACGGCCGCGTTGCTTTCGGCCTTGGACACCGCTTCCTTGAGGGTTGCCACCTCGTTTGTGGCCCCTGCAATACTCACGTTATTCATGTCATTTTTTGGCAACCACATCTTTTATATACTTCCATAAGGTATTACATACCTTCCCTGTCCTCGAGCTGCTTTTTCGCAAGGCCGAGCTTGTTCTCGGACTGCTCAAGGCTCTGATTCAATGCATTGACCTCCGCAGTCAGCGCGGCATAGGTCCGCAGCGCAGCCTGCATTCCCATATTGACATACCTATGTTAGACTCATGTGTACATCTTTTAGATCCTCAGTTCGGCTTTTCTTTCCAAACACCAAACTGAACATCAGGGGCTACTGTCTATGTGGTAACATTTTTACATATCTTAAATACTTACCTCAAAGCCTGTTAGAAGGCTGGCACAGGCTTCAGTCAGCCCGGTTTTGGCGGACTGAACTTTCTGGATCACCACACTCATAACAGTGTGGTGCTCCTCGTCGATGCAGGCGCCGTTAAGCGCCTCCAGCAAATTATCCGGCGCCTCCGGTTGGACGGAGGTCACCGGTGTCGTAATCTTGCCCTTCTTACGAAGTGGCCGCCTGTCGGACTACGGAACCACCGAAGGTTCTGGTGCGGAGTCCGGCCAGGGCCGGACTTCGAGCCCTTTGGGGTTTTATCCCCCTCGCGCCTGGACGGCGCCTCCTGGACCACCTCCTCCTGGCTAGGCCCCTTTTGGGACCCCACCTCGGCGTCATCCGCAGTGCGAGGAGAGGAGGCAGCCGGAAGTGAGGTTCTATTCACGTCCGACGAATCCAGGGAGCCGCTCGTTGAAGCGTCGAGCCCGTCCTTGGGAGGGCTACAGGGTTATATTCGGTGTTAGGAGATACTGTGCGATAAATGAAATGCCATGAGTTATTCTGGTATCCGGACACTTACGATTTCGCCAGGGGCTTAGCCCTTGGTGGCCACTCCTCCTCACCGTCGTCGGCGTTGGTGGAGTAGTCCGGAGGGAGGGTCCTTCCCTTCTTGGACCCTCCGGCCTCCCCAGTTAGGGAGGCCTTCCTTTTCTTCTCTCCCCCCGCTGGGGGAGAGGCCTCTTTTTCCTCCTCCTCGTCTTTGCGGGAGGAGTCCGCCTTGGAGTCATCAGACGATGAGTCCGACAACACCTGGCGCCGGGAACTCCTTCGAGTTCCCGTGGTCTTCTTCTTGGCCTTCTTCTCCGGCATCGCATGAGGTGCCGGAACCAACAGCCCCGTCAATCGGGCGTCCGTTGGGTCTTCTGGCAAGGGAGCCGGACAGTCAATCTGCCCGGACGTCTTCTGCCAGTCCTGTCAAAGGCAAGGGAGTTTAGATCCCGCATAGAGTCAAACTATGGAAAACAAGAGTCCCGTAAAGGGTAAAGTAGCTTACCTCGCTGGCTTGACACTGCGAGCTAAATCCGCGATCTTCGGTAGCGGATGCGGGAGCCTCGGCGCCCTTGAAAAACACCTTCCAGGCATCTTAGTACGTAGTGTCGAAGAGCCTGCTCGAGGTTTGGTGCTGTGCCGGATCAAACTCCCACAAGCTGAAGGCCCATTGTTGGCACGGGAGGATCCGGCGGATGAGCATGACCTGGACTACGTTGACAAGCTTGAGCTTCTTGTTCACCAGGGTTTAGACGCAGGTTTGAAGTCCGTTCAGCTCTTCCAAATTGCCCCATGTCAAGCACGTCTCTTTCCAGGAGGTGAGCCGTGTAGGGAAGCCAGATCGGAATTCGGGGGCCCATTTAGGGTCGCGCGGCTCAGTGATGTAGAATCACCCCGATTGCCACCCCTTTATGGTCTCCACAAAGGAGCCCTCGAGCCATAGGACGTTGGCCATCTTGCCCACCATGGCAGCTCTCCACTCCGCTTGGCGGCCGCCCACTACCTTCGGCTTGACATTGAAGGTCTTCAGCCATAAGCCGAAGTGGGGCTGGATGCAGAGGAAGGCCTCACACACGACGATGAACACCGAGATGTTGAGGATGAAATTCGGGGCCAAATCGTGGAAATCCTGGCTGTAGTAGAATATGAGCCCCTGGACAAATGGGTGAAGTGGAGAACCTAGTCTGCGGAGGAAGTGGGTGAGGAACACCACCCTCTCATGGGGCCTGGGGGTGGGGATGAGTTTCCCCTTGTCGGGGAGCCGATGCGTGATGTCGTTGGACAAGTATCCGGCCTTCCGCAGCTTTTTGATGTGCCCCTCCGTGACGGAGGAGGCCATCCACTTGCCTCCCGCTCCGGACATGGCTGGAGAAGGTTGAGGTGGGATGTGCGGACTCGGGCGCTGGAGCTCGAGTGCGCGGAAATGGATGAGCAAAGGGGAAAGAAGGCGTAGGTAAAAAGGTGGATCCTTATCCCCTTATATGGGCGGACGAAGCTATGCGTCCCCACCAGCCTGGTAAAACTCGCTTATCTCCCAAGCACCATAATCAATGGTGCGGTTGGGTTACCCACGCCCGTATTGATGAGAATCCCGGAATAAGGGGACACGATCTCTGCTTTGACAAGATGTGCCAAGGAAACCACCTCGCTAAACGCGCTGAGGTGGGACAGTAAAAACGATTCAAATAAAGGCTTGGCCGTGGTGTGATGTCACGCCACGGAATACGTTAGCAGATTGAATTTGTGTAAATATTATTCTCTCTATGGTGGTATGTGGAACTTATTTTGCAGAACCGGACACTATCCTTGTGTTCAAAATCTTCTATGAAGTATTCGGAGGAGGAACCCGCCTTGCAATGTCGAAGACAATATGCGCGTCGTACTCGTCGTCATTGAAGCTTGGTTCAGGGGCTACTGAGGGAGTCGTGGATTAGGGGGTATCCGAATAGCCGAACTATCACCTTTGGCCGGACTCCTGGACTATGAAGATACAAGATTGAAGACTTCGTCTCGTGTCCGGATGGGACTTTCCCTGGCGTGGAAGGCAAGCTTGGCGATACGGATATGTAGATCTCCTACCATTATAACCGACTCTGTGTAACCCTAACCCTTTTCGGTGCCTATATAAACCAGTGGGTTTTAGTCCGTAGGACGAACAACAATCATACCATAGGCTAGCTTCTAGGGTTTAGCCTCTCTGATCTCATGGTAGATCTACTCTTGTACTAGCCATATCATCAATATTAATCAAGCAGGAGTAGGGCTTTACCTCCATCGAGAGGGCCCGAACCTGGGTAAAAACATCGTGTCCCTTGTCTCCTGTTACCATCCGCCTATACGCACAGTTCGGGACCTACTACCCGAGATCCGCCGGTTTTGACACCGACAGTCATTCACATGGTCAGTCATAAAATCCTACATAAACTTGTAGATCGCTGAATATGATATGTTTGATTCCTTCCAATAGTTTTGCGATATAAAGATGGTGATATTAGAGTCATGCTAGTGGATAGTTGTGGATTGTAGAAATACTTGTGCTGAGGTTTGTGATTCCCGAAGCATGCACGTATGGTGAACCGTTATGTGATGAAGTCGGAGCATGATTTATTTATTGATTGTCTTCCTTATGAGTGGTGGTCGGGGACGAGCGATGGTCTTTTCCTACCAATCTACCACCCTAGGAGCATGCGCGTAGTACTTTTTTGATGACTAATAGATTTTTGCAATAAGTATGTGAGTTCTTTATGAAAAATGTTGAGTCCATGGATTATACGCACTCTCACCCTTCCATAATTGCTAGCCTCTTCGGTACTGTGCATTGCTCTTTCTCACGTCGAGAGTCGGTGCGAACTTCGCTGGTGCATCCAAACCCCATGATATGATACGCTCTGTCACACATAAGCCTCCTTATATCTTCCTCAAAACAACCACCATACCTACCTATCATGGCATTTCCATAGCCATTCCGAGATATATAGCCATGCAACTTCCATCATCATCATATACATGACTTGAGCATTCATTGTCATATTACTTTTCATGAACGTAAGATATCTAGCATGATATTTTCATGGCTTTTCCGTTTTTTGATGTCATTGCTATGCTAGATCATTGCACATCTCGGTACACCGCCGGAGGCATTCATATAGTCATATCTTTGTTCTAGTACCGATTTGTAATATCGAGTTGTAAGTAAATAAAAATGCGATGATCATCATTATTAGATCATTGCCCCAGTGAGGAAAGGATGATGGACACTATGATTCCCCCACAAGTCAGGATGAGACTTCGGACTTGACAAAAAAAGAGAAAGGACAAAAATAGAAAGGCCAAATAAAAAAAGAGAGAAAAAGAGAGAAGGGACAATGTTACTATCCTTATACCACACTTGTGCTTCAAAGTAGCACCATGTTCTTCATATAGAGAGTCTCTTGGTGAAAGTGCGTTATGTCGACTAGAGGGGGGGGTGAATAGGCGATTTTTATGAATTCTTCACTGAGGAATTTGCCGGTGAGGAAATTCCTTAGCGAAGAACTATTAGCAGTGGAATAAGTACTCAGAAGTAAGTATGACAGAATACAAGCATGGTCATCATGATGAAATGAAGACTAGCACAGAGTACAGGAAGCGTAATCACAGGATAACACAAGATGAAGACAAACAGACTGAAGAAATTGAACTGAGGAAATTGAGAAAGTCTTCAGTCAAAGTCTTCAAACACAGATATGAACAAACACTCAACACAGTAATGAGGAAATGAAAGGGTTGAGGAAATAGCACCAGTAGGTTGGTGAAGACAATGATTTGGTAAACCAGTTCAAACTGCTGTCTCAGTTGTACGTCTAGTTGGAGCGGCTGAGTATTTAAACTCGAGGACACGCAGTCCCGGACACCCAGTCTCTGAGCACGCAGCTCAGGACACCCAGTCCTCACCGTATTCTCCTTGAACTAAGATCACACAGATCCCATCCAATCACTCGTGGTAAGTCTTCAGGCGACTTCCAAACCTTCACAGACTTGGTCACTCGGCGATCTACAATTCCTCTTGGATGTTCTAGACCTTGACGCCTAACCGTCTGGAAGAAGCACAGTCTTCAAAGGTAACAAGCGTCGGATCCACGCAGGATCAATTTCTTCAGTGATGCTCAATCACTTTGGGGTTTGTAGGTGTTTGGGTTTGGGATTTTCCTCACTTGATGATTTTCTCTCAAAGTCCTCGGAGGATGGGTTGCTCTCAAGTGACAAGTGTCAAGTTCTCTTGGAGCAGCCAACCAACTAGTGGTTGTAGGGGGCGGCTATTTATAGCCTAGGGAGCAGCCCGACATGATAAGACATAAATGGCCCTCAATGATATGACCGTTAGGTGGATAGGATATTTTGGGACAGCTGGCGCGCAGCACAGCAACGGTCGGAAATTTGACTCTCAAATTCCTCAGGGCTATCATGTTCCTCACTGTGTAGGTAATTCGCACTGGCGATTTCCTAACTCCTTAGTCAGAACAAAATCATCAGTGACCATAAGAACTTCGTCTCTGTCACTGAAGAAAGTGACTGAACTATATGAGATTTCCAAAGGCTTCACTCGAAGGGATTGGTAGGTGTAGGATTTTGAGTTGAGCATCACATGGAAATTTTTCCTTAGTATTTCCTCGACCCCCTTTAACAGTACGGTGTTTCCTATGACTCAAGAAGGAGAAAATGAAACTATGAAAACAAAAGTCTTCACGCTTCATGTTCCAGAAATGAATACCAAGTCTTCAAGGTCACACCAATTTCTTCACTTTCTAAGTCTTCAGAAAGTCTTCAGATTATCAAAGTCTTCAGTTGAAGAACTTCATTTTTAGGGGTCGACTTTCTCTGTAAATATCAAACTCCTCATAGACTTATAGACCTGTGTACACTCACAAACGCATTAGTCCCTTAACCTATAAGTCTTCAATACACCAAAATCACTAAGGGGCACTAGATGCACTTACAATCTCCCCCTTTTTGGTGATTGATGACAACATACATAGGTTAAGTTTTCAACGGGGATAAATATATGAAGTGTATATACTGATTTTGAGGAATTTGATTGCAAGATATAGAAGAACTCCCCCTGAAGATGTGCATAGTGAGGAATTTGCTTTTGAGGCATTGCACATTTGAAGAGTTGAATCATGGAGATCTCCCCCTATATCTTGTAATTCATACACGCATTTGATATATAATATGAAGAATTTGAAATGCATGATCAAATATGGTGCCTGATGAGATTTAGCATGCGTGCAATGTCATTAACGAGGAATAAGCATGCAAAGCATAATGCAACAAAAGTATCAGCGCACCATCGGGTTTAAGATTACAACTCGATCGAAGTAAAAGTTTCAGAAGAACGAGAGTTGTAACTTAAAAAATGCCCTTAATATAGACCCGCTTGAAGACTAACTCAGATTTCTCCCCCTTTGTCATCAAATGACCAAAAGGGTTGAAACTGAGGACTAACGCCCCTGAAGAATTTCAAGTCGATGGAGGAGTGCCAGTGTTGTCGGGGTTGTTTGTTGTAGCAGGGCCTGCCGCAGTGTCGTCGAAATCTTCATACTCATCGGTGTCACGTGATGAAGAATAAGAGCTGGCCACCAAGGAAGGAACTTTGACCTTCTTGAATTTCTTCGGTGGAGGTGCAGACCAGTCAAATTCTTCCTTGAGACCCATATTCTTCAGATCAGCAGCGCTGTAGACATGAGAGAGAACAACCCAGGTATGGTTGAAGGTTTCATGGAGGTAGTATTGGTTTTTCTTCACTACATTGTGTGTTGAGGTCATGTTGTGAAGAATTGAACCAAACTGATGCTTGACCCATTTATGATTGCGATCAACCTTCTGATGAAGACTGAGGAGTAACTCATGGTCAGTCATCACCCTGGGTGCTGTGGCTTGAGGATTTTGCTTGGCTGAGGTATTGGCGGCAGAGTCATGTGTGGCAGAATCGTCATTGGTAGAGTAAGATGCAGCCTTGCGAAATTGACCATCCAAAGGACGAATGCCTTCATCGATCACAGCAGCGGCCTTGCCTTTGTCATCAGCTGATGAAACTGTCCGTTTGAGGACTTCAATGGGAGGCAAGTAGCTACCGTGGTTCAGAGTGTCAGCTTTGTAATTCAGTGAAGATCTTGCCCTGATGAATCTCATAATCCAAGGAGCATAGGGCTTCAGCCCGAATGGTGACATAGCAATATTGGCCAGAGTCCTCATGAAGAAATCATGGAAGTTTATGGGAACGCCATGAATGATGTTAAAAAGCATATTCTTCATGATGCCAACGACTTCTTCATCATTTGAGTCGTGGCCTTTGATGGGACTCATTGTCTTCGTCAGAATTCGATAGACAGTCCGAGGCACATAGAGTAATTCCTTGACGAGGAATTTGGTTCGTGGGGGCCTGCCTTGGCTTCAATGGCTTCATCAGCACTTGCATATAGTGATTTGAAAGTTCTGGTTCATTGTAGATACAATGAGCATCATCAAGTGGAGGACTGAGTGGTAGAGCACGAAGCAATTCAGTTGCACGTGCCTTGTAGTGAGTATTTTCAGACATCCAGTCTAATACCCAGGAGTTCACGTCTTCAGCGTCTCCGGTGATGTGCAGAGTTGCATAGAATTGAAGAATGAGTTCTTCATTCCAGTCACAGATATCAATGCAGAAATTTAGAAGTCCTGCATCATGAAGAACACTGAGGACTGGCTCAAAGCCGGGCAGAGACTCCATGTCCACATGAGGAATATGTGCATGATCAAAGACTTTGTCTTTGTTGAAGAGCACTAAGGAATAGAAATTGGCTTGGCTGGCAGTCCAGAAACGCCTCTTCCTTATGCGAGCAGAATCATATGGATTATAATCAGTGAAGAATACATGCTCGGCAAAGAAATCTTCAGCCTTAAACTTCTGTTTGCTTGAGAACGGATTCTTTTGCTTTGGTAGAGGGATGTCAGTGAGTTGCATCACCACCTCAGGAATCGCGAGCTTAGGTTCTTCAGGCTGAGGAATTTCATGTTCCTCAATAGGTGCAGTCTGAGGATTAGCAGCAGCAGGTTCATCAGCACTAGTGGCTAGAATTTCTTCATGCACAGAGAGAGTGGGTTGAGTTTCTTCAGATCCCATTTGAACTGTTGGTGCAGGGGACTGAGGAATCTGTTGGAGCGGGGTGAAGAGAGGAGTATTGGGATGCTGACTTTCCCAAAAGTCATCATTCATCACAGGTGTGGTGCACCCTATATCCACATCTTCATCTTCAATTTCCTCAGCACCAGCCTCTTCAGCTGTGAACTGAGGCATAGGTGAGGAAATGACTGGCGTTGAAGGGATTGCATCCACTTCAATTTCTTCATCAATCTGCTCTGACGAAGCAGTAGAATGATGTTCTTCATCAGATCCGATGGGGATCTCATAGTCTTCTCCAAAAGGAACAAGGTCCTTTGTTGGCATGGAGGAAATCGGAACTGCATCAATTGGAATTTCGAGTGAGCTGGTCATTGGCTTCAGTTTCTTCGCAGCCGAAGAGTTTGACACAGCTGATGCCTTCCTTTTCTTCACTGTAGCTCGCTCTGCAGCCTTGGTCTTCTTCACATCAAATGCACATGGAAGAATTGGAGTTGGTGTAGGTGCAGATGGAGCTGAGGAATCTGGTTGATTTTCTTCAGGCGCAACTGATGCAGTTGCCCTGACTTCTTCAGTTTCTTCAGGCGCACCACTAGTGGATGCCCTGGCAATTTCTTCAGCGGCTGGAATAGGATCATCAGCCCTGGAACTAGCATTTTCATCAGCAGCCTGAACTTCATCAGCGGTGCTGGTATGTTCTTCAGTCGGCTGAGATGAGACTTCAGCCTGAGGAATTTCATGTTGCGTTGGAACAGCAACATTGTTGAATTTCTTCGTCAGGTTAATGAATCTTACTTTGGCTCCTTGCCAATCAGCATAGTAGGCATCAAAATCCTTGCTGAGGGCTTGAATTTTAGACTGAGCTTGGAGAAGTTCCTCAGGTGTCATTCTGACAACGTTTTTCTTCAGGAGCTTCTCCTTTCTGTATTGAGCTTTCTTAATCTCTCTTGCCTTTTCAAACTTCCATTTCTCTTCAGTGATGAAATGGGTCAGCATGTGACTTTGACCAGCGGTCAGATGAAAATCAGGCATGGGGGTGTTTGGATCCTTGTGCGAGAGATCAATATAATCGAGGATTTTCCTCGGATCCAATAGAAGTGGCACAGATGTGCCTTTGGCTCTAGCGGCCTTTACCTGTCTGTCTCTGATGATTTCTGTGAGTTCATCATCAGAAGCTTCATCATCAGAAGGCACATGGAATGCGACATGTTTCTTCTTTGGACTTGGCCGAGGACCTCGTCCAGCTGTTGCTTTGGTCTTCAGCAGAGTCGGGCCAGATGATGACTTTGGTGCAACAGAGGAACTTGCTGAAACACCAGAGGCAATCGAGAAACCAGCATTCCTTTGACATGTAGTCAGATGCACAGGAGCTGAGGACTTTGAAGGAGCAGTAGCAGTGTGAGGAATTTGCCGTGAGGGCGCTGCTGAGGAACTTGGCCATGAGGGCGCTGTTGAGGAACTTGGCCGTGAGGGCGCTGTTGGTGAATCACTTGGCTTACGAGCAGGCTTCTTTGGCATGGATTTCCTCGGTTTTACTGAGGCCTCAGTAGCAGTAGCAGTGGCAGAATCCTCATTGAATTTCTTCACTGCCTCCTTGGCTTGTCTTGCCAATTTGGCTTGGCGCTTAGCCCATTCTTCAGGAAAGTCCTCACCACGTTTGATGCTCGTGGGGTTAGCTACTTGGCCAGGTGCCAATGGAGCTCTTGGGCATGGAGGATTGAGGGCGAATTTCTTCATGTACTTTGGAGTCACATATCTGTATGCCCTCCATTCCCTTGCCCATCTCCGTTCAATCTTCTGAATGCGCACCTTGCGCTGATTTTTGTTTTCTTTTCCATATTTTGCTTCATCAGGTGTGCAATAGTCAGCATAAATTTCCTCAGGGATTTCAAACGCAGTCATAACCTCAGGTTTCTTTCCTCCTTTCTGCGGCTTCTTACCGTGTGCCATATTCTTCAGTTGAGGAATTTGAACAAATGAGCTCTCTGAAGAAGTATGCAGTTTTTCTTCGAGGAACGCTGCAAATGAGTTAAGTTGATGAGAACCTAGTGATTCAGCAGTAGACATGAGTACCTGTGAATAGAGTACAGGTGCGAGGAATTTGGAGAGGTCATATGCGTTCTGAGAAGGTTTTTGAAAAGAACAAGTTTTGAGGAATTTGACCAGATGAACCTTAAGGAATTTCACTAAGCGTTCTTGTCTTAGGTTCCAGAGTTGTACAGATCGAAGATCCACACAATTAGGGAATCTTGAAGAAAATGGTTGCTTAGAGAAACAGTTCAAGATCATATGAAGTGTGTGGTGTTGGTATGTGTGAAGATTTGAAGAATAAACACCTTTGAAGATTTTCAGGAAAGCTTGAGAATCAAAGTGAGTAATAAAAGTAACTTTTAATTACCCGAAATGAAGAACACGACAAACTGAGAAGAACAGACGGGAAGTTCGTCAGGTTAGATCTTACTTGCCCTAACTCGGCGGAGGAAGACAGCTACGGCGGCGGCGGAGTGAAGATTTCCACGGTCGGCGTGAGTACGACGGCGACGAGGTCGAGGCAGCGAAGCTCTTCCTCACCGGCGATGATGGAGTAGAGGTGGCGCTAGGGTTTGAGGAGCTCGAGTGGGAGAGAGATGGTCGAGCGGAGTAAATGAAGTGAGGAAGGGGAGAGGGGTATTTATAAACACCGTGAAAAACTGTTCGCCCGAAGATTTAGGACGAACATGCCCCTGCCCTTTCTCCTTCACGCGACATGTGTCACCCATGTACTGTGTAGTGGAGATCATGTACGATCGTGGGTGAATAGAATAATGCATCGTGGGATGCGGAACAGTTTGAGCGGCAAAACTGAAAATTTGGATAAGATTTGTTTTAAAGTTTCGTTCGCAATTTCTTCAGCTGCCAAGGACACAGTGAAGACTTTGAACGAGTTTCAAATAGAACGCACAGGAAGAATTTGTGAATAGATTGGGTTGAGTATAGCATAGAGGGGAAGGGTCCGATCACATTCACTTAGTAGAAAAAGCAACTTGAAGAAATAGCTATAAGTGAATGCTGTAGAGGACATAAACTCATATATATATATATATATATAGCCAATGAAGAAAAACGAAGGAAACAGTGAAGATTTTGTAAAGTTGAAGAATTTGAAAAATTGAAGAATTTCAAAAACTGAGGAAAAACTCAAATTGAAGATTTTCAACTTTTTGTGGTGGCGTGACCCACCGTATAAGAATGATGATTTCAGACACCGCGTACAATTGTCGTAGGGTTCTGAGAATCAAATTCTTCATTAATTTCTTCACACTTAGAGTGTTATTCTTCATTGATTGAAGAAGAACGTTTCTTCATGTGTTGCACATCTAAGTCATCAATTTTGCATAAGTGTTAGGATGTGTTTCCTTTTCAAAGAACATTCGAAATTCTAAGATATTTAGTTCACACCGCAACTTGCTAAATCTCTTCTCATCCAAGGGCTTAGTGAAGATATCAGCTAACTGTTCTTCAGTCTTCACGTGCTCGATGGAGATGTCGCCCTTCAACACATGATCACGAAGAAAATGATGACGAATTTGAATGTGCTTTGTCTTCGAGTGCTGAACTGGGTTGTGAGCAATCTTGATGGCACTCTCATTGTCGCAGAGGAGAGGCACATTCTTCACGTTGACGCCATAGTCCTTGAGCGTTTGCTTCATCCAAAGCAGTTGAGCACAGCAAGAGCCAGCAGCAATGTATTCAGCTTCCGCAGTAGACAGTGATACGCAGTTCTGTTTCTTCGAGGACCAACAGACCAAAGATCGTCCGAGGAAATGACAAGTGCCAGAAGTTGACTTGCGGTCCACACGATCACCAGCATAGTCAGAGCCAGAATATCCAATGAGATCAAAGACAGAGCCCTTGGGGTACCATAATCCTACTGTTGGTGTGTGAGCTAGATATCGAAGAATATGCTTCACAGCCTTATGCTGTGATTCCTTCGGTGCAGCTTGAAATCGGGCACACATGCAAACACTAAGCATTATATCTGGCCTAGATGCACATAAGTACAATAAAGAACCAATCATGGAGCGGTATACCTTGTGATCGAAGTCAATACCATTTTCATCAGTGCATAGATGGCCTTTTGTGGGCATAGGAATTTTGACGCCTTTGCAATCTTGCATGCCGAATTTCCTTTGAGGTATTTCTCCTGAGATATGAATATGCCGTTGCGCTATTGACGAATTTGAAGACCTAAGAAAAATTTCAACTCTCCCATCATAGACATTTGATATTCTTCACTCATCATATAGGCAAATTCATCACTATAACGTTGGTCAGTACAGCCAAAGATAATATCATCAACATATATTTGGCACACAAATAGTTCACCATCATAAGATTTAGTAAAGAGAGTAGGGTCAAGTGAACTGGGTGTGAAGCCATTCTTCACGAAGAATTCCTTCAATGTATCATACCACGCCCGAGGGGCTTGCTTGAGGCCATAGAGGGCCTTGTTAAGTTTGAAGACTTTGTCAGGATTCTTTGGATCTTCAAAACCTGGGGGTTGAGCAACATATACTTCTTCCTCAAGCTTACCATGGAGGAATGCACTTTTCACATCCATTTGATATAAGATGATATCATGATGATTAGCATAAGCAAGTAATATGCGAATAGCCTCAAGTCTAGCAACAGGTGCAAAAGTTTCATCGAAATCAATTCCTTCAACCTGTGTGTAGCCTTGAGCTACCAGTCGTGCCTTATTCCTTACCACAAGGCCATTTTCATCTTGCTTGTTGCGGTAGATCTACTTTGTGCCAATGATATTATGCTTGTGAGGATCTGGACGTTTGACCAGTTCCCAGACATTGTTGAGCTCGAACTGATGTAATTCTTCTTGCATAGCCTGAATCCACTCCGGCTCCAAAAATGCTTCATCTACCTTAGTGGGCTCTGTGATAAAGACAAAAGCATAGTGCCCACAAAAGTTAGATAAATGTGAAGCTTTTGAGCGTGTGAGAGGACCTGGCGCTTCAATGTTGTCAACTTGTACTTCTTTTGCAATGCGAGGATGAGCTGGTTGACGTCGAGGTATTTGATCATTTTCCTCAGCACCATTGCCTTCAGGTGCGTCAGCTCGATGTTCTTCGCGTACTGGAATGAATTCTTCAGCAAATTCTTCAGTAGGAATGACATCTTCAGTTGCCTTGAACTTGATAGAATCCTCAGGTGCTGGTTCATCTAACACAGAAGGTAGGTGCTCTCTTTGCGAGCCATTAGTTTCATCGAACCGCACATCTAAAGTTTCAACAATCTTGTGAAGAATAATGTTGAAGACTCTGTAGGTGTGCGAGTCCTTTTCGTAACCAAGCATAAAACCTTCATGTGCTTTCGGTGCGAATTTTGAATTGTGGTGAGGATCTCTAATCCAACATCTAGCACCGAAGACTTTGAAATAACTCACATTGGGTTTCTTGTCAGTGAGGAGTTCATAGGCCGTCTTCTTGAAGAATTTGTGAAGATATACTCTGTTAATGATGTGGCACGCAGTATCAATTGCATCAATCCAAAAACGATCAGGCGTTTTGTATTCATCAAGCATAGTGCGAGCCATCTCAACAAGAGTTCTGTTCTTGCGCTCCACGACGCCATTTTGCTGAGGAGTATAAGGAGCAGATAACTCATGAGTAATACCAAGTTCATCAAGATAGTCATCAAGACCGGAATCCTTGAACTCAGTTCCATTGTCACTTCTGATGTGCTTGATCTTCACACCAAAGTTGGTTGAAGCCCTCGAAGAAAATCATTTGAAGACTTCCTGCACTTCATGTTTGTAAGTAACAATGTGTACCCATGTATATCGAGAGTAATCATCAACAATGACAAAACCATATAGAGAAGCAGCATTAGTGACTACTGAGTAATGATTAGGTCCGAAGAGGTCCATGTGAAGCAATTCGAATGGACGAGTAGTGGTCATGATAGTCTTCGCTGGATGCTTGGCCTCGGTCATTTTTCCAGCTTCACAGGCTCCGCATAAGTGATCCTTGAGGAATTTGACATTTTCAATGCCAATGACATGCTTTTTCTTCGCAAGCGTGTGCAAATTCCTCATGCCTGCGTGACCAAGTCGTCGATGCCATAGCCAGCCTTCTGAAGTTTTTGCAAGTAGGCACACGGCTGGTTGTGGTCCTGTAGAGAAATCAACAATATACAAATCTCCTCTCCTAAAGCCTTCGAAGACTTTGGAATTGTCAGCTTCCATAATCACAACACAGCGATACTTGCCAAAGACAACAACCATATCAAGATCACAAAGCATTGAGACTGACATGAGATTGTATCCTAAGGACTCAACAAGCATGACTTTGTCCATGTGTTTATCCTTAGAGATCGCAACCTTACCAAGACCCAATACCTAACTTTTGCCTTTGTCAGCAAAGATGATATGCTTCAGATGTGACGGAGATAAAGGAGCATCCATCAAAAGATTCATGTCACCAGTCATGTGATTTGTACATCCACTATCGAGGACCCATTCAGTGGTTTTGGGTTGGTCATCCTGTAGATGAATTAGTGTAACTTACAATCTCATATGCTTCATCAGTGAAGAATATGATATTAAGTTCATCAGATGAATTTCATCAAGCGGTAAACAGATATAGCAGTATGAGGACGTGTGAAATGAAAGTTCATTTCATCATGGTTAGCCTGCGTCCTTTCAGGCAATTTTGTCAGGTCCCCAGTAAATTCGTCAGACGTTAAGGCACGCCTGGAGACCTGACCCTGCAGAAGAGATTAGTTCTTTTTCTTCACCACCCACATCTGAAGGGGTGGCAAAGAGTTCATCACTCTGCGAGCACCATACGAGAATGGTGGCATAGAAGCCAAACCATTTTGTTTCACATAAGAGGGTTTAGGGTAAGCATATGAGTAAGCAGAGAAATTCTTTGAGGACTTATGAACATAATTATTTGAAGAATAAAGTGCATATTCATAGCCCTTAGCTCTACCCTGCGAAACAGAGTTGTTAGCACGATGATAGTCATATGAGGACTTTGATCCATTTGAGGAATTTGATCCACGTGAGGAATTTGGTCCATATGAGGACTTGGATCCATATGAAGAATTAGGTCCATATGAAGAGTTTGTTCTAGGGTTCCCATTCTTCACAGGTGGTGTCATGAGGACGTTCACCTGAAGACTTTCAACATAACTTTTGGGAACCCATATTTTCTTCATAGGGGAACCGTTCCTGCAGTTAGTCCCAACATATCTAGCAAATACTTCACCATTCTGATTTTTGAATAGTTTATAGTTGGAGTCAAATGACTCATCAGAAGAATGAGGAGATTCACATGTAAAGCCAGATAACATGGATGGATCAACTGGAGGTCCCTTTGCAGCAACCCATGAGGTTTTGGGGTACTGCTCAGGCTTCCAATATGTTCCATCAGCATTAAGTTTCCTCTCAAAGGCAATACCCTCTTTCCTTGGGTTGCTGTTGAGGATCTGCTTTTTGAGCACATCACAGAGAATCTGATGCCCTTTGAGGCTTTTGTACATGCCTGTCGTGTACAGTTCCTTCAGCCCTGCATCGTCAGTGATACTAGCAATGTCCTGAGATGAGGAATTAGTGATAGCAGATGCAGGTGAAGAATTTGTAACAGTTGAAGCATTTGAACATTCAGGTGAAGAATTGGCAGATTCACGTTCAATGCACTTTAAGCATGGAGGAACAAATTCTTCCTGAGAAGTGCTGATTTGTTGAGCAAGTAATGAATCGTGCTCCTTCTGAAGATCTTCATAACTCACTCTTAGCTTCTCAAGATCTTGCTTTCTTTGAAGAAATTCATAAGAAAGTTTCTCATGATCAGATAAGAGAGTGTTATGATGACTTTGAAGATTATCAAACCTAGACTGAAGTCTCTGAAGATTTTCAGTCAGGGCTTTAGTGCGATCCATTTCTTCACCCAACATATCATCACTTTTGTCTAGCATATTTTGAACCTTTTCAAAAGCCCTTTGTTGTTTTACAGCAATCTTTGCAAGTTTAGAGTAGCTGGGCTTGAGATTCTCATCAGATTCATTTTCACTAGATTCAGAGGAGGTGTATTTGAGTACCTTTGCACCTCTTGCCATGAAGCAATAGGTGGGAGCATAGTCATCGATATCTTCATCAGGCTTGTCGGTGGGGTCAGTTTCTTCAGTGTTGAAGATGGACTTGCTAACGAAAGCAGTAGCGAAGGCCAGACTCGCCACACCAGATTCAGATTCTTCTGACGCCTCCTCTTCCTCATTTTCCTCAGATTCAGCTTCAGAGTCCATTTCCTTGCCAATGAATGCCCGAGCCTTCTTGGAGCTGCTCTTCTTGTGAGATGAAGACTTCGAGGATTTTGATGACGAAGATTT
Source organism: Triticum dicoccoides (assembly GCF_002162155.2). Taxonomy (NCBI): domain Eukaryota; kingdom Viridiplantae; phylum Streptophyta; class Magnoliopsida; order Poales; family Poaceae; genus Triticum; species Triticum dicoccoides. The sequence continues at coordinate 632,135,566 of NC_041389.1, forward strand.
TGATGATTTCTTCTTCTTCTTCGCATCATCAGAACTGTAATCCTTGTATTTCTTCTTCTTCAATTCCTTTTCCCACTAAGGACAATCTTGAATATAATGACCAGATTTCTTGCATTTGTGGCACAGCCTTCTCTTATAGTCACTTGATGAGGAATCACTGCTTCTTGAGGATTTTCCAAAGCGACCACGTCTTGAGAACTTCTGGAATTTCTTCACGAGCGGTGCTAGCTCCTGGCTCAGTTCTTCAGGATCACCAAGGCTACTACCAGAGTCCTCACATTCAGACTCAGACACAACCTTGGCCTTCAGGGCACGTGGTTTGCCATAGCTCGAACCATAGAGATCTCTCTTTTCAGCAAGCTGGAACTCGTGAGTATTTAGCCTTTCGAGGATATCGGCAGGATCAAGAGACTTGTAGTCAGCCCGTTCTTGGATCATCAGACCCAGAGTATCAAATGAGGAATCAAGCGATCTCAACAGTTTCTTCACCACCTCATGGTCAGTGATGTCAGTGGCACCGAGGGCTTGAAGATCATTTGAGATGTCAGTGAGGCGATCGAAGGTTTGTTGGACATTTTCATTGTCGAGTCTTTTGAAGCGGTTGAAGAGATTCCGAAGAACATCAAGTCGAGAGTTACGCTGAGTTGAGACTCCTTCATTCACTTTGGAAAGCCTATCCCAGATAAGCTTAGCAGTTTCCAAAGCACTCACTCTTCCATACTGTCCTTTACTCAGATGGCCACATATGATATTCTTCGCTTGAGAATCGAGTTGCTTGAATCTCTTCACATCGGTAGCTTTCAGTGAGGGTGAAACAAAGGGAACACCATTTTCCACAACATACCAGAGATCGTTGTCAATTGCCTCGAGATGCATTCGCATCTTGTTTTTCCAGTAGGGGTAGTCCGTTCCATCAAAGGTAGGACACCCAGCCAAGACCTTGATCATACCTGCGGTCGACATAACTAAAACTCCAGGCGGTTAAACCAAAATCACACAGAACAAGGGAGTACCTTGCTCTGATACCAATTGAAAGTGCGTTATGTCGACTAGAGGGGGGGTGAATAGGCGATTTTTATGAAATCTTCACTGAGGAATTTGCCGGTGAGGAAATTCCTTAGCGAAGAACTATTAGCAGTGGAATAAGTACTCAGAAGTAAGTATGCCAGAATACAAGCATGGTCATCATGATGAAATGAAGACTAGAACAGAGTACAGGAAGCGTAATCACAGGATAACACAAGATGAAGACAAACATACTGAAGAAATTGAACTGAGGAAATTGAGAAAGTCTTCAGTCAAAGTCTTCAAACACAGATATGAACAAACACTCAACACAGTAATGAGGAAATGAAAGGGTTGAGGAAATAGCACCAGTAGGTTGGTGAAGACAATGATTTGGTAAACCAGTTCCAACTGCTGTCTCAGTTGTACGTCTGGTTGGAGCGGCTGAGTATTTAAACTCGAGGACACGCAGTCCCGGACACCCAGTCTCTAAGCACGCAGCTCAGGACACCCAGTCCTCACCGTATTCTCCTTGAACTAAGATCACACAGATCCCGTCCAATCACTCGTGGTAAGTCTTCAGGCGACTTCCAAACCTTCACAGACTTGGTCACTCGGTGATCCACAATTCCTCTTGGATGCACTAGACCTTGACGCCTAACCGTCTGGAAGAAGCACAGTCTTCAAAGGTAACAAGCGTCGGATCCACGCAGGATCAATTTCTTCAGTGATGCTCAATCACTTTGGGGTTTGTAGGTGTTTGGGTTTGGGATTTTCCTCACGATGATTTTCGCTCAAAGTCCTCGGAGGATGGGTTGCTCTCAAATGACAAGTGTCAAGTTCTCTCGGAGCAGCCAACCAACTAGTGGTTGTAGGGGGCGGATATTTATAGCCTAGGGAGCAGCCCGACATGATAAGACATAAATGCCCCTCAATGATATGACCGTTAGGTGGATAAGATATTTTGGGACAGCTAGCACGCAGCACAGCAACGGTCGGAAATTTGACTCTCAAATTCCTCAGGGCTATCATGTTCCTCACTGTGTAGGTAATTCGCACTGGCGAATTCCTAACTCCTCAGTCAGAACAAAATCATCAGTGACCAGAAGAACTTCGTCTCTGTCACTGAAGAAAGTGACTAAACTGTATGAGATTTCCAAAGGCTTCACTCGAAGGGATTGGTAGGTGTAGGATTTTGAGTTGAGCATCACATGCAAATTTTTCCTTAGTATTTCCTCGACCCCCTTTAACAGTACGGTGTTTCCTATGACTCAAGAAGGAGAAAATGAAACTATGAAAACAAAAGTCTTCACGCTTCATGTTCCAGAAATGAATACCAAGTCTTCAAGGGCACACCAATTTCTTCACTTTCTAAGTCTTCAGAAAGTCTTCAGATTATCAAAGTCTTCAGTTAAAGAACTTCATTTTTAGGGGTCGACTTTCTCTGTAAATATCAAACTCCTCATAGACTTATAGACCTGTGTACACTCACAAACGCATTCGTCCCTTAACCTATAAGTCTTCAATACACCAAAATCACTAAGGGTCACTAGATGCACTTACACTTGTGTTATCACTTTCATATACTAGTGGGAATTTTCATTATAGAACTTGGCTTGTATATTCCGATGATGGGCTTCCTCAAATGCCCGAGGTCTTCATGACCAAGCAAGTTGGATGCACACCCACTTAGTTTTAGTTTGAGCTTTCATACACTTACAGCTCGTAGTGCATTCGTTGCATGGCAATCCCTACTCCTTGCATTGACATCAATTGATGGGCATCTCCATAGACCGTTGATGAGCTGCGTCGATGTGAGACTTTCTCCCTTTTTGTCTTCTCCACACAATCTCCCTTTTTTTATCATTTACCCACTCGAGGACGAGCAGGAATTAAGCTTGGGGGTGCTGATACATCTCCGTCGTATCTATAATTTTTTATTGTTCCATGCCAATATTGTTCAACTTTCATATACTTTTGGCAACTTTTTATACTATTTTTCGGACTAACATATTGATCTAGTGCCCAGTGCCAGTTCCTGTTTATTGCATGTTTTATGTTTCCTAGAAACCCCATATCAAACGGAGTCCAAACAGGATAAAAATGGACGGAGATCATTTTTGGAATATTTGTGATTTTTGCAAAGAAGAATCAATGCGAGACGGTGCCCGAGGGATCCACGAGGCAAGGGGCGCGCCCCTGTCCCTCGTGGGCACCCCGTAAGGCGGTTGACGCTCTTCTTTTGCCGCAAGAAAGCTAATTTTCGGAGAAAAATCTGGGCGAAGGTTTCAATCCAATCGGAGTTACGGATCTCTAGATATATAAGAAACGGTGAAGGGGCGGAATACAGGAATGCAGAAACAGAGAGAGACAAAGAGACAGATCCAATCTCGGAGGGGCTCTCACCCCTCCCATGCCATGGGAGCCAAGGACTAGAGGGGAAACCCTTCTCCCATCTAGGGAGAAGGTCAAGGAATAAGAAGAAGAAGAAGGGGGCTCTCTCCCCCTTGCTTCCGGTGGCGCCGAAATGCTACCGGGGCCATCATCATCACCACGATCTACACCAACACCTCCGCCATCTTCACCAACATCTCCATCACCTTCCCCCATTTTATATTCAGCAGTCCACTCTCCCGTAACCCGCTGTGCCCTCTACTTGAACATGGTGCTTTATGCTTCATATTATGATCCAATGATGTGTTGCCATCCTATGATGTCTGAGTAGATTTTCGTTGTCCTACCGGTGATTGATGAATTGCTATGATTGGTTTAATTTCCGTATGGTTATGTTGCTGTCCTATTGTTCCCTGTCGCGCAAGCGTGAGGGATTCCCGCTGTAGGGTGTTGCAATATGTTCATGATTCGCTTATAGTGGGTTGCTTGAGTGACAGAAGCATAAACCCGAGTAAGGTGGTTGTGGAGTATGGGATAAAGGGGACTTGATAATTTAATGCTATGGTTGGGTTTTACCTTAATGATATTTAGTAGTTGCGGATGCTTGCTAGAGTTCCAATCATAAGTGCATATGATCTAAGAAGACAAAGTATGTTAGCTTATGCCTCTCCCACATAAAACTTGCTATCGGTCTAGTAAGGTAGTCAATTGCTTGGGGACAATTTCACAACTCCTACCACCACTTTTCCACACTCGCTATATTTACTTTATTGCTTCTTTATCTAAACAGACCCTAGTTTATATTTACGTGTTTTTTATTATCTTGCAAACCTATCCTATCACACCTACAAAGTCCTTCTAGTTTCATACTTGTTCTAGGTAAAGCGAACGTTAAGCGTGCATAGAGTTGTATCGGTGGTCGATAGAACTTGAGGGAATATTTGTTCTACCTTTAGCTCCTCGTTTGGTTCGACACTCTTACTTATCGAAAGAGGCTACAATTGATCCCTTATACTTGTGGGTTATCGTTGGCCACCGGAGACAGAGCACAACGAGCGCAACCATCGCCCGCCGGAGCCGTCTGCGCCATGCGAGCGGCGACTGCGTCTCGGCTCTCGGCGCGAGCTCGGCGTGCGTCGGCCATGGAGTTGTTGGAGTGACGGTGGATCGATCACCGGAAGAGAAGATCCGACGCACCCCTACCTGGCGCGCCAAATGTCAGATTACAGGATCCGCAAACCCTTGAAAGGTTTGAACTCTGGGGTGTGTGCGGAGATCTGAACCTACCCATCTTGCCTACTCGCGATCCTCCTAAGCCTAGCACGTCGAGCTTGAAGGGACAAAGAGACACAACAGTTTATCCTAATTTGTGCCACCTTGTGGTGTAATACCTGACTCCAGCGCTTTGGTGGATTGCCTCAAAGGGCTGAGGATGAACTAGTACAGTGGATGAACTGGCCTCAGGAGTTGAGGTGTTCTTGAGCTCAAGAGAGCTGGTGAGGTGGTCGGATGAGAAAGGATCTGATCCCCCCGGTGTGAACTAGATGCCCCTCTATGGTGGTGGTTAAGTCCTATTTATAGTGGCCTTGTTCCTCTTCCCAAATTTTGGCGGGAAGGGATCCCACAACGGCCGAATTTGAAAGGGGACTAGTAGTACAACTTATCCTGACAAAAGTGGTCTTTGCCTGTGAAAAGCCCCTGGTCGTGATGCTGCAGTGGGCTCGGTGATGACCTCCGTCCTATTGTCCTGGCGGTCTTGGTCTTGTTGCACCAGAATAGAAACCTTTGGCTGATTCCTCGGGACTCTGCGCCTGTGGCTTGCCTCCCTTGCACCAAAGAGGAAACTGCCGCTCCGTGCCCGCTGGCGCCCGCCTGGCCTTGTTCGTCATGGCTCACGTCAGCTGAGACTTGTGAGGTGCACCTTGCATAGAACTCTCCGCCCCTTAGGATCCAGCCTGAATAGGCCGATCCCCTTGGGGGTCTTGGCATCGGCCTCCTCGCGAGGCTTAGCCCCTCGCGAGGGTCTTGAGCTGTCGATGTCGAAGCTGGGCCGTACCAGGCCGTCGATGGAGCCACGTGGTGGGCCGCAGGCAGGCAAGTCTGGATACCCCCATATCCAGAACACCAATAGTGGTGGAGCAGCCTTTTGATATTGGAACCTTTTCAATTGAGGGATTGTATGCATTTGGAGGGGGGCTGTCCCTCGATATACATACATACATACATATATATATATACATATATATATGTGCGTAGGGAGGGGTGACACTTGGAGGAGGGGCTGCCTCCTCCTAGGGCGGAGCACCACGGCGTGGTCAGCACCCGAAACCCTAACCAAAGCTATAGGTGGCTTGGACACCAAGCCTATGGGCGGCACACCCCTAATGGGCCACTAGGGTCCATATGGCTTCCACCACCTTGGGCCTTGCCCATGGTGCCCTAGAACACTCCAGGAGGCTCTGAAAAATTCTAAAACCTTCATGCACCTTTCACTGGTATTTTTAGGGTTCCTGAAACTTTACCGGTTCATCGCAACGCTTCTTGTTTTCTCTAAAACACTTCCAGTTCTTTCTTCGAAACACTTTTGATATTCCCAAAACTTTCTCGGTGAATTTCTCTCATGGTCCTAACTCATCTAGTACCCAATAAATTTATGACCCATAATCGTGCGACCTGATGCGCTTCGATATCTGGGTTGGATAGCAGAAGGTTTCTGTGCCAAATTAAATTCCAGTTTTTTAATTGGACCTTTAACAACCTTTTGGGTGTAAACACTAGTATTAAAACAAGCATGGCTATGAGGTCTTACTATGACAACCTTATATTTTTGCGTGGGAACTTATCTTGATAATAAACATGGCTTTGGAACACATCCGCTATCATGTTCTTGCGATGCATGATGTGCGGGATGTGTCTAAAGTATGCCTTGGCCGGTGCATGACCTGGATCAAGAGTCAATTGTAGCCCATATAGAGATGTAGTAAATAATGTGCATGTAGCTTGATAGTGGTCTAATAAAATCAACCCTAATCATGAAGGTTCCTGGTGTTGATACCAGTTGTTGGAGATAATGGAAGGAAGCAACAAAACACGGAGAGAGGATCCAATGGCTAATACCGCCGCACGGGGTTACCTCAGTTATTAAGAATTGATATTCATATAAATGGAGTGGGCATCTAATGAATACAACTCATTCATCCCAAAGGAATTGCTTTCCGCTATCATACTAACCCTTCTCTCACTGTTGTTCGGTATAGCGTTCCACGTCCTCCTTACTCATTACCTTCTCCTTGCTTCATCTATGGGATCCTGGGTACATGCAGTGCCTTAGAACGAGAAGAAGACAAGAGACAACTCCATCAAAATTGGACACATACAAATAAGGTCAAATACACAAAGTCATTCCAACATTCCCTTGCACAAATACATCGTCTTGCAAGACCAAGCCTCAACACATCACCTTACCAAATTACTCACATATGGCAATAGGATCGCAGGATAAACTCATTGAACACGACATAAAGATGATTGATTGATGGATAACATGTCTTACAATAGTTGCCGGATGCAATACACCGATTACAAGTATGACTAACTTGGAGAGAATGGTTGCGGTGATGATGGTTGCGGTGGCTATGAAGATGAGATGGAAAATTGTGGCGACTAGGGTATGAAGATTGGTTCTGGTTCTACGTTTCATGAACGGTGCTCTCATTGTTGGTATTTTGGTGCCAACCCTTTATAGAAGTTGTCTAGGTGGACCAACTGGTGCTCACCGCAAGGGGTATGAGCGAGCGTGCTCCTACCATGCATCGTCATGCCCTTTGTTGAGCCTGGTGCGACCTCAGTTAACTTGCCCCTTCCATCAAACTTCAGATTTCCTTGTATGAGATGATATCCTTCAATTTTTTAGACCTTTTTCCTTCGGAAAAACATTAAACAAAGGATTTCGTGATCTCTTGCATACATTAGACATTAGCAGCAATATCAGAGTGATTTTTTTAGGAACTTTCGGGATTATCTAGTTTAAATGACGGTGTGATGAGTGCAAAAATATCACTCATCAACCTCCCCAAACTAAAACCTTAATCGTCCTCGAGCAACAAACAATAACTCAACCACAAGTAACTCAATTGCTTAAACCCAAATAATGAGAAGTTTTTGGTTCAATTACAATCAATACACCTAAACAGCCCTCCGCTTTCTTCACCTGAAAATTTAGTATAGTTATAGAGGTGACATGGTTATTATCCAAGAGAAGTGAAGTACTGATAATCAACACAAGTTCTTGCTAATCTAGACAAATAGTAGGGACACATCATTCCCGAGATGAAGAATAAATTCGTTTAAAATAGTGAAAAATCAAAAAAATCCGAGTTTTTTTTTGTGATGCTAGATGCTCATGTGCGTGAAGTACCTGCAAAATTCATAGAGTTTGGACATTTAAGTAGCTCTTAGAAAAAAACAAATTTTGGGAATGCAAGAAAGTATACTGTTCACGTACAGTTTTGACCGATTTTGCCTTTTTTGCCATGAGCTCCTCGGACGTCCGAACAAGCTGAAATTTAGCACGAACATCACAGACTTAAACTCCTTCCACCTAAAAAAATGTCAGAATTATTTGAATGGTTTTAGTATTTTTTTTATTTTACTGTTCACTTGGCACAGATGAGCCCAGACACCGAATTAAATATCCGAGTAGCATCTATTCTATTTTTTCTAGGTAACACTTGCTTGTTAGGAATACTTTTAAAGTATTTCTTTTGTAGTGCATATGTTGCGGAAGTGAAAGACATGTAATGTTGGGGAACGTGGTAATTTCAAAAAATTCCTACGATCACGCAAGATCTATCTAGGTGATGGATAGCAACGATAGGGGAGAGTGTGTCCACGTACCCTTGTAGACCAAAAGCGGAAGCATTTCAATAACGTGGTTGATGTAGTCGAACTTCTTCGCGATCCAACCGATCAAGTACCGAATGCACGGCACCTCCACGTTCAGCACACGTTCAGCTCGATAACACCCCTCGTGCTTTTAATCCGGTTGAGGACGAGGGTGAGTTCTGTCAGCACGACAGTGTGGCGACGATGATGATGATGCTACCGGTGCAGGGCTTTGCCTAAGCTCTACGATGGTATGATCAAGGTGTGTAACTGTGGAGGGGGGCACCGCACACGGTTGGGAGAGAAACTTGTATGTTCTAGGGTGCCCCCTGCCCCCGTATATAAAGGAGAAAGGGGGAGGCCGGCCGACCCTCCTAGGGCGTTCCAGGAGTGGAGAATCCTACTAGGACTCCAAGTCCAAGTAGGTTTCCACTAAGGAAGAGGGGGAAGAAGGAAGGAAGAGCAGGAAGGGAAGGAAAGGGGGGCGCCGCCCCCTTCCCCGAGTCCTATTCGGACCCAAGGGGGGTGGCCATCCCCTCCTGGCCCTCCGTCTCTTCCCTCTAAGGCCCATTGAAAGTGTGTTAGGTCGACTAGAGGGGGGGTGAATAGGTGATTATTACAAATTCGTCACTCAGGAATTTTAGGGTGAGGAAATTACTAAGTCACGAACAACAAGCAGCGGAATAAGTACTCAGGTATAAGCATAACACATCAATAGCATAGTCATCATGATGAAATGAAAGACAGACATAGAGTACAGAAAGCGTAAACACAGGATAAGCAGGTTGAAGACAATGTGACTAAAGAAATTGGATTGAGGCGGCTGTGGCGCTGGTGGCCATATCGCCCTCCTCTTGTCCGATGAGTGGATCCCCTCCACTGGCTTCGCCCTCTCTCTCTCTCTCTCTCTATCTAAACTCTGCTCTTCTCTTCTCCTGTAGGCGTGCAGGGAGGTACAGTGGACAACCTTGCTACTCCTCGGGACAAAGCAGCCACGAAGCTTCCTCCTCTGGCTTAAGGTGAGTTTGTCCACCATGATCCATCGAATGGCTAGCGCGGTGACCTAGAAAGTAGGGCAGGGCCAGGACAAGGTAGGGCACAAACATCCATCTATTTTGCCGTCCTTTGCATATTTTGATGCTAGATCGGTGTTGTGTTTCAATTTCTAGGAAAGCAGAATAAAAGGGCTATGTTCCGTCGTTAGAAGTTGCAACTCTGTAGTTAGCAGCTATATTTTGACATTTCCATATCATCCTCGGCAAAGAAAAGATCATACTAAATCTACTATTCTGTGAGTTTGCCCATATGCACTAATTGTCTTTTTCCTAACAAGTTCTGATCCTCATCCCTTCACTAGCTACTTATTCATGGTGCTGGTCAATGCAGTCTATACGGTAAACTGCTACAAGGCTCTATTCTTTTTCTTCAAAATAAATTACTTTAATTATAAGAGATGGAGTTTTTTCCAGGAATATTTGGCTACTATTTGGTTCAATCAGCTGGGGATACAATAATTTTTTTAAAAGCAATCAAAATCTGTTTCTGGATAGATGCACTGCAAAAATATCAGCATCATTAGACCATAAAGATAGGGATGTGCTTACGAATTACCCTCAGTGCCCTAATGATAGTTTTATCTATTCTTGCAAAGGTGCTTATTAACTGATGATCCACTGAAACCATGTTATAAGATGCAATTCTTTTATCTCCTGAAAAAGCATGAAGATTTGTTTCTTTTAGTAATTAATTGAAACCACCTATAAGCCTGCAATGAAGCTTCTATTATTTGTCTCTCATCAATTCGGCAGCTATTTTATGCAATATGTTTTACTTAAATTTCAGCGGAATTTTATAGGGAGCATGTATAATTTGACATATGAACTGGTCTCTTCTTCTTTTATTGACGGAGCGCACCTGGGCTCTTGAATGGAATTCAATACCCTGGCCATATCCTCAAATTAAGCTGATCTCACCATGGGTCTTATTCTCTTCCACCATCGGCATGTTTTCGACCGACCACCCAAAAACACTAACTTCATGCAAAATCGCATTAGCCGATCGCAGGTGCAGCAGACTTGACCCCCTTAGATTGATCCCACACTTAGATTTGTCCAATGGTAATCCATGTTGTCGTTAGCATACTCCCTTTCAAAGTGGGCCTGGCCAGGGTAGTGCCTGTACATAGTGGGTTATAAGCCTCTGCTGCTCTGTCGTACAAGCTATGCTTTTGCTGATGATGTGTGTTTCCCTTCATAATACTTTTCATCAGCATAGTCATGACATCTTACACTACGATCTCGGCAGGAAGTAGTACTTCATGATAAAGAAAAAACTCTAGATATGTCTTAAAGGCAGACTGGTCCTTGTTTGCTACCAGGATGTGGGCGAGAGTGTGTAATCGATGATAGGCTGAGGAGGCTATGCCGATATGCAGTGGCTGGTACCTGGTGGATGTCATTGACGGCTAAGTGCAACCTATGGAACAAGATGCCGGCAAGGGGATTCTCAACACCTGCTAAATTTGCCGGAGAATTTGATTGTTATTCTGCTTTATTTACGGTACTGCTCTCCTTTCCAGTTGAATGATTCTCATGTGATGCATGGCTGGGTCTTGGCTTCATATAATATATTTTGGAGCACGTGTTCCAGTGGATATGAAGGTTTGCAAGTATAGGATGGTTGATGTTTTGCCTTTATATATCTGCATTTTGAAGTTGGTCTGATTGCTCTAGTTTTTACTATTAGTACATCCATTAGCATCAAGTAACTAACAAAAAGTTACTATTACATAGGAGGTAACATTTGTTAATGCCATACTTATAAGCAATCTAAATAATTCATAGCTGTAGTGACATTTAAATTTCTCAATGCATTGCTTCTGAATAGTTTTCAATAATCATGCCTCTCTGCTTTCTTCTTTTTGCTAGCATCATGCCGATATGGCACTTGTGAAAACTAAAGATTTGGTAAGGAGTCGCAAAAACGGCAATACTCTCGGTAATGCAGAAAAAACAAAGATTGCATGGCCTTCAACCTTTGTATGTGACTAATATCCTGCCTCTATCACTACTTGCATCATGTCAATGCATTTTCTGTTAACACTTGATTTTGTTATTTTCTTTGTAGTTCAAAAGATACATGGATCATTATATGGATGTGCGCCTGTGTGGCAAGTATACTACAATTATGATGATGTTTCAGTTCATGATGATGATTTATGCTTTCAGTTTTAGTTAAGTTGTACGAATGCTATTCCTGTTGGATAATGTTTCTCGGTTAAGTTTTAGTTAAGTTGTAGGGATGTTGATGGATGCTTTCATTTTAAGTCTTGTTGTTAAGAAAATATTCATTTTTCTTTAGGTCCGTGTTTATTTTTGGTGGGATTTATTTAATTTGAAGTACTTCTTTCTGCAGAGATAACTTGTACACAAGGAGTGTGCTTCCTTGTACAGAGGCAGTTGGTACACATGGAGGTAGTGAAAGACATTCAGAAACACTTAAGATATTTGCCACATATTGTACTTTTTAAGCTGGTAGTTGTTGTTATTGTTGCGCTGTGACATCCTTCTGTTTTGTGCCAAGTTATATGCACACATTAACATTTGACAAACTCTTATCACCGATTAATTAGTGATCTCCAGCCAGTTTAGTGATTGAGATGTAATTGGCAGTATCTGATACTGAACAATTCCATTTTGTTTCCCCAATTACCACTACTAAACTAATTCCCTTGCCTAATTATAGTGCAAGTAAATTAAGGTGATTTTTCCTTTTATTCTTGGTCATGTATCCTAAATGAGTAACCAAATTATTTGTATAGGGTGGTCAAGGCAATGTGTATTTGTAGTTGGTACAATATGTGTTTTCGTTCATTGGTATTGTACTATTTTGTTCAATGAAATACTTCAGAATGACAATGAGACAACATGTGTAAACATTCTTTACTACTTCCTCAGTCTGATGAAATCAAAGTTGCAGGCCATTGTTCTTTAATTATAGGTTGCATTAATGGTAATGCCGGTTTAACAAAAACAAGAATGCTAGGATACGCTGCTTATCATTTCAGTGAATACATTATTGTTCCTTTTGTTTATGGTTTGGCAAACCTTTACAAAATGATTTTTTCCATTGTACATTGTGGCATCAAAAAGAGCTCTCCCATTTCCTGTTAATTTAATGATTTAAGAGATGTTTGACTACTGTTATGTCAAGTTGAATGTTTTGCATCAATATTTTTTACTCCCTAATTGCTTACTCTTTATTTCGGAAAAATAGATTTTTAACAAGCTTTAGCATCACCATCTCACTTATAGAAAGCACTGATATATATGTGTGCCAGATAAATTGTTGCAAAAGGTTCTGATTTCACCCTATCTATTCTTTACAAATATCATTTCTCCTTTTTTTAGGTTCGGTTTGTTACTCCTGATGAGGATGCAGACTTGGGGTAGGGTCATAGGCCTGACCTATTCGCCCTATCCAAGGTCACTACCCTGGAAGATAAAAGGACAAGAGACAACAGGAGAGCGCCAGTCAAACACGTCAAGTGCAATCCTCTCGACGACCACATCACCCGGAGGTCCTCCTCGCTAGCTTCACTCAACCATATGAAGAGTCACTCGACCATATCGAAGACCAAGAGTCAGAAGGAGCCGCAACGGTCGGATGTTCGCCCCTTAGTCTTTATAAGCATTAACAACACTTAAGGCTGGCGTTACCAGTAACGCCCCTTACTTTATGTACATTAAGCCCCGTGTAATGGAGGTGGGCGGGGGTCCTGGCACACTCTATATAAGCCACCCCCTCCTTTGGCACAAGGGCTCGCACCCCCTGTAATACCACACACATAATCCAATCGACCGCCTCCGGGCACCGAGACGTAGGGTTAGTAACTCCACTGTGAATGGCCTGAACTCGTAAATCTCGTGTGTACACCTTCACCATAGTTGAGATCTTGCCTCTCCTAACCTACCCCCCTTTCTACTGTCAGTCTTAGGACCACGACAGTTGGCGCCCACCTTGGGGCAGGCATCTTGGCGACTTGTTGGTGAAGTTGCAAGTTTTACCGATCATCATCATCATGGTTTCCGGCGGCGGACTTGCTGAGGGTCGTGAGATCTGTCTCGGCGCGCTCGTTTTCGTCGCCGACGACTCCGTGTGGCTTCAAGAAGCTCCCCTGGACGTTGAGGTGCTCCCTGTCCCAGGGGCGATGCACTTCCGCGCGTGCGTCCATGGCGTCCTTCTCCGGCAGCCGTCGACCCAATATCAATCGGCGCCGACTGTGCTTTCCATCCCCGCTGTCCGTCGCCGCAAGCGATCCGGTCGATTGCGACTCCAGCGGTGGGTGAAGCACGTGGTGGCTCGGTATTCGGCCCCCATCAAGTCACGACAATCGAGCATGGCGAAACCCTCCATGGCATGTTCGATCTGTCGACTGGCTCCACGGAGACCGCATCCGAATATGACAGCACCGACCCTGCGGCAGAAGTCTTGATGGTCGACGGGCCCCACAGTCCGCCTGGTTTTCGCCGTGAGGATGGCGAAGACAGAGACGATGATCTGTCATGTGTCCACGAGGAATACCGACTCAAACCCCTCTCTTCGCAGCAGAGAGAAGAACTTCGTCGCCGCAACATGGATGCACTCCACACGCCCATTGTTGGAGAAACCCCCGAGGCTCGGGCCTTGGAGGAGGTGCGCCTAGCCAATTTGGCTGAGCGCACTCGACTGGATAACCTTCAGCGTGCTCTCGACGAGCACGCTCTGGAGCGGATCCATGAGTCCAGTCGACGACATCTTTTTCCGCCTCCACCTAAGGTATACCGTACTGCGATTCAGAACCTCGCAGCTGCGGCCCGAATAGTGGAGTTGATTCAGCCTTCCCAGTCGGAGGCTGGCAGATGGCTGATGCAGATCCGGGCCTTGCTCCGGGCAGCGGGGGAGCAGAACACTTCAGTGTCTCAGTCGTGGAATAGGATTCACAGCAGATCCATAGTAGAGGATACAGTCCAGTCGGCCCATAGCCCAAGATCGCCCCTGCGGCATGAAGGCGGTGGACAGTGTGATCGTCAGTTTGACCGTGACAATCGTCGTCGAGTGCCTACGCCTCCTCCGCCGAGTGCGTCATACGGGCCTCGGCGGAACGATGACAGACGCCGTCACATTGGTGAGCCAGGGCTCCAGTCGACCCAAGAAAGCGAGGCTTCGATGCGAGATCCATTCTCCTTCAAGCCTTGGTCGACCGGAATAGAGCGCATGGAGAAGACCCTGGCAGAGATCGTCCGAGTGGCAGCAGATTGCATGTTTTAGGCCCAAAGTGTTTCAGCAGGGCCATGAGGGCGGCAATAATTCCTCCCAACTTCAGGTTGGCAACAGGAGTCAGTAAGTTCACTGGAGAATCGAAGCCCGAAACCTGGCTTGAGGATTATTGAGTGGCTGTGCAGATTGGAGGCCGAAACGATGATATAGCGATGAAGCATCTCCCTCTTATGTTGGAAGGGTCGGCCCGAGCGTGGTTGACTCAGTTGGCTCCAGGCAGTATACATAGTTGGGAGGAGCTAGCTCGAGTGTTCATAAGAACTTTTGAGGGCACGTGCAAGCGACCAGCAGGGTTGCCCGAGTTGTAGCATTGTGTGTAGAAGCCGAATGAGACTTTGAGGGAATTCATTCAGCAATGGACCACTTTGCATCACACCGTTGAAAATGTATCAGAGCATCAAGCAGTATGCACTTTCAAGGAAGGCGTCAAGTACAGAGAGTTGGTCTTGAAATTCGGTCGGACCGGGGATATGACTTTGACTCGGATGATGGAGATAGCAAACCTGGTACGCTAACGGAGAAGAAGAGGATCGACTCCGTAGCGGGAAGAGTAAACCAGTCGGCCAAGAGTCCGTTGGGGGTAACTCTAGTCAGAAACAGAAGCGTAAGGCTGAACCAGCGGCACCTGGAGAGATTGCAGCGGTGACTCAAGGAAAGTTTAAGGGAAAACCTAAGGGGACCAGGCCCCCTAAGAAGGTAAAGGATCAAGTAGGAAATGATGTGCTGGATTTGCCATGTCACATCTACACGAAGAAGGATGAAGAAGGTAATCTGATTTACCCGAAGCATACAACTCGGCAATGTCGACTCCTGATCCAGCAATTCTGAGAGAAACAACCCAATGAGAAGGAGAAAGAGTCGGACAAAGATGAGGATGAAGAAGAAGACGATGGTTATCCCAAAGTCAATTCAACTCTGATGATTTTTGCTGATGTTGAGAGCAAGAGTCAATTGAAGGTCATCAACAGAGAAGTGAATATGGCCGCTCCGGCGGCGACGACCACATACCTGAGATGGTCTCAGACGGCCATCACGTTCGACCAGTCTGACCATCCTACTCGTGTAGCCACCCCTGGGAGGCAAGCACTGGTGGTCGACCCCGTGGTCGGGGGCACTCGACTGACCAAAGTACTGATGGACGATGGCAGTGGTTTGAACATCCTTTATGCGGAAACCTTGAAGGGGATGGGCATTCCGATGTCCAAACTTAGCGAGAGAAACATGAGTTTTCATGGTGTTATCCCTGGAAAGAAAGACGAATCACTCGGCCAGATCACCCTCGACGTGGTTTTCGGTGATTCCAAGCATTACCGTAAGGAGAAGTTGACATTTGACGTCGTGGATTTCCAGAGTGCCTATCATGCCATCCTGGGTAGGCCAGCCTACGCACGTTTTATGGCTCGACCATGTTATGTGTATCTCAAGCTGAAGATGCCTGGCCCCAAAGGAGTGATCACAGTTACTGGCAATCGGCAGAAGGCAGAGGAATGTTTCTAGAAAGGTTCCAAAATCGTCGATGCACAGATGGCAACGGTTGAATTCCAAGAGTATCAGAAGAGTGCAAATCTGAGTGATTTGCTCCGAGCCAAGAAGCCTGCTACAGACTCTGCATTCCAGTCGACCGGCGAAATGAAGCCGATTCTTATTCACCCGACCGATCCCAATGCTGCACTGACTCATATATCAACGACACTCGACAGCAAATAGGAAGAAGTGTCGTCCAGTTCCTCCGAGAGAACTAGGACACCTTCGCATGGAAACCCTCTAACATGCCAGGTGTACCAGGGGACTGGCTGAGCACCGTTTGCATGTCGACCCCAAGGTAAAACCCGTCAAAGAGCACCTTCAGTGGCCCGCCGTGCAGAAGAGAAAAGCAATTGGCGAAGAAGTGGCTCGGCTGTTGGCAGCAGACTTCATCCATGAAATCTACCACTCCGAGTGGCTAGCCAATGTAGTCATGGTCCCTCAGAAGGATGATTCACTTTGTATGTGCATTGATTTCAAGCATATCAATCGGGCCTGCCCGAAAGATCACTTCCCTCTCCCTCGCATCAATCAGATTGTTGACTCGACTGCGGGGTGTGAGCACTTGTCTTTCTTAGATGCATATTCCGGGTATCATCAAATCCCACTATATGGTCCTGATGAAATAAAAACAGCCTTCATCACCCCAATCGGGTGCTTTTGTTATGTCACCATGCCATTTGGTCTTAAAAATGCTGGAGCCACATTCATGAGAATTATTTAGAAGTGCCTGGTCACTCAAATCAGTCGGAATGTGGAAGCATACATGGATGACACTGTGGTCAAGTGTCGGTGTACTAGAGTAGGGGTACCCTAGTATCCCGAACTTGTGCACGGGCAGTTGCAGCACCCCGCGGCAAGGCTTGCCCTTTGGAGCCATTCAAGAACAAAGTATTCAAGCCAAGGAGACAAGGCCCCGGCAAGAGGAACTTACCGGGAAGGCCAACCGAGGCATCCCAAGGAACTTGCCGCGACGCGCCGCGTGTCCCGGCAAGGCAACAAGGCCCCGGCAAGAGGAGCTTGCCGGGAAGATCAACCAAGACACCTCGAGGCCTGGTGAGCGACAAGCTTCCGGGCGCGACAAGACGACGACCGCGCCAAGGCACTTGCCGCGGCAAGTAACCACCCTGTACCCACGCTCCAGCGCATCCACCAACGTGTCGCCCTGGGGCTTTTCCAGGCGCGCGTGGCAGGAGGCTGTGCAGCCAGCGGTACGCGGTGGCATGCGGCGCTGACAAGATCGCCATCGTGGCGAACGGTGTCGTCCCTAACGGTCCCTTTCTGCACTATTTGGGCGACACAGACGGGCATTTAATGCCTTTGTCCCCTGCCGTCAGGGTTAGGTAGGATACACTGTGCAAGTAGGTGTACCAATCGCACACTTTTTACGTTTTTACCCTTCTCTGCATTGCCACCTGTCGGTGACCCCTTGAGCATATAAAAGGAGGCCCATGCGCAACGTAGAGGGGGTTCGATCCATTCGGAAGCCAGAAGAAAACACTTAGCTCTTTCGAGCAAGAACACAATCCAATCAGACAAGCAGCAGTAGGAGTATTATCTCTCCGGAGAGCTCCGAAGCTGGGTAAACTGCTCGTGTGCTTCGCCTCGATCCGCTCATCGTGCGACCTCCGCCCCCCGCCGAACCGAAAGGGGCCCGGTCCGCCGGCCCGATAGGTGTTCGTGGATCAGTTTCCCCGACATCTTTGGCGCGCCAGGTAGGGGGCGTCGAGGGTTTGTGAACCTGATCCGGCGTTCACACGAGCTAGATCTTCATTTTCTTCATCAACATGCCACCGAAGAAGAAGGCTTCGGAGGCAGCTGTTCCGTCCGCGTCGGTCCCACCGCCACCGGAGCAAGCGGGTGGTGGGGTGGACGCTGGCGGGAGAACGGACATCGACGAGGAAGCTCACGATGCTGCCAGGTCCAAGGGCAAGGCGGTGCAGACCTCGACGTCCGTGCTTGTTCCGCGCCCATCTCAGGAGGCGCAGGACCGACAGCGTCATGGTACTCGCAGTACCATACGTTTGTTGGGCCAAGATCAAGCTGGTGGATCCCGGGGCGCTCAGGACCAGCATGCACGCCAACGTGCCAGCACGGGCGAGACACGATCACCCGGACGGGATAGTGCTCCTTCTAACATAGTTAGAAGTCTGAGCATATCCCGCTCCTCGCACCGTCCGCCACTGCCGCCCACCACTCCAGCAGAGGCTTTGGCGCGAGCTCAACTGCTCCTGGATTACCCTCCGACGTCGGACAAGATCGACGAATGGAGGGCCACCATTCAGAGTCTCATCGGCTACGCCAACGGCGACACTCCGCGGCAGCCGAGCACGTCGCTGCCGCGACAAGGTTGCCAGGCGCGAGCCGGTGGCAACGAAACTGTTGGGGGAGCAACCACCATGCAATCACCACCCCGAAGGCTAAGATCGCCGACTCGCTGGATCCACCTCGACAGCGACTCCACCGCGTCGTCGGATCCACGAGCTCGTCGCGATCAGCGCCAAGTTCTTCACGACCAACAGCAAGAAGACGCTCGTACTCGCATCGAGCGCCAAAGAGAAGCGCGACGTCAATCCGACAAGCGCGCTGGGCCCTCTGTTGACACGCATGCGCCAGGGGAACCAGGCGACTTGCCGTACGCGGTAGGTTGCCCTGCGTTCACTCGTGAGCTGCGGCGAGTCCAGTGGCCCAGCACGAAGAACTTCAAGCCAGATGTACCGGAGAAGTACGACGGCAAGACGCATCCGTCGGAGTTCCTCAGCGTCTACACCATTGCGGTGCAGGCTGCCGGGGGACGGGACGACAAGATCCTTGCCAACTACTTCCCGCTGGTGCTCAAGCCCAACGTCAGATCCTGGCTCATGCACTTGCCGGACAACTCCATATCCTCTTGGGCTGATCTATGCCATCAGTTTGTCGGCGCCTTCACAGTCGGCCACACGCCTCATGGCCAAGAGAGTGACCTTCATCTGCTCGCCCAGAAGGAAGGAGAACCCCTGCGCAAGTACATTCAGAGATTCAGCAATGTACAACACAACATCCCAGACGTCCACCCTGCCGTGGTGATCAGCGCGTTCCATCAGAACGTGCGAAACCGCAGGATGCGGGAGGAAATGGCGATGTGCAAGATCAGAGACGTCAGTGAGCTATATGCCCTGGCCGACAAGTGTGCACGTGCTGAGGAAGGGAGGAGACTCCCCGAAGAGAATATAGGAGCAGGAGGGTCTGACAGTGAGGATGCTGCCCCGGCAAAGAAAAACCGGCGGCGAAACAACAGGAAGAAGAAAGGAAAAGAGGTGCTAGTCGTCGAGCAGTCCAGCAACGGTGGTGGCGCCAAGAAAGCTAAAGCTGGTGACTCCGACAAGGAAATTACCGCAAAGGCTGTGGCGGCCGCCGACAAGCAAGACGGTACCAGCAAGCAGTACTGCAAGATCCACCGCACCAAGGGCCACGATCTCCAGAGCTGCAAGAAAGTCGAGCAGCTTGTTGAGCAACAGAAAGCTGAATACGAGCGGCACGACAAGGAGAAAGCCCAGGAAGGTGCTGGAGGATCCGGCAAGAAACGTCCCGGCCGTGGAGGATGCCGCGGCAAGGCCAAGCAGCGGCAAGGAGACAGACCTCCTCGCGGCCGCGACAAGGACGAAGATGACGACGATGATGAAGATATGGATGAAGATGAGACCGATGAGCAGGAGTTCCAGAAAGCCACAGAGGTCCTGTGCGTTGACGGTGGTGCTTCTCTGCATACTTCACACCGCCAGCTCAAGCAGTGGGTGCGGGAAGTCAATGCGGCAGAACCACCCGTCGAGTCAAGCAAGCCTCTGAAATGGTCCAGCACGCCTATCATCTTTGATATTGAGGACCACCCTGATCGCATAACTGCGGTCGGGTGCTTGCCGATGTTGGTTTCACCAACTATCCGCAACCTCAAGGTCACTAAGATGCTAGTTGACAGCGGGGCCGGCTTGAACCTGATCTCCTCCGCGGTACTCCAGAAGCTTCAGATCCCTGATGGCGAGCTCGAAGAGACCGGCACGTTCCAAGGAATCAATCCGGGAAGGAGCAAGCCGAAGGGAAAGATCACGTTGCCGGTGACATTTGGCAGCGAGCTGAACTTCAGGACTAAGAGGGTCACTTTTGACGTTGCTGACTTTCCATTGCCTTACAATGGAATACTTGGTCGTCCAGCACTCGCCAAGTTCATGGCAGCCTCTCATTATGCATACAACGTACTGAAGATGCCAGGCCCGATAAGTGTCATCTCTGTCCCTGGCGACAAGAAGCATGCTCTTATCTGCGCTGACAAGATCTACCGGGAAGCAGCAGCCGCAACAGATCGCAACTCACTTGCCGCTGAAGCTCCCGGAGGGAAGAAGAAGACCAAGTCCGGCAAGAGCTCTGATGCCCACTCCGGCAAGCGCACCTCTTCGGAGTGCTGCGCTACCGTCGAGGACGCACCATCGAGCTCCACCGGCAAGTGTAGGAAGACAATGGCAGCTCCACCAGAGACCAAAAGGTGTCCGCCAAGGAGGACGACACTGGTGGTACCTTCACCATCAGTGCCACTCTCGACCCTAAATAGGAAAGCGCGCTCGTTGCTTTCCTGCGGGCAAACGTCGAC
The DNA here is from genome assembly GCF_002162155.2 of Triticum dicoccoides. Taxonomy (NCBI): domain Eukaryota; kingdom Viridiplantae; phylum Streptophyta; class Magnoliopsida; order Poales; family Poaceae; genus Triticum; species Triticum dicoccoides. Next base: position 632,156,312 of record NC_041389.1, read on the forward strand.
GTGTTTGCATGGCAACCGTCTGACATCCCTGGTGTTACCAGGAAAGTAATCAAGCACCATCTTGCCGTCTGTCCTCATGCGCGGCCTGTCAAGCAGAAAGTCAGGAAACAGGCATTGGAGCGCCAAGAATTCATTGCAGTAGAGATCAAGAAATTGGAAGCAGCAGGCCTTGTCAGAGGAGTGCTCCATCCTACGTGGTTGGCCAATCCTGTAGTCGTGCGCAAGGCAAACGGGAAATGGAGGTTGGGTATTGACTTTACCGATGTTAATAAAGCTTGCCCCAAAGACCCATTTCCCTTGCCGCGCATTGACCAGATTGTTGACTCCACGGCCGGATGTGACTTGCTTTCATTTCTTGATGCATACTCAGGATATCATCAGATCTTCCTGGCAGAAGAGGATGAGGAGAAAACCGCATTCATTACCCCATGTGGCACATACTGTTTCGTACGGATGCCTTTCGGTTTGAAGAATGCTGGTTCAACAGGGTAGTCCATGACGCTCTTGAACCGCAAATGCACAGAAATGTGGAAGCCTACATGGATGACATAGTGGTCAAGAGCAAGGACAAAGCGACCCTAATTCAAGATATAGACGAAACCTTTGCAAATCTGTGCAAGATCAACCTCAAGCTTAACCCCGAGAAGTGCGTATTTGGAGTCCCCTCCGGCAAGCTTCTCGGGTTCTTTGTGTCTCAATGCGGAATTGAGGCCAATCCCGACAAGATCAAGGCCATTGAGCAGATCGAAGCACCAAAGCGCGTCAAGGATGTACGAAGACTTGCTGGTTGTGTAGCTGCTCTCAGCAGGTTTATCTCTAGGTCTGCTGAGCGCGCCCTGCCATTTTTAAAAATATTGAAAAAGGCAGGTCCAATGAAATGGACTCCGGAAGCGGAGGCTGCGCTGCAGGACTTGAAGAGATACCTGTCCTCCACTCCAACACTTGTCGCACCTAAGCCACAAGAGAAGTTGCTGTTATATATAGCGGCAACCAATCAAGTGGTTAGTGCTGCGTTAGTGGCGGAGAGGGAGGCGGACGATGAGCTGGAAACCACGGCAAGCGCATCCAGCGACAAGCAAGGGACTTCACCGGCAAGCTCTGGTCCCGACAAGGATGGATCTGCGCAGAAGCATGAGAAGATGCAGAAGAGAATGGTGCAGCGCCCAGTTTACTTTGTCAGTTCCCTTCTGCAGGGGGCTAGGTCAAGGTACTCTAGTGTGCATAAATTGCTTTTCGGCCTCCTCATGGCCTCGAGAAAGCTGCGCCATTACTTCCAAGCACATGAGATCATAGTTGTCACTCGCTTTCCGTTGAAGAGGATACTGCAAAATCCAGAAGCAACAGGTAGGATTGTCGAGTGGGCACTAGAATTGTCAAGCTTTGGCCTCAAGTTTGAGAGCACTTCAACTATCCAAAGCAAAGCATTGGCAGAGTTCATAGCAGAGTGGATGCCAACACCAGATGAAGAAATTCCAGAAATGAGCATCCCCGTCAAGGAAGCAAGCAAAGAGTGGCTGATGTACTTTGATGGTGCCTTCTCGCTGCAAGGCGCCGGTGCTGGCGTGCTCCTTGTCGCACCCACCGGAGAGCATCTCAAGTACGTAGTCCAGATGCACTTTCCCAAGGAGCAAGAAACAAACAATACTGCAGAGTATGAAGGTTTGCTTGCCGGCCTCAGGATCGCAGCAGACCCTGGGATCAAGAAGCTCATTGTCAGGGGTGACTCACAGCTTGTCGTCCTCCAAGTGAACAAGAATTATCAGAGTCCGTTGATGGAAGCATATGTAGATGAAGTGAGGAAGCTAGAAGAGCACTTTGACGGCCTGCAGATGGAACATGTTCCAAGAGCTCAGAACGACATTGCCGACGGCCTGTCAAAGTGCGCCACACTTAAGTTACCTGTGGAACCAGGGATCTTTGTGCTCAAGCTAACTCAACCATCCGTAACGCCATCAACTGGACAAAGCAAGAAGAGGAAGTTGATTTCTGGTGACTACTTTCCGGCAGAGCTGCCCGAAGCCGCCGCCAAGAAGGTCCCCAAAATCAGCGCCAAGAATGCTGAGGAGCAGTCTGCTCCGCCAAGCCTTAGGGTTTGTTCCGTTGAAGCAGACGCTCCCGACAAGTTTTGCTCCGGCAAGCTTGTCGGGGAACATCAAGCTCCGGCAGAGCCACAGGTTCTTGCCGTAGAAGCGGATGTTCCCGCAGCAGCAGATGTGCCTTTAATCCTTGTTGTCGAGTCGCAAGCTCCAACATGGGCACAGCAGATTGTCCATTTCCTTCAGACAGGAGAACTTCCCGAAGAGCAAGAAGAAGCGGAAAGAGTAGCCCGGCAGTCGAGTATGTACTAGTTTGTCAACGACACACTGTACAGAAGAAGACTCAACGGTGTGAAATTGAAATGTATTCACCGGGAAGAAGGACAGAAGCTGTTGGCAGAGATACATGGAGGCATATGTGGTCACCACATTGGCACAAGAGCACTTGCCGGCAAAGCATTCCGGAAAGGTTTCTTTTGGCCGACAGCCCTCCAGGATGCAACGGCACAAGTAACCAAGTGTGAAGCGTGCCAGTTCCATTCCAAGCAGATACACCAGCCAGCTCAAGCTCTCCAGACGATCCCTTTATCCTGGCCATTTTTGGTCTGCGGGCTCGATATCCTCGGCCCCTTCCCCCGAGCTGCCGGGGGCTTTGAGTACTTGTACGTTGCAATCGACAAGTTCACGAAGTGGCTGGAAGTGAAACCAGTGAGGAAGGTGACAGCACAGTCAGCAGTCAAGTTCTTCAGGTCAATTGTTTGCCGTTTCGGGATCCATAGCAGGATCATCACCGACAACGGCACGCAATTTACGAGCCGCACCTTCATGCAGTATGTCCAAGATCTTGGCGCCAAGGTCTGCTTCGCTTCTGTTGCTCATCCGAGAAGCAACGGTCAAGCGGAAAGGGCAAATGCTGAAGTGCTGCATGGGCTCAAGACCAGAACTTTCGATAGGCTGCGCAAGTGCGAAAGGAACTGGATTGAGGAGCTGCCAGTGGTTCTTTGGTCGATCAGGACGAAGCCAAATCGAGCCACTGGCCAGACACCTTTCGCTCTATTCTATGGAGCAAAGGCAGTTCTCCCCAAGGAACTCGTATACGGGTCACCTCGAGTGGTCGCTTATGATGAGCTTGAGCAAGAGCAGCTACGACAAGATGACGCACTGCTCCTTGAGGAGGATCGTCTTCAGGCTGTTGTACGAGCTGCTCGATACCAGCAACCTTTGCGTCGCTACCATAGCCGCAAAGTTAAAGCCACGAGGAAGGCGCCCTTGTTCTTCGGCGCGTTCAGTCCGCCAAGAATTCCAACAAGTTGACGCCGAAGTGGGAAGGCCCTTATCGGGTGAAACGAGTCACTAGGCCTGGCGCTGTCCGCCTTGAGACCAAAGATGGCATACCAGTGAGCAACTCCTGGAACATTGAGCATCTTCGTAAGTTTTACCCGTAAGGTGCGGTTGCCGGAACCCGTTCCGGCAACCACCTTTTGTACAAGTCTTGCCAATGTTGCATGTAATCCTTTGTACAAAGCCGGGCACAGATCCCGTGCATAAGTAAAGCTCATCTGCCCCGCACATCTTGTCAATTTCATGCTTTTTACTTTATATTTGCATGCGTTATCTAACACTTTGTGCAGCACCTACCCCCGGTAAGCAATAACGAGCTATAAGGCTCCATGCCTCTATTTTCTATTCTTTCTTCTTTTCAAAAAGGAAAGGAAGGTTCCCTCGCCCACAAGTTTCCCGGGGGGCAAGGAGAAGATAATGGTGTGGATCAGGCGTCGTTCAACCAAGTCTTTGCCTTACCGGAAAGCAAACGATAGAAAAGCTAAGTTGCCAAAATTTGAGCAATCATTTTTTAAATTTTAAAGTTATCTTCCTTGAACGACCGTGCTTTGTATGGAAAACCTATGCGCGGAGGAACCAACTCGTAGCTAGTTGTGCCCTTACTTTGTTTCGAGTCCGCTCAACAACTTAAGTGTGCTGCAACTAGTCGCGACAAGGTTTCTTGTCGGAAGCGGCACCGCCAGCAGGCTGTTAACGTCCTGCACTCAGCGCTCGCGGCTCGGGTGCCTGCGCCAACAAGTTCCCTAAAAGCGCAGGGTATAAACATACAAAGGAAGGAATCTAGTAAAGGAAATAACATAGCAAATCTCTACCCAAAATAGAGTTATATTACAAGATAGCTTGTCGGAGCTCTAATAGATTGTTCTCGTGACATGACCAGCAGTGACAGAGAGAAAAAGAAATGGGCGGCCTAGTCTACGTGATCGCCCTCAACCCTCTTGATCTCGCTCACCTTGTCCAGAATGGGTGCGACAAGAGCCTTGAGCGCATCCCGATCAGCATCCGGCGGCAAGGATTTGAGGATGTTGGTGAAGTTGAGGCCTGGATTGCGGAAGGCCACCTTCATCAGCACCTTCTGGAGAGCCCCCGCGCAAATCCTGCGTGACTCATCGGCCAGCTGCTTTGGGATCCTCTCCCGGAGTCGCTGGAGGGCCGTCGCCACGCCTTTGAAGAACAGGCTGAGCTTGGTGCTGGGTTGGAGATGCTCGTCGGATGGATACCCAAAATCCTCCATCCCCAGGTGCGCCAACTCCCCGTCGATGGCAGCGGCAGCATCCACAAGACCTTCAGTCGAATGCTCCACTGTCTCCCTGAAGGCGTCGTGGGCGGCAGCAGCATTCGTCAGCAGCGCCTCGTCGGCCTTGATCTTCTCCGACAAGGCCACCTCCCACTCCCTGGCGCCGTCCAGCGTCTGAGTCAACGTGGCCAGCTTCAGCTCGAGATCTGCGTTGGAGTCCTTGGTGGCGCTGAGCTCCTTGCTCCTCTCAGCGAGAAGACCCTGCAGCTCACCATGTGCGGCAGCATCCTTCTCGCGCTCGCGCTTGAGAGCGGCAAGCTCCTCGCCACTCGCCCTGAGATCGGCTTCCAGCTGCGCCACCTTCACCTCCAGCTCCTTCTTGGCGGCCTCGGCAGCTTCGGCAGCATCCCTCGCTTCCTTGACAGCCCCGCCAATTGCTTGCTCCCTCGCGGCAAGTTCCTCCTCGTGGCTGTCAAGGTTCACCTTGCGCTGCGCCAACTCTCCTTCCTGCACGAATAAGTTTTCGGCGACAAGCCCTTGCTTCTCTTCAGCTTCAGCCTTCTCGAGGAGGAAGGCTTTCCGCTCCTAGGGAAGTTGCTCCCGCTCCTCCGCCAAGGACCGGAGAGCTTCCTGCCTGAGGCCTCGGAGCTCCTCCACGCGCTTCTCAATATCAACCCCGGCCTTCGCGACAAGCGCCTCTCGGGACGCCAGTTTGGCTTGCCGGGCACGGTAAAGTGACGTCAGCTTCCGCAGCAGCCGTTCCTCCTCAGGCTCATCGCTGCTGCTGCTTGGCGGGTCGACCACCGTCAGCCCAGCAGAGGCGAGCACCTCTCCGTCCAGGATTTCTCCCTCGACCGGCGCCCTAGAGCTTGATGCCCAGGGGAGCTTGATGAAGATACCGTCGCCGGCCTTGAAGTAGGCGCCGGCCTGGGGCTCTTCGGAGCCTGGCGCTGCAGCGTAGGCGGAGGGATCGGCGGTCGGCGCAGCGCCTGGCGCTCCTGCAGCCTCGGGGCCGTCAGTGCGATCGCCAGATCCCTCACCCGCTTCTGCGGCGGCAGCCTTGGCGGCCTCTTCGCCGGCGGGATCATCAGCACCGGCCTCTTCTTCGGTGGCGGCGGCGTCGTCATTATTGCCGCGTGCGTCCTCCTCACCGGCGGCCTCTGTCTCCATCGGCTCCGTGGCGGGCGGATCTGACGACCGAAAAAGGGAGAAAGGTCAAGTAAATATTCAAGAAGAAAATCAGAAGAAGAACCCAAGGGGAGTTTTTCAGGCAAAAGGGTTACCTGTGCTTGGATCTGCAGTCGTGGTCTCAACCACCGGAGGATCACTGGCACTGCCCCTTGCCGGAGAACTGCCCCTTGCCGGAGAGTTCTCCCTTGCCGGAGAGCGCTTCCTTGCCGGGGACTCCTCCCTTGGCGGCGTAGTCGAAGCAGATGGCACTTCAGCAGCAGCTTCCGGGCATTCCTGATGAGGCTGTTCTGCTCCTACACAAATCCAACAGATAAGATATCAATAGAGAGAAGAGCACCCATGCGCACCTGACAGCAGGAAGTAAACTATAAACATACGCTGGGGGCTGCTTTGAGGAGTAGTTGCCGGGTCCGTCAAGGTGGTCTCAGACACACCCCTCGCTGACATGGTGAGATCATCTTCGATGACAATCACCGGGGCCTTGGCTCTCTTCGCCGCTCTCTGGGCCAGCGTCCTGAAAAGGAATGGATCCAGATTGAAGCAAGTCAGATACAAGACAAAAGCAACAAGATATCAAGAATTCAAGAACTACGAGGACAGCAAGGGGATCTTACTCTTCTTCTTCGTCATCGGAGCTGAGCACGGAGAGATCGAAGTCCGGCTCGCCTCCGGTGCGGCGAGGCGGAGGAGTAGGCTCCCTCGCCCGCTTGGCAGGAGCAGTGGTGGCGGACCGGGAAGACCCCGCTCCAGTTACCGCGGCGGTGTGAGGCGCTCCCGCGGCAACGGTGCTTGTCGCGGTAGAGCGTGTCGCGCGGCTCGGCAGCTGTTGACCCGTCTGCCGCCCCGCTACGTCTGCGGCCTTGCGGAGCCGCCTCCTTGCCGAAGCCGGGGGCTCCGCCTGCGGCAGGCTGTCTGAAGGCTCGGGTTCCTCCTCGCCAGGCTCGCTCGGCTCCGCTTCAGGGCCAGCAAGATCTTCCTCGCCGGCAAACTCCTCGCGCTGGGCAAGGCTTGCCGCCTCTGGTGCCTCTGCCTCCTCCATGGTGAACCCGAACACGCCCGCGGCCGCAGCTGCTGCCGCCTCTTCCAGCCTGGTGGCGATGCGCTGCATCTCCGCATCGGTGGTGTCACGGGTGAGGCTCTTATGCTCATCTGCGCGGACCGGCACTTCTACCAAATCATCGAAGAACGCCCGCACGACATCATCCGTAGGTTCTTGCCAAGTTGGGGCGATTCCGTGCGAATCACACAACGCCATCATCGCGCGGATGCGGTCAAGTGAAGAATTATTGCACAGCGGAACGACATTCCGTGGCAACAAAAATGGGTGCTGGGGGTCGCGCTTGAACAGCTCCAGAAGCATCGCGTCCAATTCCAAGACCGTGAAGTTGAAATTGAGGCCCGGGCGTAGCCTCATGATATCCGCCGAGTTCTTGAACTCCCAGGCGGGCCTCCCCCTCTCCTGCAGGGGGGCGATACGGCGGCGAAGGAAATCTGCGCCTACAGCGCCTACAGTGAGCCCGGCAAGCCTGAGGTGAAGGATGCGGGTGACGGCAATCTTCAGCATGTCATCTTCCGGGGCCATGTTGCTCCAATAATTGCCGCGTACTATTGGGGCTTGGCGCACGGTAGTGAACGGCTGCGGGTTCTCCTCGACGATCCAGCACCACTCTGCTCTCCACTCCTCCCACTTGCTGCGAAGCTCACCCTCCAGATATGCTTCCTTCTTGCCGACTCTCGAAATCCAAGCGATCCCGCCGGCAAGAGGCTCTCCTCTCTCAACCTGAGGCATGAAGAAGTGGCGGAAAAGGGCTACATTTGGGTGGACTCCGACAAAGTTTTCGCACAGATGTGCGAAAACTGCTATGGTCAGAACATCGTTGGGGGTGAAGTCAAGGAGGCGGAACCCGTAGGTGTTCATGATGTCGCAAAAGAATTCAGAGAAAGGCGGGCAGAGCCCGCAGTAGAAGAACAACGCGAAAAAGGGGTACCCGTTCGGAGCTAGTCTCGAAGCGGTGGCCGGGAGTACCCTCGTCGCGGATGCGCTCGCATCTCCGTCGACCAAAAGAGGTAGTAGTACCCCCTCAGCTCCTTCGCACCAAGCTGAGGGGAGAAGAGGGCCCGCTCCTTCCGCAGCACTGCGAGCCGCTGCGCCTCGGCCGACTTCACGCCCTTCCCCTTGTCAGCTTTCGGAGCCATGGCGGAGGTGGCGGGGGAGAACGGCGGCGTCGGTGGAGCTGGTGGCAATGGGGGGCGGAGCGCTGCTCTCCTTCGACTTCGGGAAGAAGGGGGGAACGGCGGAGATTTGTGAGAATGGAGCAACAACCGGCGAGGTGGGCGAACTGCCCCTGTTTCACCTGCTTATAAAGAGGGAGGGGGCGGACGTTTCGCCCTTCCGAATAAAGAAACCACCCACGATCTCTCCCGCGATTCCGCATTCAACGCGTGCCGTTCGGGGAGGGCGCGGTGGGTACGGAGCAAGATTCGGCGTAACCTAGGCCGCGTGTGCCCGTGCCCTGTTTTGGGCCTGGCCCAACAGCGCTCGGCACCATGTGTGGCCCAGGCCTGGGGGCTCCTGTTGGTGTACTAGAGTAGGGGTACCCTAGTATCCCGAACTTGTGCACGGGCAGTTGCAGCACCCCGCGGCAAGGCTTGCCGGGCGACCGCCAAGATCCTCCGTGGTTCCTTTGGAGCCATTCAAGAACAAAGTATTCAAGCCAAGGAGACAAGGCCCCGACAAGAGGAACTTGCCGGAAAGGCCAACTGAGGCATCCCAAGGAACTTGTCATCACGCGCCGCGCGTCTCGGCAAGGCAACAAGGCCCCGACAAGAGGAGCTTGCCGGGAAGATCAACCAAGACACCTCGAGGCCTGGTGAGCGACAAGCTTCCGGGCGCGACAAGACGACGACCGCGGCAAGGCACTTGCCGCGGCAAGTAACCACCCTGTACCCACGCTCCAGCGCATCCAACAACGTGTCGCCCTGGGGCTTTTCCAGGCGCGCGTGGCAGGAGGCTGTGCAGCCAGCGGTACGCGGTGGCATGCGGCGCTGACAAGATCGCCATCATGGCGAACGGTGGCGTCCCTGACGGTCCCTTTCTGCACTGTTTGGGCGACATAGAAGGGCATTTAATGCCTTTGTCCCCTGCCGTCAGGGTTAGGTAGGATACACTGTGCAAGTAGGTGTACCAACCGCACACTTTTTACGTTTTTACCCTTCTCTGCGTTGCCACCTGTCGGTGACCCCTTGAGCATATAAAAGGAGGCCCATGCGCAACGTAGAGGGGGTTCGATCCATTCGGAAGCCAAAAGAAAACACTTAGCTCTTTCGAGCAAGAAAACAATACAATCAGACAAGTAGCAGTAGGAGTATTATCTCTCCGAAGAGCTCCGAAGCTGGGTAAACTGCTTGTGTGCTTCGCCTCGATCCGCTCTTCGTGCGACCTCCGCCCCCCGCCGAACCGAAAGGGGCCCGATCCGCCGGCCCCATAGGTGTTCGTGGATCAGTTTCCCCGACATCTTTGGCGCGCCAGGAGGTGGCGGGGGAGATCGGCGGCGTCGGTGGAGCTGGTGGCAATGGGGGGCCGGAGCGCTACTCTCCTTCGACTTCGGGAAGAAGGGGGGAGCGGCGAGATTTGTGAGAATGGAGCAACAACCGGCGAGGTGGGCGAACTGCCCCTGTTTCTCCTGCTTATAAAGAGGGAGGGGGCGGACGTTTCGCCCTTCCGAATAAAGAAACCACCGACGATCTCTCCCACGATGCTGCATTCAACGCGTGCTGTTCGGGGAGGGCGCGGTGCGTACGGAGCAAGATTCGGCGTAACCTAGGCCGCGTGTGCCCGTGCCCTGTTTTGGGCCTGGCCCAACAACGCTCGACACCGTGTGTGGCCCAGGCCCGGGGGCTCCTGTCGGTGTACTAGAGTAGGGGTACCCTAGTATCCCGAACTTGTGCATGGGCAGTTGCAGCACCCCGCGGCAAGGCTTGCCGGGCGACCGTCAAGATCCTCCGTGGTTCCTTTGGAGCCATTCAAGAACAAAGTATTCAAGCCAAGGAGACAAGGCCCCGGCAAGAGGAACTTGCCGGGAAGGCCAACCGAGGCATCCCAAGGAACTTGCCGCGACGCGCCGTGCGTCCCGGCAAGGCAACAAGGCCCCGGCAAGAGGAGCTTACCGGGAAGATCAACCAAGACACCTCGAGGCCTGGTGAGCGAGAAGCTTCCGGGCGCGACAAGACGACGACCGCGGCAAGGCACTTGCCGTGGCAAGTAACCACCCTGTACCCACACTCCAGCGCATCCACCAACGTGTCGTCCTGGGCTTTTCCAGGCGCGCGTGGCAGGAGGCTGTGCAGCCAGCGGTACGCGGTGGCATGCGGCGCTGACAAGATCGCCATCGTGGCGAACGGTGGCGTCCCTGACGGTCCCTTTCTGCACTGTTTGGGCGACACAGACGGGCATTTAATGCCTTTGTCCCCTGCCGTCAGGGTTAGGTAGGATACACTGTGCAAGTAGGTGTACCAACCGCACACTTTTTACGTTTTTACCCTTCTCTGCATTGCCACCTGTCGGTGACCCCTTGAGCATATAAAAGGAGGCCCATGCGCAATGTAGAGGGGGTTCGATCCATTCGGAAGCCAGAAGAAAACACTTAGCTCTTTTGAGCAAGAACACAATACAATTAGACAAGTAGCAGTAGGAGTATTATCTCTCCGGAGAGCTCCGAAGCTGGGTAAACTGCTCGTGTGCTTCGCCTCGATCCGCTCTTCGTGCGACCTCCGCCCCCCGCCGAACCGAAAGGGGCCCGATCCGCCGGCCCCATAGGTGTTCGTGGATCAGTTTCCCCGACATCTTTGGCGCGCCAGGAGGTGGCGGGGGAGATCGGCGGCGTCGGTGGAGCTGGTGGCAATGGGGGGCCGGAGCGCTACTCTCCTTCGACTTCGGGAAGAAGGGGGGAGCGGCGAGATTTGTGAGAATGGAGCAACAACCGGCGAGGTGGGCGAACTGCCCCTGTTTCTCCTGCTTATAAAGAGGGAGGGGGCGGACGTTTCGCCCTTCCGAATAAAGAAACCACCGACGATCTCTCCCACGATGCTGCATTCAACGCGTGCTGTTCGGGGAGGGCGCGGTGCATACGGAGCAAGATTCGGCGTAACCTAGGCCGCGTGTGCCCGTGCCCTGTTTTGGGCCTGGCCCAACAGCGCTCGACACCGTGTGTGGCCCAGGCCCGGGGGCTCCTGTCGGTGTACTAGAGTAGGGGTACCCTAGTATCCCGAACTTGTGCATGGGCAGTTGCAGCACCCCGCGGCAAGGCTTGCCGGGCGACCGTCAAGATCCTCCGTGGTTCCTTTGGAGCCATTCAAGAACAAAGTATTCAAGCCAAGGAGACAAGGCCCCGGCAAGAGGAACTTGCCGGGAAGGCCAACCGAGGCATCCCAAGGAACTTGCCGCGACGCGCCGTGCGTCCCGGCAAGGCAACAAGGCCCCGGCAAGAGGAGCTTACCGGGAAGATAAACCAAGACACCTCGAGGCCTGGTGAGCGAGAAGCTTCCGGGCGCGACAAGACGACGACCGCGGCAAGGCACTTGCCGTGGCAAGTAACCACCCTGTACCCACACTCCAGCGCATCCACCAACGTGTCGTCCTGGGGCTTTTCCAGGCGCGCGTGGCAGGAGGCTGTGCAGCCAGCGGTACGCGGTGGCATGCGGCGCTGACAAGATCGCCATCGTGGCGAACGGTGGCGTCCCTGACGGTCCCTTTCTGCACTGTTTGGGCGACACAGACGGGCATTTAATGCCTTTGTCCCCTGCCGTCAGGGTTAGGTAGGATACACTGTGCAAGTAGGTGTACCAACCGCACACTTTTTACGTTTTTACCCTTCTCTGCATTGCCACCTGTCGGTGACCCCTTGAGCATATAAAAGGAGGCCCATGCGCAATGTAGAGGGGGTTCGATCCATTCGGAAGCCAGAAGAAAACACTTAGCTCTTTTGAGCAAGAACACAATACAATTAGACAAGTAGCAGTAGGAGTATTATCTCTCCGGAGAGCTCCGAAGCTGGGTAAACTGCTCGTGTGCTTCGCCTCGATCCGCTCTTCGTGCGACCTCCGCCCCCCGCCGAACCGAAAGGGGCCCGATCCGCCGGCCCCATAGGTGTTCGTGGATCAGTTTCCCCGACATCTTTGGCGCGCCAGGAGGTGGCGGCGGAGATCGGCGGCGTCGGTGGAGCTGGTGGCAATGGGGGGCGGAGCGCTGCTCTCCTTCGACTTCGGGAAGAAGGGGGGAGCGGCGGAGATTTGTGAGAATGGAGCAACAACCGGTGAGGTGGGTGAACTGCCCCTGTTTCCCCTGCTTATAAAGAGGGAGGGGGCGGACGTTTCGCCCTTCCGAATAAAGAAACCACCCACGATCTCTCCCATGATGCCGCATTCAACGCGTGTTGTTCGGGGAGGGCGCGGTGGGTACGGAGCAAGATTCGGCGTAACCTAGGCCGCGTGTGCCCGTGCCCTGTTTTGGGCCTGGCCCAACAGCGCTCGGCACCGTGTGTGGCCCAGGGCCGGGGGCTCCTGTCGGTGTACTAGAGTAGGGGTACCCTAGTATCCCGAACTTGTACACGGGCAGTTGCAGCACCCCGCGGCAAGGCTTGCCGGGCGACCGCCAAGATCCTCCGTGGTTCCTTTGGAGCCATTCAAGAACAAAGTATTCAAGCCAAGGAGACAAGGCCCCGGCAAGAGGAACTTGCCGGGAAGGCCAACCGAGGCATCCCAAGGAACTTGCCGCGATGCGCCGCGCGTCCTGGCAAGGCAACAAGGCCCCGGCAAGAGGAGCTTGCCGAGAAGATCAACCAAGACACCTCGAGGCCTGGTGAGCGACAAGCTTCCGGGCGCGACAAGACGACGACCGTGGCAAGGCACTTGCCGCGGCAAGTAACCACTCTGTACCCACGCTCCAGCACATCCACCAACGTGTCGCCCTGGGGCTTTTCCAGGCGCGCGTGGCAGGAGGCTGTGCAGCCAGCGGTACGCGGTGGCATGCGGCACTGACAAGATCGCCATCGTGGCGAACGGTGGCGTCCCTGACGGTCCCTTTCTGCACTGTTTGGGTGACACAGACGGGCATTTAATGCCTTTGTCCCCTGCCGTCAGGGTTAGGTAGGATACACTGTGCAAGTAGGTGTACCAACCGCACACTTTTTACGTTTTTACCCTTCTCTGCATTGCCACCTATCGGTGACCCCTTGAGCATATAAAAGGAGGCCCATGCGCAACGTAGAGGGGGTTCGATCCATTCGAAAGCCAGAAGAAAACACTTAGCTCTTTCGAGCAAGAACACAATACAATCAGACAAGTAGCAGTAGGAGTATTATCTCTCCGGAGAGCTCCGAAGCTGGGTAAACTGCTCGTGTGCTTCGCCTCGATCCGCTCTTCGTGCGACCTCCACCCCCCGCCGAACCGAAAGGGGCCCGGTCCGCCGGCCCCATAGGTGTTCGTGGATCAGTTTCCCCGACATCAAGTCTCGCAAAGGTTCCGACCTATTGACTAACCTCGCAGAAACTTTTGCCAACCTAAGAAGGTACGATATCAAGCTTAATCCGTCAAAGTGCACATTCGGAGTTCCAGGAGGAAAGTTGCTCGGTTTTCTCGTTTCCGAACAAGGGATCAACGCCAATCCAGAAAAAGTTGATACCATTCTTCGAATGAAATGCCCCGTGCGACTGCATGATGTTTAGAAGCTTGCTGGTTGTTTGGCCGCCTTTAGTCAATTCATTTCTCATCTCGATGAAAAGGCCTTGCATCTATACAAACTGATGAAGAAATCTGATAAGTTCGAGTGGACTGAGTAAGCTGATGCAGCATTTGCAGAGCTCAAAGCCCTGCTTTCCACCTAGCCGATGCTCGCTGTGCCAATCAGCAAAGAGCCTTTACTGATTTACATTGTAGCCACTGGAAAAGTCGTCAGTACAGTACTCACGGTCGAGCGAGAAGATGATGGAAAAGCTTACAAGGTTCAACGCCCAGTTTATTATCTCTCTGAAGTTTTCACTCCATCCAAGCAACGATATCCATATTATCAGAAGCTTGTCTATGGAATATACATGACCATGAAGAAGGTTGCGCATTATTTCTCTCATCACTCCATTACAGTCATCAGCGACGCACCACTATCTGAAATTATTAATAACAGAGATGCAACTGGTCGAGTGGCAAAATCAGCGATTGAACTCCTTCCATTAGATATCAAGTTTGAGGCAAAGAAGGCTATCAAGTCCCAAGCAATTGCAGATTTCCTTGCCGAGTGGATTGAGCAGCAATTGTTGTCTCAAGTTCACGTGGAGCATTGGACTATGTTCTTTGATGGCTCCAAGATGCTGAACGGTTCAAACGCTAGGGTAGTATTGGTATCCCCCCGTGGAGATAAGCTTAGTTATGTTCTCGAGATTCATTTTGATTCCTCCAATAATGAAGCCAAATATGAAGCACTTTTATACGGGTTGCGCGTGGCCATTTCACTCGGCGTCCGTCGCCTTATGGTCTATGGCAACTCAGATTTGGTGGTAAATCAAGTGATGAAGGAATGGGATGTCAGGAGCCCGGCCATGACTGGTTATTGCAATGCAGAGAGAAAGCTGGAAAAGAAGCTTGAAGGTTTCGAGCTTCACCATATACCCCGACTGAAAAATGAAGCTATAGATGAGTTGGCAAAGATAGGTTCAAAGAGAGAGGCCATTCCTTGAAATGTGTTTTTGGAACATATTCATTCACCTTCAGTTCAGGAAGATCCTTTCACCGAAGAATCACCACAGCCCAAGAGTGCCACAGATCCGACTGAAGTCGAAATCCCAGCCGTGGTCGACTTAGTCATGGAGGTTTTGGTCATCACTCCCGATTGGACAGTGCCGTACATTGCATACATTCTTAGGAAAGAACTTCTAGAGGATGAAGAAGATGCTCGACAGATTGTCCGACGGTCTAAAGCCTTTACTGTGATAAAAGGTCAGTTGTTCAGAGAAAGTGTAACTGGGGTATGCCAGAAGTGCATCATGCCAGAAAAAGGCCAAATGATCCTCGATGATATTCACTCGGGGACCTGTGGTCACCATGCGTCCTCTCGGACCATCGTGGCCAAAGCATACCGAGCCGGATTTTACTGGCCACATGCCAACGAGATGGCAAAAGAAATAGTGGACAAGTGTGAAGGCTGTTAGTTTTACTCCAACATGTCCCATAAACCTGCATCAGCTTTGAAGACTATTCCACTCGTCTGCCGTTTTGTTGTTTGCGGATTGGACATGGTTGGACCCCTGAGGACTGGCAGGAGCGGACTTACCCATGTACTAGTAGCAGTCGACAAGTTTACCAAGTGGATCGAATCTAAGCCCATTAAAAACCTTGAAGCAAGTACTACCATGAGTTTGATCAGAGAATTTATATTCAGGTATGGTGTGCCACACAACATCATCAGGGACAACGGATCGAACCTCGACTCCAATGAATTCAGAGCCTTTTGTGCCTCCCAAGGTACGAGGGTCGATTACGCTTCGGTCGCCCATCCTCAGTCAAATGGGAAAGCTGAGCGAGCGAATGGATTGATTCTCAAGGGACTGAAGCCCTGGTTGATGCGTCACCTCAAGCATGCAGCAGGAGCTTGGGTTGATGAGCTCCCATTAGTGCTTTGGGGTCTAAGGACAACTCCCAATCGGTCGACTGGATGGACTCCATTCTTCTTAGTCTATGGAGCCGAAGCCGTACTTCCAAGCGATTTGCTCCATAATGCTCCCCGAGTCGAACTCTTCGCGGAAGAGGAAGCAGAGCAAGCACGATAAGATGCAGTCGACCTCCTAGAGGAAGAAAGAGAGATGGCCTTTGATCCGGTCGACCATTTATCAACAAGACCTGCGTCGATTCCATGCCAGGAACGTAAGGGCTCGAGCATTTCAAGAAGGAGACTTGGTTCTTCGAGTGGACCAGGAGATGATGGGGTTATGTACCTAGGGTAGGGTCATGGACCTGTTCCAAGTAACTTACCCTAGGACATCCCTAGAAGAGGTCGCCTTCCAGTCGACCAACGAGGATTCACTCGACTGGCCTGAAGGACTCGACCACGAAGGCTCACTCGACCACCAGGAGGTCAAGAGGCACTCTGCACCGCAACGGCCTGTAATTAAGTAGACTTTATGATAGTAAAGGCACTTTATGTGGGGCGTTACCAGTAACGCCCCAGACTTAACTCACCTTAAACCCTCTCCTACGTGGGCTGGCTGGGGTCCTGGCGCACTCTATATAAGCCACCCCCCTCCACAGGCAGAAGGGTTCGGCACCTTGTAATACATACATTCATAATCCACTCGACCGCCTCCGGGCTCCGAGACGTAGGGCTGTTACTTCTTCCGAGAAGGGCCTGAACTCGTACATCTTTTGTGCTTACAACCTCTCCATAGCTAGGACCTTGCCTCTCCATACCTACCCCCCACTCTACTGTCAGGCTTAGAACCACGACAGTTGGCGCCCACCGTGGGGCGGGTGTTTTAGCGATTTTGTGGAGAAGTTGCAATTCTTCCGAGTATTTTCATCATGGTGTCTGCTGGAGTTTTGATCGAGGGTCAAGAGATCCGTCTCGGCACTCTCACCTTCATCGCCGACGACTCCGCATGGCTCCAGGAGGCTCCACTCGACGTGGATGCGCTCCCCGTCCGCGGTGCGACGCATTTTCGTGCATGTATCCGCGGCGTTCTGCTGCGGCAACCATCGACCCAGTATCGGTCGGCTCCTTCGTCTTCCACCCTCCCGGTCTCCCGCCAGCGCAAGCGCTCAGGCCGGTCGAGGCTTCAGCGATGGGTGAGTCACGCGGTGGCTCGCCAGTCGACCACTACACAAGTTGCGGCAATCGAGCCCAACGAATCTCTCTACGGCTTGTTCGATCAGTCGACTGGCTCCGGAGAGACTGCATCCGAGTGCGGAAGCAGTGATCCAGCGGCGGAAATCTTGATGGTCGACGGGCCCCACAGCCCTCCTGGCTTCGCCCGCGGTGGTGGAGCAGGCGACGGCGGCGACCCTGCTCGAGGCTACGAAGAGTACCAGCCCGAGCCACTCGACTCTCTGCAAAGAGAAGAGCTTCGCCGCAGGAACGAGGATCCCCTGCGTATTCCCATCGCAGGAGAAACCCCCGAGGCTCGTGCCTTGGAGGAGGCGCGTCTGGCCAATTTGGCCGAGCGCACTCGACTGGAGAACCTTCAGCGAGCACTCGACGAGCGCGCGCGGCAACGAGTTCCCGACACCAGTCGACGTCAACTCTTCCCGCCGACTGAGGTATATCGAACCCCAATTCAGAATTTAGCAGCTGCGACCCGTATAGCAGAGTCCATTCAGCCTTCGCAGTCAGAGGCTGGCAGAGGTTTGCTGCAGATCAGGGATCTGCTCCGAGCAGCAGGAGATCAGAATTCAGCCGTGTCTCAGTCGCGCAACAGAATTCACAGTCGATCCGTCACTGTGAATACGGTTCAGTCGGCTCACAGCCCCAGATCGCCTCCGCGTCGCGAAGGGCGTGAGAATCGGCGAGATCAATATGGCGACAGACTCGACCGAGATGATAGGCGTCGAGTGCCCTATTCCCCTCCGAGGGGTGGGTCTTACGCTCCTCGGCAGCCAGATGATAGGCGTCAGTACAGTACAGGGCGTAGGGTTCCAGTTGACCCCAGAGAGCCAGGCTTTGACGCGCGATCCATTATCGTGCAAGGGTTGGTCGACCGGAACAGAGCCCATCGAGGCGCACTCGACAGAGATGTGCCCACGAGCAGTCGAGTTCATGTTTCTGGTCCTGAATGTTTCAGCAGAGCTATCAGAGCCGCAGTTATCCCCCCCAATTTCAGGCTGGCAACAGGAGTCAGCAAGTTCACTGGTGAGTCTAAGCCTGAAACTTGGCTTGAAGACTACCGAGTGGCAGTTCAGATTGGTGGTGGGAACGACGAGGTGGCCATGAAGCATTTGCCCCTCATGTTGGAAGGTTCTGCCAGGGCATGGTTGACTCAATTGCCTCCTAGCAGCATTTACACTTGGGAAGATCTGTCCCGAGTGTTCGTCAGAACGTTCGAAGGGACTTGCAAGCGACCAGCGGGATTGATAGAGTTGCAAGTCTGCGTGCAGAAAACCAATGAGACTCTCAGAGAGTATATTCAGAGGTGGATCACTTTGCACCACACTGTGGAAAATGTCTCTGACCATTAGGCAGTATGCGCCTTCAAAGATGGTGTCAAGAACAGAGAACTGAGTTTGAAATTTGGTCGAACTGGTGACATGACCTTGAGTCGGATGATGGAGATTGCTACCAAGTACGCCAACGGCGAAGAAGAAGACCGACTCCGAAGCGGCAAGCACAAGCCGAGTCAGTCGGAAAAAGGAAACACCAGTCGGAAACAGAAGCGGAAGGCTGAACCGGCAGCTCCTGGAGAGGCTCTGGCCGTGACTCAAGGAAAGTCTAAGGGGAAACCAAAAGGATCCTGGAACCCCAAGAAGGTGAAGGATAAAGAAGGGAACAACGTGATGGATATGCCGTGCCACATCCACACGAAGAAAGATGAAGAGGGGAATATCATTTACCCAAAGCACACCACTCGCCAATGTCGACTCCTGATCCAGCAGTTTCAGGGAAAACAGTCTCAGGACAAGGAGAAGGAGCCGGACAAGGCCGAAGACAAAGAGGACAGCGAGGGAGGATATCCGCATATCAACTCCACTCTGATGATCTTCGCAGATGTGGAAAGCAGAAGTCGACTGAAAGTGATTAACCGAGAGGTTAACATGGTTGCCCCAGCAAAGGCAAATTATCTGAAGTGGTCTCAAACACCCATCACATTCGACCAATCTGATCACCCGACTCATATTGCCACCCCTGGGAGGCAAGCTTTGGTGGTCGATCCAGTTGTCGAAGGCACTCGACTGACAAAGGTGCTGATGGATGGTGGAAGTGGGCTGAATCTGTTATATGCAGACACGTTGAAAGGTATGGGCATTCCGATGTCCCGACTGAGCACTAATAACATGAGCTTCCATGGAATTATACCAGGGAAGAAGGCCGAGTCACTCGGCCAGATAGCTTTGGACGTAGTGTTTGGCGATTCAAAGCATTTTCGCAAAGAAAAGTTGACATTTGAGGTCGTGGATTTTCAAAGTGCATATCATGCCATTTTGGGGAGACCAGCCTATGCACGGTTCATGGCTCGACCATGTTACGTGTACCTCAAATTGAAGATGCCCGGTCCCAAAGGTGTGATCACTGTCACCGGTGATAGGAAAAAGGCAGAGGAGTGCTTTCAGAAGGGCTCCAAAATTGCCGATTCCCAAGTGACAGCGGTCGAGTTCGAAGAATACAAGCAAAACGCAGATCCGAGTGACTTGCTGCGATCCAAGAAGCCCGCCACAGAATCTGCATTCCAGTCATCCGGTGGGACGAAGCCTGTTCACATTCACCCGACCGACCCCGAAGCAGCTCCGACCCGCATCTCCACAACACTCGACCCAAAATAGGAAGAAGCGCTCATCCAGTTCCTCCGTGAGAACTGGGACATTTTTGCATGGAAGCCCGCTGACATGCCAGGTGTTCCCAGGGGACTGGCTGAGCATCGCCTAAGAGTCGACTCGTCTGCAAAGCCAGTCAAAGAACATCTTCGGCGGTCCGCTATCCAGAAGAGAAAGGCCATCGGTGAAGAAGTGGCTCGACTGTTGGCGGCAGGATTTATCCGAGAGATATTCCACTCCGAGTGGCTCGCTAATGTCGTCATGGTTCCTAAGAAGGACAAGTCGCTCCGAATGTGCATTGACTTCAAGCACATCAACCGGGCCTTCCCGAAAGATCACTTTCCTCTCCCTCGCATAGATCAAATTGTTGACTCGACCGCGGGATGCGAGAGGTTGTCTTTTTTAGATGCTTACTCCGGGTACCACCAGATCCGTCTGTATGGGCCCGATGAAGTAAAAACAGCTTTCATCACTCCATTCGGGTGCTTCTGCTATATCACCATGCCATTCGGCCTCAAGAATGCCGGAGCCACATTTATGCGAATGATCCAGAAGTGTCTACTCACTCAAATCAGTCGGAATGTGGAAGCTTATATGGATGATATTGTTGTCAAGTCACGAAAAGGTTCCGACCTGCTCGCTGACCTCGCCGAAACATTTGCCAACCTCTGAAGGTATGATATCAAGCTCAATCCATCAAAGTGCACATTTGGAGTTCCTGGTGGCAAGTTACTCGGTTTTCTCGTTTCCGAACGGGGAATCGACGCCAACCCAGAAAAGATTGGCACTATTCTCCGAATGAAACGCCCTGTGCGAGTGCACGATGTCCAGAAGCTTACTGGATGCTTGGCCGCATTAAGTCGATTCATCTCACGACTCGGTGAAAAGGCATTGCCTCTTTACCGACTGATGAAGAAGGCTGACAAGTTCGAGTGGACTCCAGAAGCTGATGCAGCGTTTGCCGAGCTAAAAGCTCTGCTCTCCACCCAGCCGGTGCTTGCTGCTCCAATCAGCAAAGAGCCTCTGTTGCTCTACATCGCAGCCACAGGACAAGTCGTCAGTACTGTGCTAACGGTCGAGCGGGAAGAAGAAGGAAAGGCTCTCAAAGTTCAGCGCCCAGTGTATTATTTGTCTGAAGTCTTGACTCCATCCAAGCAGAGATATCCTCATTATCAGAAGCTTGTGTATGGAATATACATGACCACAAAGAAGGTTGCTCATTATTTCTCTGACCATTCCATCACAGTCGTCAGCGACGCTCCACTATCAGAGATTTTGCACAACAGAGACGCAACTGGTCGAGTGGCCAAATGGGCGATTGAACTTCTTCCCCTTGATATCAAGTTTGAGGCAAAGAAAGCCATTAAGTCCCAGGCGATAGCAGATTTCCTCGCCGAGTGGATTGAACAACAGCAGTCGACTGAAGTTCACTCGGAGCATTGGACCATGTTTTTCGATGGATCTAAGATGTTGAATGATTCCGGTGCTGGGGTCGTCCTGGTTTCCCCCAGAGGAGATAAGCTTAGATATGTGCTCCAGATTCACTTTGACTCCTCCAACAATGAGGCAGAATATGAGGCCCTCCTATATGGGTTGCGCATGGCCATTTCACGCGGCGTCCGTCGCCTAATGGTCTATGGCGACTCGGATCTAGTGGTCAATCAGGTGATGAAAGAGTGGGACGTGAGAAGCCCAGCCATGACTGGATACTGCAGTGCAGTGAGGAAGCTGGAGAAGAAGTTCGAGGGGTTGGAGCTCCATCATATACCCCGACTGAAAAATCAAGCAGCTGATGATCTAGCAAAGATAGGTTCCAAGAGAGAAGCCATTCCGAGTGGTGTGTTCTTGGAGCATATACACACTCCGTCAGTCAAAGAAGATCCTTTCACCGAAGAAACTCCGCAGCCCAAGAGTGCCACAGATCCGACTGAAGTTGAAGTCCCAGCGGTGGTCGACTTGATCATGGAGGTTTTGGTGGTCATTCCCGACTGGACGATTCCGTATGTCGCATATATCTTGAGGAAAGAGCTTCCGGAAGATGAGGAAGAGGCTCGACAGATCGTCCGTCGATCTAAAGCATTTACCGTAATCAAAGGACAATTATACAAAGAAAGCGCGACTGGAGTTGGTCAGAAGTGCATAACACCAGAAGAAGGTCGACTCATCCTCAATGATATTCACTCGGGGACCTGCGGTCATCATGCGTCCTCTCGGACCATCGTGGCCAAAGCATACCGAGCCGGATTTTACTGGCCCAAGGCGAATGAGATGGCAAAGGAGATAGTGGATAAGTGCGAGGGATGTCAGTTCTACTCGAATATGTCGCACAAGCCTGCGTCAGCTTTGAAGACCATCCCACTCGTCTGGCCTTTTGCAGTTTGGGGGCTGGACATGATCGGTCCTTTGAGAACAGGACGAAGTGGCTTCACGCATGTACTGGTGGCAGTCGACAAGTTAACCAAGTGGATCGAGGCTAAACCAATCAAGAGCCTTGACACCGGTACTGCTGTTAGCTTCATCAGGGAACTAATATTCAGATATGGAGTCCCGCACAGCATCATAACGGATAATGGGTCGAACTTTGACTCAGAGGAATTCAGAGCTTTCTGCAACTCCTAGGGCACACGGGTCGACTACGCATCAGTCGCCCATCCGCAGTCGAATGGACAAGCAGAGCGAGCTAATGGACTGATTCTCAAGGGACTGAAACCGCGACTGATGCGTGATCTCAAACACGCGGCTGGAGCTTGGGTCGACGAACTTCCATCTGTACTCTGGGGACTGCGGACCACGCCCAATCGGTCGACCGGAAGAACTCCATTCTTCTTGGTCTATGGAGCCGAAGCAGTCTTGCCGAGTGATCTTCTCCACAATGCTCCTCGAGTCGAAATCTACAACGAAGCAGAAGCTGAACAAGCGCGGCAGGACGCAGTCGACCTTTTAGAGGAAGAAAGGGAGATGGCTCTGATCCGGTCGACCATCTACCAACAAGATCTGCGCCGTTTCCACGCCCGAAATGTGAGAGGTCGAGCCTTCCAGGAAGGGGATTTGGTTCTCCGAGTGGATCAGCACAAACCACACAAACTTGCTCCTTCTTGGGAAGGTCCCTTCATCGTCACCAAGGTTCTCCACAACGGGGCGTACCGTCTTTACAACGTCGAGCATAATATCGACGAGCCCCGAGCTTGGAACGCGGAGCTACTCCGCCCATTTTACACTTAAGTTTTATCACTCGGATGAGTTGCAATAAAGTACTTCTGTAGTTCATGGGTTCGGAAATAATAGTGTCATCACTTTTTATTTTTGTCCACATAAAAACTCCCCCTCAGTGGGTGACTTAGCCGCGAATCCGTTTCGCCTAAGTTTGTAAAAATCCTACCGAGTGGTGAGCCAGACTCTCACTCGGAGGCTTAGCTGCGAATCCGTTTCGCCTAAGTTTATCAAAATCCTACCGAGTGGTAAGCCAGCCTTCCACTCGGGGGCTTAGCTGCAGTCCAAGCACTCGCCTAAGTTGTGAAAATCCTACCGAGTGAAGAGCGATCCTCTCACTCGGAGGCTTAGCTGCAGTCCAAGGACTCGCCTAAGTTTATCAAAATCCTACCGAGTGGTAAGCCAGCCTTCCACTCGGGGGCTTAGCTGCAGTCCAAGCACTCGCCTAAGTTGTGAAAATCCTACCGAGTGAAGAGCGATCCTC
>NC_041389.1:632179323-632181184 GCF_002162155.2 Triticum dicoccoides
AAGAAACTCCGCAGCCCAAGAGCGCCACAGATCCGACTGAAGTTGAAGTCCCAGCGGTGGTCGACTTGATCATGGAGGTTTTGGTGGTCATTCCCGACTGGACGATTCCGTATGTCGCATATATCTTGAGGAAAGAGCTTCCGGAGGATGAGGAAGAGGCTCGACAGATCGTCCGTCGATCTAAGGCCTTTACCATAATCAAAGGACAATTATACAGAGAAAGCGCGACTGGAGTCGGTCAGAAGTGCATAACACCAGAAGAAGGTCGACTCATCCTCAATGATATTCACTCGGGGACCTGTGGTCATCATGCGTCCTCTCGGACCATCGTGGCCAAAGCATACCGAGCCGGATTTTACTGGCCCAAGGCGAATGAGATGGCAAAAGAGATAGTGGATAAGTGCGAGGGATGTCAGTTCTACTCGAATATGTCGCACAAGCCTGCGTCAGCTTTGAAGACCATCCCACTCGTCTGGCCTTTTGCAGTTTGGGGGTTGGACATGGTCGGTCCTTTGAGAACAGGACGAAGTGGCTTCACGCATGTACTGGTGGCAGTCGACAAGTTCACCAAGTGGATCGAGGCTAAACCAATCAAGAGCCTTGACACCGGTACTGCTGTTAGCTTCATCAGGGAACTAATATTCAGATATGGAGTCCCGCACAGCATCATTACGGATAATGGGTCGAACTTCGACTCAGAGGAATTCAGAGCTTTCTGCGACTCCCAGGGCACACGGGTCGACTACGCATCAGTCGCCCATCCGCAGTCGAATGGACAAGCAGAGCGAGCTAATGGACTGATTCTCAAGGGACTGAAGCCTCGACTGATGCGTGATCTCAAACACGCGGCTGGAGCTTGGGTCGACGAACTTCCATCTGTACTCTGGGGACTGCGGACCACGCCTAATCGGTCGACCGGAAGAACTCCATTCTTCTTGGTCTATGGAGCTGAAGCAGTCTTGCCGAGTGATCTTCTCCACAATGCTCCTCGAGTTGAAATCTACAACGAAGCAGAAGCTGAACAAGCGCGGCAGGACGCAGTCGACCTTTTAGAGGAAGAAAGGGAGATGGCTCTGATCCGATCGACCATGTACCAACAAGATTTGCGCCGTTTCCACGCCAGAAATGTGAGAGGTCGAGCCTTCCAGGAAGGGGATTTGGTTCTCCGAGTGGATCAGCACAAACCACACAAGCTTGCTCCTTCTTGGGAAGGCCCCTTCATCGTCACCAAGGTCCTCCACAACGGGGCGTATCGTCTTTACAACGTCGAGCATAATATCGACGAGCCCCGAGCTTGGAACGCGGAGCTACTCCGCCCATTTTACACTTAAGTTTTATCACGCGGATGAGTTGCAATAAAGTACTTCTGTAGCTCATGGACCTCAAAATAATAGTGTCATAGCCCCTCCATAATTTCTGTCACTTTTTATTTTTGTCCACATAAAAACTCCCCCTCAGTGGGTGACTTAGCCGCGAATCCGTTTCGCCTAAGTTTGTAAAAATCCTACCGAGTGGTGAGCCAGACTCTCACTCGGAGGCTTAGCTGCGAATCCGTTTCGCCTAAGTTATCAAAATCCCACCGAGTGGTAAGCCAGACTTTCACTCGGGGGCTTAGCTGCAGTCCAAGGACTCGCCTAAGTTTATCAAAATCCTACCGAGTGGTAAGCCAGCCTTCCACTCGGAGGCTTAGCTGCAGTCCAAGGGCTCGCCTAAGTTTATCAAAATCCTACCGAGTGAAGAGCAACCCTCCCACTCGGAGGCTTAGCTGCAGTGCAAGCACTCGCCTAAGTTTATCAAAATCCTACCGAGTGAAGAGCAACCCTCTCACTCGGGGGCTTAGCTGCAGCCATGTGCTCGCCTA
>NC_041389.1:632181194-632187337 GCF_002162155.2 Triticum dicoccoides
TAAAAATCCTACCGAGTGGTAAGCCAGCCTTCCACTCGGAGGCTTAGCTGCAGTCCAAGCACTCGCCTAAGTTGTAAAAATCCTACCGAGTGGTAAGCCAGCCTTCCACTCGGAGGCTTAGCTGCAGCCTCGTGCTCGCCTAAGTTATAAAAATCCTACCGAGTGGTAAGCCAGCCTTCCACTCGGAGGCTTAGCTGCAGTCCAAGCACTCGCCTAAGTTGTAAAAATCCTACCGAGTGGTGAGCCAGCCTTCCACTCGGAGGCTTAGCTGCAGCCTCGTGCTCGCCTAAGTTATAAAAATCCTACCGAGTGGTAGAGCAACCCTCTCACTCGGAGGCTTAGCTGCAGTCCAAGCACTCGCCTAAGTTGTGAAAATCCTACCAAGTGAAGAGCAATCCTCTCACTCGGGGGCTTAGCTGCGGCCCTGTGCTCGCCTAAGTTACAAAATCCTACCAAGTGAAGAGCAACCCTCTCACTCGGGGGCTTAGCTGCAGCCCAGTGCTCGTCTAAGTGGACTAAAGAATAAGTCGATTGCAGCACAGGCACCTTGCTTTGAACCTGCAAAAGACATTCCGAGCCGAAGGCAATCGTATTCAAGGGCCAAATTCAAGTTTGAATTGATATCTAAAGGAACCGAAAGTGCTCAGGCGTCAAGCCTGTTAAGGTTTGTCGGTTACAATTCCACTCGGCATACCGAGGCAAATTTAAAGCGTCGAGCCAGAAGAAGTTTTTTACCCCTCCTGTGGAGGGCTGGAAGGTGCAAAAAATTCATCAAGGTCAATCCCGTCGGCGATCCGAGTGGCAGCTGCAAGGAAAGTTTCCATAAAGGATCTGAAGTCGTGCTTCTTGGTATTGGCCACCCGAAGGGCCGCCAGCTTCTCTTCTCGCGCATCTTTGCAGTGGACTCGGGCTAGACACAGAGCGACATCTGCACCACACCGAGCCGAGGACTTCTTCCACTCCTGCACTCGACCAGGGATCGTGTTCAAGCGGGCCATCAGCGACTCAAGGTCATTCTGAAGTGTCTCCTCAGGCCAGAGCGTCGAGTCGATGCGAGATGTGGCGGCCTTCAGCCTTGCGAGATAGTCCACGACAGCTGCGACACGAGACTCTAGTCGGAAAACATCTATGGCAACTTCGTCGTTCACCGGAGAATTGACGGGGTCAAGGTTTGGCTCCAGTCGGCTGGTTTCCTCTTCGAAGTTTTGACAAAATTCTACAAGGGTGATCACTAAGTCAAGGGGATAGTCGAATGGAAGAAGCCACAGTTGGAAATATTTGCCAAACATGGAGGTTTACCTTCAAGCATAAGAAACAGCTTCTTGGCAAGGCCACTCAGGAAGGCTTCCAGTTCAGTTTTCTTCTCAGTCAATTTGCTGACTTGATCGGTCAAGGCAGCTTTGTCAGTTCTCAGTCGACTGACTTCCTTGTTGGCAATCCCAAGAGCAGTTTTCAGATTGGTATTGTCTTGTTCGAGCTTGGTAACTGAAGCTAACTTCTCGTCAACAAGCTTGATCTTCTCAGCTAGCTCAAGGTCTTTCTTCTGCTGGGCCTCCCTTAGCTTGCCTGCAAGTTACAGCAAGATCAGGTGCTGAAACAAGCAAGGAGAAAAGCAGTCGTCGGGGTCTCACCAAACATACCTTCGGTCTCCTCCTTTGCCTTTGTCAGCTTCTCCTGAACCAGCTTCAAGCTCAGCTCGACTTGAGTATGTTTTTGTTCCAGCTCTGAGTAGCGAGCCACAAGATCACAGGAGTTCTGCGAAGAACCAATCGACTAAACGTCAAATGTAACTCACTTCCGAGTTAAAAAGGGAAAAACACACGTTTCTAAGACTACAGCCGAATACAAGCATTCGACCGTAGTCTCGGGGACTACACCCAGTGGGTGCACTCAGCGTGCCCCCACTAATCCTGTTGAAGACAAAGTCGACCAGTTGACCTCAAAAAAAAAAAAACAGTGTGCGAGACGCATTCTCTAAGACTGTGATCAACTGCAAGCAGTCGACCACAGTCTCGGGGACTACACCCAGTGGGTGCACTCAGCGTGCCCCCACCGGTTTGCGAAATCCAGTCGACCAGTCGACTGACAGAAAGATTGACATCATAAAGCCTAAGGCCGACTGCCAGCAGTCGACCTTAGCCTTGGGGACTACACCCAGCGGGTGCACTCAGCGTGCCCCCGCTAACACGGAGTTTATTCGACACACCCAGTGGGTGACTAATATAAATTCCGGAAAAGAAAGGTTTTTGGTAGCATATCCAACAGAACAAACAGCGGTCGACTGACCTGGACATTGCTTTGGAGGGCAGAACTGGCGTCATAAGCTGCCTGGCTCGCGTCCCGGATGGTCTTCAGCTGCTCCATCATGAGTCCCGCCTGGCGTATCGCCTCCTTCGCTGCGCCAGCTTGGTCCTCCGGGACGTGGTGCGTCATGAAGAGGGAAGGCTGCTGAGCACTCGTCAGTGGATTCGCGAAGGTCACCGTGTGTCGAGTGGTGTTCTCTTCCTCCACAGTCAGAATTTCAAGCGCCGACACATCCTGAGGCACCTTACTGGCGGACGCTTTCCGACTCCTCCTGTGCTTCAGCGGCTCTTCATCCTCATCATCATCAGGAAGATCGATAACAGTGTTGGGTGGAGCTGCGGAGAAGGATCAGGATCAGAGATCGCGAGTCAGTCGACTAAGAATGGTATTAAGAACACAGTACCTGGATTCAAAGTTGTTGCATCCTCCATCTCGTGGTCATCGGCCCGGGCCGAGGTCTCAGAAGTAGCAGCACTGCAACTCCAAAGGATCAGTCGACTAACCTCAGCGTCGACCAGAGATAAAGTTCGCACAGAATAAGAAAATATGAGCAACACAATTACCCTGATATGGTGGGGATAGACACCTTCATCTTCGGCAGGAGCTTGGTCGGCTTCGATGAGGCCGCCCTGGGCTGCTTCGGCGCCTTTTCAGTCGGCGCCGGAGAGGTGGTCCGAGGGCGCTTGGTCGACTGAGTGGCGGTCGCAACCCCCTTACCACGTTCGGTCGAAGGGTCGTGGACAAGCTTCGACCGCCTTTCTGAGCGCGGTGGAACGGCCTCCTCCTCCTCTTCTTCTTCGTCCTCGATGTCATCTTCGTCACCTTCATCATCGTCATCGTCGTCATCATCCCCTGCAGCATCCGAGTCCCATTCCTCCTCTTCCTGGCTCTCGCCCCCGCTCGCCTCGCCCCCGCTCGCCTCGCCTTCTTCAGTCGAAGCTTGTGCCCCATTGGGCATCGAGTACAGCTCGGTGAAAGCCTAGCAGATGCCCAAACAAGGATCAGTCGACCAGTCGGCAGGGTTAGCAGAAATGAATACGACAAGGACACAATGGAAAGCAGAGCAAGTGTACCTTGCTTGGGTCGCTGTTGTGGTCGAGTGGAGGAATCCTTCTGGCTCCGCGCGGGTTGTCCCTGTTTCCGGTAACGGCTACCATCCATCTTTCCAAAGTGGCATCGTCGACTTCTTCCGGATGGACTCTAGTCTCGTCTTCGGGCCCACAGTACAACCACATGCAGTGGCTCCGGAATTGAAGGGGTTGGATGCGACGCCTGAGGAAGACCTCCAGAAGATCCATGCCCGTCACCCCCTCCCGGACCAACTACACCACGCGCTCCATCAACATCTTCACGTCGGCTTTCTCCTCCGGAATCAGCTTCAGAGGGGAGGGCTTGTTCACTCGGTCCATAGTAAACGGAGGGAGTCCACTCGACTGCCCTGGCGTCGACTGGACCTGACAGTAGAACCAAGTCGACTGCCAGCCTCTGACGGACTCGGGGAAGGACATGGGCGGGAAGGTGCTATTGTTCCTCACCTGAATCCCCAGGCCCCCACACATTTGGACGACTCGGGTCTTCTCATCACCTGGGCTCGCCTTCTTCACGGTCTGAGAGCGACACGTGAAGATACGTTTGAACAAACCCCAGTGCGGTCGACAGCCCAAGAAACCCTCACACATGGACACGAATGCAGCAAGATAGGCAATGGAGTTTGGAGTAAAGTGGTGGAGCTGCGCTCCAAAGAAATTCAAGAAGCCACGGAAGAAAATGCTTGGCGGCAAGGAAAACCCACGGTCAACATGAGTGGCCAGAAGCACACACTCACCCTCTTCTGGCTGTGGCTGCCACTCCTTCCCCGGCAACCTCGCAGCTCCGTGAGGGATCAAGCCCTCGTTGGCCATGTCGAGGAGGTCCGTCTCCGTGATGGTCGACTGGATCCAGTCTCCTTGGACCCAGCCTTTCGGCAGGCGGGATCTGGACGAGGACCCTCTGCGGCTGGTGGATCTCCCCTTCGCCTTCTCCGATGCCGACGCCTTCTTGGCACGCTCCAGCGCCGCCGTCTTCTCCTTGGCCATGGTCGCCGGTGAGATGCACGAAGGGAAGTGGTGCGGGGGCGAGAGCGGGCACGACGAGCAGGGAGGAAGGAAGCAGAGGGAGAGAGGGAGAATGCTGAGGCGCAGCACAGAAATCCTCGCCGGGCACATTTATAAGGTCCCTTCCGAGTGGCTGACATGTGGGCCCGGTCGATCTAATCATATCTGGGAGCAGTTATGAGGACTGGATACGTGGCGAAAAAGGCGGCGCGGAGATCGAGGCGTCTATGCCCCGTCTCATCCGAACGCCGCGGTCTGCCCCGCTTCGCGCGCGCCCCCAAATTTCGCACCCCGCGGAATCCGCGAGCAACAAATCAGTCTGTCAGACGCGGTGTTTCCGGCGATCCGTCGCTCGGAGATCGTCGAAGCTCGAAAGATCACTCGACGCAAAAATAGAATGGATCGAGTCGACCGAAGACAAATTGCTCCCTGTCAACGAAGAGATTCTTTGATCCAGAACAGCACACAACTAGAGAGCAAAGGTTAATCGGAAACGACATCAACTCCTTCTTCACTCGAAGCCTCAATCCATTCGGGGGCTAATGATGGGGTTATGTACCTAGGGTAGGGTCATGGACCTGTTCCAAGTAACTTACCCTAGGACATCCCTAGAAGAGGTCGCCTTCCAGTCGACCAACGAGGATTCACTCGACTGGCCTGAAGGACTCGACCACGAAGGCTCACTCGACCACCAGGAGGTCAAGAGGCACTCTGCACCGCAACGGCCTGTAATTAAGTAGACTTTATGATAGTAAAGGCACTTTATGTGGGGCGTTACCAGTAACGCCCCAGACTTAACTCACCTTAAACCCTCTCCTACGTGGGCTGGCTGGGGTCCTGGCGCACTCTATATAAGCCACCCCCCTCCACAGGCAGAAGGGTTCGGCACCTTGTAATACATACATTCATAATCCACTCGACCGCCTCTGGGCTCCGAGACGTAGGGCTGTTACTTCTTCCGAGAAGGGCCTGAACTCGTACATCTTTTGTGCTTACAACCTCTCCATAGCTAGGACCTTGCCTCTCCATACCTACCCCCACTCTACTGTCAGGCTTAGAACCACGACAGGAGAAGCCACACAAGCTCGCCCCTGCTTGGGAGGGCCCTTTCATCGTCACCAAGGTGCTCCACAACGGAGCATACCGTCTCTTCAATGTCAAGCACAACAAAGATGAATCGCGCACTTGGAATGCGGATCTACTCCCCCCTTTTTACTCTTAAGTATTTAGATTGATGAGATGTAATAAGAAATACCTCTTAGTTTGGCTATCAAAGGACATAATTTTACTTTCTCCCGAATGATTGTTGTTTATTTCTTTTGTACTTATCGCCTTAGGTGCGAATCTGTTTCGCCCAAGATGAAGTGACAAAAATCCTACTGAGTGGTGAGTCTGTCTCTCTCGTGGAGGCTTAGCTGCAGTCCAGTACTCGCCTAAGTGACAAAAATCCTACCGAGTGGTGAGTCTGTCTCTCACTCGCGGTCTTAGTTGCAGTCCGGTACTCACCTAAGTGATAAAAATCCTACCGAGTGGTGAGCCTGGCTCTCACTTGGAGGCTCAGCTGCAATCCAATACTCACCTAAGTGATAAAAATCCTACCGAGTGGTGAGCCTGCCTCTCACTCGGAGGCTTAGCTGCAGTCCAGTACTCGCCTAAGTGACAAAAATCATACTGAGTGGTGAGTCTGCCTCTCACTCGGGGGCTTAGCTGCAGTCCAGTACTCGCCTAAGTGATAAAAATCCTACC
>NC_041389.1:632187664-632239804 GCF_002162155.2 Triticum dicoccoides
TCAAGAAGAAGGATGAGATTGTGGTGAGTAGTACTCGCCTAAGTTTGAAATATCCTACCGAGTGGGGAGCAGCCCTCCCACTCGGGGCTTAGCTGCAGCCTAGCGCTCGCCTAAGTTTGAAAAATCCTACCGAGTGGTGAGCAGCCCTCCCACTTGGGGGCTTAGCTGCAGTCTAGTACTCGCCTAAGTTTGAAAAATCCTACCGAGTGGTGAGCAGCCCTCCCACTTGGAGGCTTAGCTACAACCCAGCGTTCGCCTAAGTTTAAAAATCCTACCGAGTAGTGAGCGGGGCTGCAGCCCCCCCCACCCGGGGGCTGCACCGTCAAGAAGAAGGACGAGATTGTATGCACCCAATGATTGGCCCCTTGCTGATGACAGGAACGTCAAGACCATTGTTGAGTACCTCGCTGATGAGATGATCAATGCTGCCAAAGGATCATCCAATGGGTCGACTGCCGATCCTTCTTCAACACCTGCATTAAACGATGAGAAACCGATCCAAGTGGAGAAAATATTTCACTCAAAGATAAACGCAACATATTCAAAGATAAATCCTGAGTACTCGGGCACCAGGCCTGAAGGAGTTTTAATAGTTACAAAATCACTCGGCATTCCGAGGCAAATAAAGGTGAAGCATAATGTTTTTTCAATCACTCGGCGGGAGAAGGACTGGCCGGATCCTAGAAGCTGCCAAGGTCGATGCTGTCGGCAATGCGAGTGGCTGCCTCGAGGAAGGTGTCCATGAAGTCCTGGAAAGAGTGCTTCTTAGTATTCGCTACTTTGAGAGCTACCAGCTTGTCTTCCTTAGCCTCCTTGCAGTGCACTCGGACCAACGACAAGGCGACATCGGCACCATAGTGAGCGGAAGATTTCTTCCACTCTTGCACTCGGCCTGGAATCTGATTAAGTCGAGTCATCAGGGACTCGAGGTCTTGAGACAGCTCCTCCTGAGGCCAGAGTTCAGCATCCACTTGGGTCATCACCGCCTTCAGTCGAGCCAGATAAGCAACTGCACCATCCAAGCGCGACTCCAATCACAGCAGTTTCATTGCAACATCATCTTTCACAGGACAAATTATGGGGTCGAGACCCGTCTCGACCCGCCCAGTTTCAGCTTCAAAGTCCTGACACGGTTCTGTCCCATTGCAAAAAACAATGAGTCTACACCATGACAACAAAGTTTAGTCGGCGCCAAATTAACTACGGTCGAATGATCATACCTTCAAGCTTCAGAACAAGTTTCGTGGTGAGTTGTTCCAGATAGGACTCTAGCTTGTCTGTCTTGGTCCTAAGGCCGCCAACTTCAGTGGTCAGATTCTCCTTGTCCTTCCTCAGTTGTTCGACTTCTCGATTAGCGTCCGAGATGGCAGTCTTCAGCTTCGCATTCTCCTCCTCCAATTTGCCAACTGAAGCCAGCTTTTGGTCCGCAAGCTTCGTCTTCTCACGTGCTTCCTTTTGAGCAGCTGCCAGATCCAGATATTTCTACTCCAAAGCCTCCTTCATCCTCTCTAAAGAAACAACACTCTTCAGACGAGGCTGAAGTTGGCAATTTTCACTATGCACATCTGCTTGTGTGAAATCACTCTGTTCAAAGAGACTGAAAGAAAAACCAGTGCGAAGTGTTAGCTACAAAGCAGACAAAACGGTCGAATGTTTACCTCCCATGATGTCCGTTTCTTCTTGAGCAGTCTTGAGATTCTTCTTCGCGAGTTCAAGGTCAAGTTCAACGCTGATATGCTTCTTCTTTAATTCGGTGAGCCGAGCTCCAAGATCACAGGACCTCTGCAGCCAGAAAGACAGACATGTCACTCGACAGAAATAAGCAACAGTGATGGAGAAGAATTACTCTAAGACTACTGCCGAATCAAATATTCAATAGTAGTCTCGGGGACTACACCCAGTGGGTGCACTTAGCGTGCTCCCACTGGATCAGGTCAATACTCAGCAAGGCCTACTCAGCCTGAGGTAAAAAAAAAGATACACAATTAGACCTCAGTCGACTGCCAGCAGTCGACCGTGGTCTCGGGGACTACACACAGTGGGTGCACTCAGCGTGCCTCCACTGGTTCGAATAGTTTACTGGGACTCAGCTCAAGGCAAGGGGAGTTGAAGATTTCCTAGATTCTAGACAAAGGAACACCCAGTGGGTGATCAGATATACAGATATAAAGGCAACACTCAAAAGTTCAGTCGAAATTTTGCTGACCTGAACATTGGTCTGAAGAGTAGTGCTGGCGTTGTAAGCTACCTGGCTAGCCTCATGCATCACTTTCACCTGCTCCATGACAAGATTCACCTGACAAAGTGCTTCCCTAGCGGCACTCAGTGAATCATCTGGAGTCTGGTACGCAGCAAAAAGTGATGGCTGCAGAGCAGCCGAAGTAGCCACTGGGTCAGAGGTGTGGAGTTGCACTGGAGCAGCACGAGTTGGTGCAGTCGAGTCCGAAAGACGATCAGTCGTCAGCGGGCTGGCAACGTGACGCTGGTCCGAACAGGCTCTCCGGAACGATCGACCACCGCCTCGAGCGCCGGCGTCGACTGAGGAACCTGAACTTCAAGCCCCCTCCTGCCAGAGCTCCCCCTCCTCCTCTTCCTCTCCTGTAGAGGCGCTTCTTCTTCATCATCAAGAAGCACAACAACTTCTTGCGGAACTACAGAAACAGAGAAATGTCAGAAATTATGCCGATTGACGATCTACTCAACTTAACGATGCTTGGTCGATCGGACTTACCGATTCATGAGGTGGCCTCTTCTTCTCCTAGCGCCTTGTCAATGTTCATGTCAGTGGCAGCAGAGGTGGGACTGGAAAGACACATGAATTGGTCGGTCAGAACAAGAAAATCTTCAGTCGACCTACGAAAACGCAAACGAGATACTCACCCCGAAGCAACAGGGACGTCCATCTTAATCCGTGGCAATGTCTTCCGAGCCTTGGGAGGAGCAACTTTAGGCTGCTTGGCCACCTTCTCCGTCGGCTCCGGGGTCGACGTCCGAGTGCGCTTCTGAGTACTGGCACTCGGGACCACGCTTTTCCCACACCTGCCAGACGGATCATGCTGCTGTTTGCGCTGATGTTCGGAGCGCGGCGGCGAGTCGACTTCTTCCTCCTCGTCCGACTCCTCGCTCTCCTCCTCCTCCTCTTCTCCTGGAGACTCCCACTCACCACTCTCCTCCGCACTGTCCTCCCCCTCCTGGCCCTACTCCAAATCTTGTTCATCGTTGGGCATCGAATGCATCTCGGTGAATACCTGTAGAACAAATCGGTCGAGCAAGAGTCAGTCAACATCAAGTACAGTCGGAGTGTGAGAGGGAAGCAGTCGGAACAAAAAGTATACCTTGTGGGGCTGGTTTCCGTCGCTGAAGGGGACAACTCGCCTGGATCCTCTAGGGTTGTCCTGGTTGCCTGTGATGCTCCTCAGCCACAAAGCTACAGTTTCAGACTGCACTTCTTCTGGATGGACCTGAGCAGCGTCGTCCGGTCCGGAATACAACCACATCGGGTGATCGCGGGCCTGGAGAGGCTGGATGCATCGACTGAGGAACGCTTCTAACAAGTCCATGCCGGTAACGCCATCATTGATGAGCTAGACCACTCTATCCACCAACATCCTCGTCTCCATGGTCTCATCAGCGGTTACTTTCAGTGGGGCAGGAATCTGAACATGGTCAAACGAGAAGTGGGGAAGACCAATGGACTAACCTAGGGCTGCGACGTTGTAACGCCCCGGATACAACTTTCCATATTCGTAACTCCAACTCTTGCCTTTTCGGGAGATGCAATATAATTTTTCCTTTGTGGTTGGGTTTTTGTCTGTTGTTTTGCATTTTGTTCTTGTTATGCATCTTGTCTCATGTCATCATTCGCATTCCATCGACGTTGTTTTCATAAAACTCGTTTCCGCTCGTAGTTGCCGCTTCTTCCGTGTCTCGGTTGACCTTCTCTCAGATCAATCAGACTGCTCTCTTCTCTCTCTTTTCTGATCTCATCAAACCCCTTGCCTTCGTTGACCGTTCCGTGACCACCTAACCTCTATTGCCAGCTCGCAGCCCCCTCGCGTGCGTGCCCGAAACCTGCCCGGACCTGAAGCGCTCAGCCATCTCTGTTGGATCCGAATCATCCCCAAACATCCCGAAAACATCTCCGTTTTCTTATTTGGACTCCCTAGCCTATTTATTCGCGTCCGTCCGATTGCGATCGGAGGGACGAGGTAGCCCCTAACTTAATCCGTGATGTATATATTCATCCACCCCTAGTCCATTTTGGCAAGCCCTAAACTTCCTCTCCCTTGTCCCGTCGCGCTGCCGCCACTAACTCCACTCTGTCGCCTCCTTCCTCGGGATCCTCCCGATTCAACCACAGCCAACCAGCGCCAGCCACTTCTCGCCATTGATCCATCCTGCATCCACCTCGTTTCTGCCGCCAATCAACCAGCGCCATGCCCCGCTTCCTTTCTCCTCCTCCCTGTCTTGCCCGGTGCCTGATCTGTATCGCGCCCCTGCCTGCTGCCGCTGCAGCTCCAGCCAAGCTCTCCTCGTGCCCTGCAGTCATGGTGCCCGAGGCCTCCTGTCTCCTCATCACCAGATCCCCGCCTCCCCTGCATCCTCCTCGTCGCCCGCGCCTTCCTCCACGCTCATGCCCGAGCAGGAGCATCTCGTGCAGCAAGGAACCGTGCCTGGCCCCGCCACATCTCCGTGCTGCCGGCGAGCTTCGTCCAAGATTCGCGCCGCCGCTCCCTTCTTTTCCTTCCCAGTGCTCCCCGTTCCTCTCGATCTCTCTCATCCATCCTCTCTCTTCTCTGTACAGGTGCTCCCCGCGCCATGGAAGCCACCAAAAGCCTCCACGTCGAGCTCCGCCGCCCCTGGATCTCCTCTCCCCGTGGAGCTACTCGAGCCCTGCCCAGAGCAGCCAAGCCGCCGGTGAGCTCCTCCGCCACGCGCACCCCCTTCTCCTCTCCTTCTATTTCTTTTCCTCCCTCTGGTTCTTCTCTGAATTTTTCCCCGTCATGGCCTTGCAGTTCCCGCCGCGGCCCTGCTCCCTTCGTCGATGTCTCCGTCAGATCCGACGAGTCCCTGCGCCCCGGCCTCGTCCCTGCCTCCAGGTTGCCGCTCCACCGCCGGAGACCAAGTTGCCGCCGCGCCTGGCCCCTGCCTCGACCTGCTCTGCCTGTCCTCTACGTCGTTGCAAGTCCCTATCGTTGCCCCTGCATCACCTGCTTCACGACGCTCGCTCCCCCGTGCCTCGCGTTGACTGCGCCCTGCCTCCTCTCGCCTGGGCCAGCGCGCTGACTCAAGCCGACCCAGCCTCCTCCGCGGCCTGCCCTCAGTCGCCAAAACGACTAGGCCTAGGCCCATGGTGAGCATCAGATCCGCTGCGCCCCCCTTCCACTGTTGTCCCAAGTGCAGATTCGGCCCATAGCATTTTTTTTCAGATCTGCGAATTTAGCTTTTAACCCAGGAATTTATGTTTTACAGATTGACCCATGTTGTTCATGCACATAAAAACTCCAAAACCGTGCATCGGATTTAAATGATTTAAACATGTAAAATGCTTAGAATTTTGTGTAGATTAATAATATGCCACTTTCATCCATGTTTAAAATGTTTAAAATGCTATTTGATTAAATTTGCTTAAATGCCATGTTTAAATGATTTATTTCATAACTAAATAACCGTAGCTCAGTTTTAAATAAACTTTATATGTAAATGGGGTGGAAAAATGCCTAGTTTAACATGCTGCACTTTATTTTCCGGTTTAACAATAATAAAATATGTTTTAGGGAAGAACGGTACCAATTTCAAAATATGCATATGGGAATTTACCGGATTTGTTGTTTGTTGTTCCGGCCTCATTTAAACTTGCCTAACTAGGTAGTTTTATTATGCCTCACCTCTTGCCATGTTAAAGCAACATTTAATATTGTTGGGTACCTAAACGAGAGCGAACTAAATATGTCAATGTGGTGTTCTGTCAATATGCAACTCGTTGCATATTGAGCTCCACTTAATTTGTAGTGTTGTTTGTGCACTTTGCCATGCCATGCCTCTTTAAACGGGTCATGCATCATACTTGATTGTGCATCATGCCATGATTATGCTTGTGCGTTTAGCATGTTGTTTGTTTCTTTCCGGTATTGCTTCTTAGTTCCGGCAATGTTGCGATTGTGAGGATTCGTTTGATTACGTTGGTTCGTCTATTTCATGGACTCGTTCTTCTTCCTTGTGGGATTTCAGGCAAGATGACCGCTACCCTGGATCTCACTACTATCATTGTTATGCTAGTTGCTTCGTTCTATTGCTATGTTGCGCCACCTATCATTTGCTCTTCAAGCCTCCCAAATTGCCATGTCAGCCTCTAACCTTTTCACCCTTCCTAGCATTACCATTGCTTGGCTATGTTACCGCTTTGCTCAGCCCTCTTATAGCGTTGTTAGTTGCACGTGAAGTTGAAGATTGCTCCATGGTGGACAGGATTATGTTGGGATATCACAATATCTCTTATTTAATTAATGCATCTATATACTTGGTAAAGGGTGGAAGACTCGGCCTTATGCCTGGTGTTTTGCTCCACTCTTGCCGCCCTAGTTTCCGCCATACCGGTGTTATGTTCCCGGATTTTGCGTTCCTTACACAGTTGGGTGATTTATGGGACCCCCTTGACAGTTCGCTTTGAATAAAACTCCTCCAACAAGGCCCAACCTTGGTTTTACCATTTGCCTCACCTAGCCCTTTTCCCTTGGGTTTCCGGAGCCCGAGGGTCATCTTTATTTTAGCCCCCCCGGGCCAGTGCTTGTCTAAGTGTTGGTCCGAACCGAGTAGACTGCGGGGCCCGCTCAGGGAAACTCGAGGTTTGGTTTTACTCGTAGGATGTCTCATCTGGTGTTGCCCTGAGAACGAGATATGTGCAGCTCCTATCGGGATTGTCGGCACATCGGGCGGCTTTGCTGGTCTTGTTTTACCATTGTCGAAATGTCTTGTAAACCGGGATTCCGAGTCTGATCGGGTCTTCCTGGGAGAAGGTATATCCTTTGTTGATCGCGAGAGCTTATCATGTGCTAAGTTGGGACACCCCTGCAGGGTATAATCTTTCGAAAGCCATGCCTGCGGTTATAGGCAGATGGGAATTTGTTAATGTACGATTGTAGATAACTTGACACCAGATACGAATTAAAACGCATCAACCGCGTGTGTAGCCGTGATGGTCTCTTTTCGGCGGAGTCCGGGAAGTGAACACGGTTTTTGGGTTATGCTTGACGTAAGTAGGAGTTCAGGATCACTTCTTGATCATTGCTAGCTTCATGGCCGTTCCGCTTGCTCTCTTCTCGCTCTTATTTGCGTTGGTTAGCCACCATATATGCTTAGTCGCTGCTGCAGCCTCACCACTTTACCCCTTCCTTTCCCATTAAGCTTTGCTAGTCTTGATACCCATGGTAATGGGATTGCTGAGTCCTCGTGGCTCACAGATTACTACAACAACAGTTGCAGGTACAGGCTATGCGATGTTCATGACGCGAGAGCGATGCTTGCTTGTGTTGGAGTTCTTCTTCTGCTTCTTCTTCTATCAGGGGATAGGTTCCAGGTCGGCAGCCTGGGCTAGCAGGGTGGATGTCGTTTGAGTTTCTGTTTATGTTTCATCCGTAGTCGGATGGTGCTCTTATGTAAGATGATGTTGTATTCATGTGGCATTGTATGACTTATGTATGTATCCCTACCTATTATGTAATGTTGATGTAATGATATCCACCTTGCAAAAGCGTTTCAATATGCGGGTCTATCCTTGGTGGGACCTTCGAGTTCCTTTTGGATAGGGTCGCATATTGGGCGTGACAAGTTGGTAATCAGAGCCTCGACCGACCATAGGAGCCCCCTTGATTGTTGGCCTTTGTTGAGTCTAGAAGAAAACTATTTTGAGTCTTAGGATTATATATATCGGAGAGTAGGATTCTTTTTACTCCTCAGCCCCCTTCGTCGCTCTGGTGAGGTCTCCTGACGTAGATGTTTTGTCTTTCCTCTCCTCAAATTTCACTAATTTTTTTTTGGGATAACGCGGGTATCTTGGGATCGTTCCGATATTCTTGTGACGAGAACATTGTTCTTGGTGCCTCCTGACATTTAGGGGTTGTGGCAGTGTCCCGGGGAGTTGAGCTCCGAGGTGTTGTCGTCATAATTTTGTCGTTGCAGTTCTAGAATACCTGAGTTTTGCCGACATCGAAAATCTCATTTATGCAGTTGTTGGTGAGATAACCTCGACGTCACCCAGTACTGGGGAGTTCGGGAGTATTGCCATAACTCGTATAACGGATGCTTTTCGAAGGTTGAGGTAAACGATTTCCGAAGGTTTCTTGGTTATGTGTTGACGGATGGATACATCTGGATGTAGGGATTGTTAGTTTGGGTGAGATATATTGCTTCCCCTGTATCCCCAACACCAGATTGCATAACCAGAAAGTTTCGGGAGTTTTATAGGTGGGAATTCAAGTAGCTCCTAGAATATCTTTCCGACAGATGCATGATATGGGATTGGGTAAATCTCTATCATATGTATTTGTTCCGGCTGTTTCTGCAAGCCAATCCTTTGTGTTGTTTTATTTGTGGTATTCGAGTTGCTTCGAAGTCAAGTGTTGATTCCATACCTTTAAAGCGGTGTTCTCATATTTCTATGAGAGTACTAATCCTTCTTGATCATTGAGGTTGTCATGTTAATTCTTTTCCAACCGGTGTGCTTCTCGTCAAGTGGATCCGATCATTTTCAACATCCGCAAGATCAACTATAAGTTTTCTCACCGGTGTTTGTTTCATCCGTCCCCAAGTTGCCTTTGTTTTCCCGCCCTCCCACCCTTTTTCTTCAAGGACTCAGATTTCTTAATCATGTATCCTTTTATTTGTGGGAAGTCTCTTCATTCTTTTCTTTCAATGTTCTTATCCGGTGATTTCCCATGAAGATGCTCAACAGTTTCAAGTTCATCATCCTCCATTGTTGTTTCTACTCCGGTGGATCCAATTCAAGCTTTCAGTGTTGATCATATTCCTTTCCTCGTTTCTAATGCTTTCTCATGCCGTTGCACCTCTTAATCATTCACTTCTTCCTATCCATTTGTTCTGGAGTGCTGAAGATATCTCACCAGACTTGTGTTTCCATTCTCAATCCGTTCAAGATA
This sequence comes from Triticum dicoccoides, assembly GCF_002162155.2. Classification (NCBI taxonomy): domain Eukaryota; kingdom Viridiplantae; phylum Streptophyta; class Magnoliopsida; order Poales; family Poaceae; genus Triticum; species Triticum dicoccoides. The sequence continues at coordinate 632,196,820 of NC_041389.1, forward strand.
TTTCGAGGTTGTTATCTCATTCAAGCCATTTAATTCAACCAGTGCAATCTCTCTTAAAAATCGTTCAATGATGTTCTCTTTTGAGTGGGCCCTAACCCACAGGTCTTTTCCCAGGATCTTACCTGACTCTTCTAATTTCCCCGGAGCCATTCCCAAATTATTTTCGAAGTTTGATGTAATAATGAATTATCATCAGTCAAATGTCTTTCTGCAAGATCTTTCAAATTCTTTCGTCGTTGGGTCAACCTTTCTAATTTTCATTCTGGAGTGTCTCAATAATTCATGGTGGTGTTTATCGTCGTCATTCTTGGATTTTGAAGACCGAGAAGAGTTCCTCTTAAATCCTTACCCATTTTTCCAAAGATTCATGGTTCAAGCTTGATGCCATCCTCTCATAATTGTTTTCGATTGTGAGAATTCCTTTCATACCCATCCAAATCTATTCAGGAGTCTTTTCAGTTTGATTTCTCCGGAGCACATCATCTCAGAATCATTCATTCCAGCCTTCAGCTCTCGTTATCCAAATCTTACCGGTGCATCGTTCTAATATCCTCTAATCAGTTCATGGCCTCTTTGTTCTCATGTATTTAAATCCCCTCAAGTATCTTCTTTTGTTTTCCAATTCTTCCCGATGAATTGTGCCTTTGCTACTTTCATTTTCAATTCTTACGGTGGTTCGTTCAAGATTTCTCGTCACTCGTCATCGTATCAATTCATTCATTCATTCGTTGTTTCCAAATCCCACCGGTGGTCCCATCAATAACTTCTTCAAGTTGGCACTATATCTCTTTTCAACCCCTCAAGAAGAATAAGTAGTATGCCAAATCCGTTGCTTGTCATCAATTTAAATTGGTGAAGGATACGCATAACATAATTCTTATTCTTGTTTCACCCAAGTGATTAATCCTTTCTTTCGGAGTTTGTTCAGGAGGAATAAATTCTTGGTTTCTTGTTGTTCATTTTTCTTCCGGAGTTCCAAGTTTTCTGCTTTATCTCGTCGGGAAGCTTCATCTAAATCATCGCAAGGCTTCACCTTGTGTCTTCAAGTTCTCTTTCTTTTTATTATCCTTTTATTACCGGAGTTCTTCATGGAGGGTCTACATGGTAGTTCATCAAGGATTCTTTTCATTCTTCAATTGTTCTTCAAGATTTCTCTTGAAGTTATGATCTGCCAAACTATACTCTAAAATAAACATGGTGCTCAACACATGTTTTGATTTGAGGAGCTCAAGTATTCTTCATCTTGCATTTAGAAGTGTAATTCTTTCTACCTTATCTCCTGAGATGGTGTTATGTCACTCTTGGCAATTTCTCGTCGTGTTTCATGATTCACAGGTTGTCAGGAATGAGATATTTAAATCCATCATTTTCTCCTTGTTCAAGAGATCGTTTCAACCTATCAATCCCTTCATTGGAGTTATCTTGGTAAAGATTTCACCTAAAGCCTTCCCTAAGGAATGTTGCTCTTTGTGGTGCTTATCAATGATCCGAATTTTCTCCTTCTCATCTCGGCGAAGAAGTTTTCATCTCCTTGCTGATCTCAATCCAATTAACAGTTTCCATCAGTGGCCGGTTGTCACCTCATCTTTTTGAGATGTTTGCCATAAGCCCACAACAAGCTTGTGCTTTTCGTTGTTGGTTTTCCAACAACTCCGTTATAACCTTCTTCGAAGGGTGCTTTCCAAGTTCTTTTGTGGTAGAAATTGGCATTTCTTCTCCATTCTGTTATTCCAATGATCTATCTTCTATTCTTTCTTCTGGAGGCATGGTGATGTTGCTCTCTTTACTCATCATCTCGAATTGTGAGGATCATGTTTTTCGTGCTTATCCATTTAACTGGAGTGTTGTGTTCTAATTCAAGTTCTTTCAACTTGTCAAGTTTTGCCTCTATTTTCAACCAGAGTGCTGTCTGAAATCCTTCTTACCCATTGTGCCATTCTTTCAATAGTTCCAGAGGTAGTGTGTTGTTGATTTCATCAAGTATCATCCCATCTTCTCAAGCTCATGTTCTATTCCTTCCATGTTCAACCGGAGTGCTGCCCGAATTCTTCCTCTCTCATCTTGTTGTAACTGGAGTGGTTTCGAATTCTATCTTGTCCATTAAACTCTTGATTCATGTCTTTACAACCTTCAAGTTCTCGTAATGTTCCTTGTTCCTCTTTTTCAACGGATTGTTTGCAATCTCGTTCATCTCTGTTGTACTCTTTCTTTTTAATTGCTCAACCTCTCAAGGTTCGTGGTTTCACTCGTTTGTCGAAGAAGCAACTTAGTTTACCTCTTATCTTCCTCTTCCTTTTCTCTCCGGTGCCATCCTAGATCTCGGGACGAGATCCTCTCGTAGTGGTGGAGTGTTGTAACGCCCCGGATACAACTTTCCATATTCGTAACTCCAACTTTTGCCTTTTCCAGAGATGCGATATAACTTTTCCTTTGTGGTTGGGTTTTTGTCTATTGTTTTGCATTTTGTTCTTGTTATGCATCTCGTCTCATGTCATCATTCGCATTGCATCGACGTTGTTTTCATAAAACCCGTATCTGCTCGTAGTTGCCGCTGCTTCCGTGTCTCGGTTGACCTTCTCTCAGATCAACCGGACCGCTCTCTTCTCTCTCTTTTCTGAGCTCATCAAACCCCTTGCCTTCATTGACCGTTCCGTTACCACCTAACCTCTATTGCGGCTCGCAGCCCCCTCGCGTGCGCGCCCGAAACCTGCCCGAAACTGAACCGCTCAGCCATCTTTGTTGGATCCGAATCATCCCCAAACATCACGAAAACATCTCCATTTTCTTATTTGGACTCCCTAGCCTATTTATTCGCGTCCGTCCGATTGCGATCGGAGGGACGAGGTAGCCCCTAACTTAATCCGTCATGTATATATTCATCCACCCCTAGTCCATTTTGGCAAGCCCTAAAAATCCTCTCCCTTGTCCCGTCGTGCCGCCGCCACTAGCTCCACTCTGTCGCCTCCTTCCTCAGGATCCTCCCGATTCAACCGCAGCCAACCAGCGCCAGCCACTTCTCGCCATTGATCCATCCTGCATCCACCTCGTTTCTGCCGCCAATCAACCAGCGCCATGCCCCGCTTCCTTTCTCCTCCTCCCTGTCTTGCCCGGTGCCTGATCTGTATCACGCCCCTGCCTGCTGCCGCTGCAGCTCCAGCCAAGCTCTCCTCGTGCCCTGCAGTCATGGCGCCCGAGGCCTCCTGTCTCCTCATCGCCAGATCCTCGCCTCCCCTGCATCCTCCTCGTCGCCCGCACCTTCCTCCACGCTCATGCCCGAGTGGGAGCATCCCGTGCAGCAGCGAACGGCGCCTGGCCCCGCCACATCTCCGTGCTGCCGGCGAGCTTCGTCCAAGATGAGCACCGCCGCTCCCTTCTTCTCCTTCCCGGTGCTCCCCGTTCCTCTCGATCTCTCTCATCCATCCTCTCTCTTCTCTGTACAGGTGCTCCCCGCGCCATGGAAGCCACTGCAAGCCTCCACGTCGAGCTCCGCCGCCCCTGGATCTCCTCTTCCTGTTGAGCTACTCGAGCCCTGCCCAGAGCAGCCAAGCCGCCGGTGAGCTCCTCCGCCGCGCGCACCCCCTTCTCCTCTCCTTCTATTTATTTTCCTCCCTCTGGTTCTTCTCCGAATTTTTCCCCATCATGGCCTTGCAGTTCCCGCCGCGGCCCTGCTCCCTTCGTCGCTGTCTCCGTCAGATCCCACGAGTCCCTGCGCCCCGGCCTCGTCCCTGCCTCCAGGTTGCCGCTCCGCCGCCGGAGACCAAGCTGCCGCCGCGCCTAGCCCCTGCCTCGACCTGCTCTGCCTGTCCTCTGCGTCGCTGCAAGTCCCTGCTGTTGCCCCTGCATCCCCTGCTTCACGACGCTCGCTCCCCCGTGCCTCACGTTGACTGCGCCCTGCCTCCTCTCGCCTGGGCCAGCGCGCTGACTCAAGCCGGCCCAGCCTCCTCCGCGGCCTGCCCTCAGCCGCCAAAAACTACTGGGCCTAGGCCCATGGTGAGCATCAGATCCGCTGCGCCCCCCCTTCCACTGTTGGCCCAAGTGCAGATTCGGCCCATAGCATTTTTTTTCAGATCTGCGAATTTAGCTTTTAACCTAGGAATTTATGTTTTACAGATTGACCCCTATTGTTCATGCATATAAAAACTCCACAACCGTGCATCGGATTTAAATGATTTAAACATGTAAAATGCTTAGAATTTTGTGTAGATTAATAATATGCCACTTTCATCCATGTTTAAAATGTTTAAAATGCTATTTGATTAAATTTTCTTAAATGCCATGTTTAAATGATTTATTTCATAACTAAATAACTGTAGCTCGGTTTTAAATAAACTTTATATGTAAATGGGGTGGAAAAATGCCTAGTTTAACATGGTGCACTTTATTTTCCGGTTTAACAACAATAAAATATGTTTTAGGGCAGAACAGTACCAATTTCAAAATATGCATATGTGAATTTACCGGATTTGTTGTTTGTTGTTCCGGCCTCATTTAAACTTTCCTAAATAGGTAGTTTTATTATGCCTCACCTCTTGCCATGTTAAAGCAACATTTAATATTGTTGGGTACCTAAACGAGAGCGAACTAAATATGCCAATGTGGTGTTTTGTCAATATGCAACTCGTTGCATATTGAGCTCCACTTAATTTGTAGTGTTGTTTGTGCACTTTGTCATGCCATACCTCTTTAAACCGGTCATGCATCATACTTGATTGTGCATCATGCCATGATTATGCTTGTGCGTTTACCATGTTGTTTGTTTCTTTCCGGTATTGCTTCTTAGTTCCGGCAATGTTGCGATTGTGAGGATTCTTTCGACTATGTTGGTTCGTCTACTTCATGGACTCGTTCTTCTTCCTTGCGGGATTTCAGGCAAGATGACCGCTACCCTGGATCTCACTACTATCATTGTTATTCTAGTTGCTTCGTTCTATTGCTATGCAGCGCCACCTATCATTTGCTCTTCAAGCCTCCCAAATTGCCATGTCAGCCTCTAACCTTTTCACCCTTCCTAGCATAACCATTGCTTGGCTATGTTACCGGTTTGCTCAGCCCTCTTATAGCGTTGTTAGTTGCAGGTGAAGTTGAAGATTGCTCCATGGTGGACAGGATTATGTTGGGATATCACAATATCTCTTATTTAATTAATGCATCTATATACTTGCTAAAGGGTGGAAGACTCGGCCTTATGCCTGGTGTTTTGTTCCACTCTTGCCGCCCTAGTTTCCGTCATACCGGTGTTATGTTCCTGGATTTTGCGTTCCTTACGCAGTTGGGTGATTTATGGGACACCCTTGACAGTTCGCTTCGAATAAAACTCCTCCAGCAAAGCCCAACCTTGGTTTTACCATTTGCCTCACCTAGCCCTTTTTCCCTTGGGTTTCCGGAGCCCGAGGGTCATCTTTATTTTAGCCCCCCCCCGGGCCAGTGCTTGTCTAAGTGTTGGTCCTAACCGGGTAGACTGTGGGGCCCCCTGGGGAAACTCGAGGTTCGGTTTTACTCGTAGGATGTCTCATCCGGTGTTGCTCTGAGAACGAGATATGTGCAGCTCCTATCGGGATTGTCGGCGCATCGGGCGGCTTTGCTGGTGTTGTTTTAGCATTGTCAAAATGTCTTGTAAACCGGGATTCCGAGTCTGATCGGGTCTTCCTGGGAGAAGGTATATCCTTCGTTGATCGCGAGAGCTTATCATGGGCTAAGTTGGGACACCCCTGCAGGGTATAATCTTTCGAAAGCCGTGCCTGCGGTTATAGGCAGATGGGAATTTGTTAATGTCCGGTTGTAGATAACTTGACACCAGATACGAATTAAAACGCATCAACCGCGTGTGTAGTCGTGATGGTCTCTTTTCGGCGGAGTCCGGGAAGTGAACACGGTTTTTGGGTTATGCTTGACGTAAGTAGGAGTTCAGGATCACTTCTTGATCATTGCTAGCTTCACGACCATTCCGCTTGCTCTCTTCTCGCTCTTATTTGCGTTGGTTAGCCACCATATATGCTTAGTCGCTGCTACAACCTCACCACTTTACCCCTTCCTTTCTCATTAAGCTTTGCTAGTCTTGATACCCATGGTAATGGGATTGCTGAGTGCTCGTGGCTCACAGATTACTACAACAACAGTTGCAGGTACAGGCTATGCGATGTTCATGACGCGAGAGCGATACTTGCTTGTGTTGGAGTTCTTCTTCCGCTTCTTCTTCGATCAGGGGATAGGTTCCAGTTCGGCAGCCTGGGCTAGCAGGGTGGATGTCATTTGAGTTTCTGTTTATGTTTCATCCGTAGTCGGATGGTGCTCTTATGTAAGATAATGTGGTATTCGTGTGGCATTGTATGCCTTATGTATGTATCCCTACCTATTATGTAATGTTGATGTAATGATATCCACCTTGCAAAAGCGTTTCAATATGCGGGTCTATCCTTGGTGGGACCTTCGAGTTCCTTTTGGATAGGGTCGCATATTGGGCGTGACCGACGTCCTGGCAGTAGAACCAGGTCGACTGCCAGCCTCTAACAGATTCAGGGAGAGTCATGGTGGGAAAGGCACTCCTAGTCCTCTTTTGGATACCTAAACCCCCACACATCTGGATGACGTGGGTTTTCGAGTCACTCGACTTTGCCTTTTTTACCGACTGGAAACGAATGGTGAAGATGTGTTTGAAAAGACCCCAGTGCGGTCGACACCCTAAGAAGTTCTCGCACATCGATACAAACGCAGCTACATACGTGATGGTGTTGGGACAAAAATGGTGGAGCTGAGCGCCAAAGAAGTTCAAAAATCCCCGAAGAAAGGATGCGGAGGGAGCAAGAAACCCCGGTCGACGTGTGTGGCGAGCAGAACGCACTCACCCGGCCGAGGTTGCGGTTCCGTCTCCCCCTTCGGCAGCCTTGCCGCTCCCTTGGCGATTAATCCGGACACCTCCAGTTCGGCTAGATCCTCCTGCCGGACCGAAGACCAGATCCAATCGCCCTGGATCCAGCCGGCCGGCAGCCCGCACGCGACAACGACCCGTGGTTCAGCTTCTTGCCTTTCGCCGCCCCCTTCGCCTTCTTAGCGCGCTCTAGCGCCGCCGCCTTGTCCTTCACCATGACTGGGGAGCAACAGCATCAAGAGCGGAGGTGTTGGGCGCGGTGGAGAAGCAGAGGAGAAAGAAGAAGGAACAGGCGTGCACAGTGCCAGCGCCTCGGACCCATCGCCTTATAAAGGGTCACCTCCGAGTGACTGACACGTGGGACCAGGCAATCCCGTCAAATCCCGCAATAGTTGCACGCAACGTACGTCGCGAAAAACATGGCATGGTAATCGAGGCATCGCTACTTATCCGGACCGCCCGTTTTGGTGCTCTCCGGCCCACGCGGTTCCCCAAAATTCCATATCCCGCGAAATCCGGGATACACTGCAGACAATCGCACCCAAGATCCCGCGCTCCAACACAGCACTCGACGCATGGGGTCACTAGTTCAATCGATTGCTCACTGAATGGACCAAGGTGACTGAGTCGACACCAAAGTACCGACGCGAGCGTTCAGTCTTGTAGAAAACACTCGTGAGGATATGAAGCTCGGAGCAGATCCAACTTCAACCTAATTTTCATTCATACCTTAATCCATTCGGGGACTATGATGAGGATGCAGACTTGGGGTAGGGTCATAGGCCTGACTTATTCGCCCTACCCAAAGTCACTACCCTGGAAGATAAAAGGACCAAGAGACAACAGGAGAGCGCCAGTCAAACACGTCGAGTGCAATCCACTAGACGACCACATCACTCGGAGGGCTGGTGTTACCAGTAATGCCCCTTACTTTATGTACATTAAGCCCCTTGTAATGGAGGTGGCGGGGGTCCTGGCGCACTCTATATAAGCCACCCCCCTCTTCTGGGACAAGGGTTCGCACCCCCTGTAATACCACACACATAATCCAATCGACCGCCTCCGGGCACCAAGACGTAGGGCTGTTACTTCCACTGTGAAGGGCCTGAACTCGTAAATCTCGTGTGTACACCTTCACCATAGTTGAGATCTTGCCTCTCCATACCTACCCCCTTTCTACTGTCAGTCTTAGGACCACGACAACTCCTAGTGGCAAAAAATATGACACCCACCTTATTCCTATTGTGGGCCAAGGGTAAGAAGGGACACTTTGCAGATGGGAGAGGGTGTTGTAGGGCAGTTACCGTAAAGGAAGGAATGGAAAAAGAGAGAGGTGTTTATCATCCAAAACTAAACTTGCATGTACCCATCTTATGTGAACAAGCATGTAACCAGCTTATATCGGTATTTTCATAGTAATGGGGACATAAGACAAGTGACATATTAAGCTCAAATAATATTTTTATTAGTATCTCAAAGCTGGAAATGCATGATAGGGAGAGAGGGTGATATGTGAGAGAAGAATAAATACATGAGGATTCAAAACACATATAGTAGACACACTTGGTATTGAACAACTATTAGATGTGCCCCGTAGAACGCACGGGCTTTTTACTAGTAAGTACTCAGGTATAAGCATAACAGAGCAATAGCATAGTCATCATGATGAAATGAAAGACAGACACAGAGTACAGAAAGCGTAAACACAGGATAAGCAAGCTGAAGAGAATGTGACTGAAGAAATTTGATTGAGGAAATACAGAAAGTCTTCAGTCAAAGTCTTCAAACCGTAATGATCAGGTTCATCAACACATGAATGAGGAAATGAAAGGGTTGAGGAAATAGAACCAGTAGGCTTGGTGAAGACAATGATTTGGTAGACCAGTTCCAACTGCTGTGACAGTTGTACGTCTGGTTGGAGCGGGTGAGTATTTAAACTCGAGGAAACACAGTCCTGGACACACAGTCCTCATCGTATTCTCCTTGAGTTAAGATCCCATAGACCTCGCCGAACACTCGTGGTAAGTCTTCACAGGTGACTTCCAAACCTTCACAGACTTGGTCACTCGGCAATCCACAATTCCTCTTGGATGCTCAGACCATGACGCCTAACCATCTGGAGGATACACAGTCCTCAAAGGTAACAAGCATCGGTTCCACACAAGAACAATCTCTTCAGTGATGCTCAATCACATTGGGTTTGTATGTTTGGGTTTGGGATTTGGGTTTTCCTCACTTGATGATTTTCGCTCAAAGTCCTCGAAGGATGGGATGCTCCCAATTGACAAATGTCAGTTTCTCTCGGAGCAGCCAACCAGCTAGTGGTTGTAGGGGCCGGCTATTTATAGCCTAGGGAGCAGCCCGACATGATAAGACAGAAATGGCCTTAAAGGATATGACCGTTAGGTGGTAGGATATTTTGGACAGCTGGCGCATAGCACAGCAACGGTCGGATTTGAGGTTCTAATTCCTCAGGGCTATCATGTTCCTCACTGTGTAGGCAATCCACACTGGTGAATTCCTAACTCCTCAGTCAGAACAAATTCCTCAGAGACCAGAAGATCTTCGTCTCTGTCACTGAAGAAATTGACTGAACTAATATGAGATTTCCAATGGATTCACTCGAAAGGATTGGATAGGTGTAGGATTTGAGATGAGCATCACATGGAAATTCGTTTCCTTAGTATTACCTCGACCCCATTTAGCAGTACAGTGTTTCCTATGACTCAAGAAGGAGAAAATGAAACTACGAAAACAAAAGTCTTCACACTTCATAATCCTCGCATGAATATCCAAGTCTTCAAGGTCACACCAATTTCTTCACTTTCAAAGTCTTCGGGAGAACCAAAGTCTTCACCCGAAGACATTCATTTTTAGGGGTCGACTTTCACTATAAATATCAAACTCCTCATCGACTTATAGAGCCTGTGTATACTCACAAACATATTAGTCGCTTAACCTATAAGTCTTCAACACACAAAAATCACTAAGGGCACTAGATGCACTTACAATCTCCCCCTTTTTGTTGATTGAGGACAATATAGGTTAAGTTTTCAATGGGGATAAACATATGAATTGGAGGTGCTCAATATTAAGGAATTTGGTTGCAAGATATAGAAGAACTCCCCCTGAAGATGTGCATAGTGAGGAATTTGCTTTTGAAGCAATGCACATTTGAAGAGTAGAATCATGGAGATCTCCCCCTATATCTTGTAATTCATACACACATTTAACATATCGAATGAAGAATTTGAAATGCAAGATGAAATATGGTGACTGGTGTAATTTAGCATGCAGGCATAACATATATGAGGAAATAGCATGCAGAAAACATAGCAAAAGTACTAGGTCACCATCGGACTTAAGTTTACAACTCAATCAACAAACACTTCAGAAGAGCGAGAGTTGCAACTTAACAAAAAACGCCCATATAGATAGACCCGCTTGAAGACTAACTTAAATTTCTCCCCCTTTGTCATCAAATGACCAAAAGGGATGAAAAGTGAGGACTAACGCCCCTGAAGAATTTCATCATGAAGTTGAGGACCGCCAGCGTTGTTGGTTCGGTTGTTGGAGTAGGGCCTGCCGCAGTGTCGTCCAAGTCTCCATTTTCACCAGTCTCGCACGATGAAGAACATTAGCTGGGAACCAAAGGAGGAACTTCGACCTTCTTGAATTTCTTTGCCGGAGGCTTAGACCAACGGAAGTCCTGCTTGAAGCCCATCTACTTGAGATCTTCATCATCGTAGAGATGACTCGGAACAGCCCGGGTGCGATCAAAAACTTCATGTAGGTAGTAGTGGTTCTTCTTCACTGAATTGTATGTGGCAGTCATGTTGCGAGGAATTGAACCAAACTGGCGCTTGACCCATTTATGATTGCGATCGACCTTCTGATGAAGACTGAGGAGAAGCTGACAATCAGTCATCACCCTTGGAGCTGTGGCTTGAGGACTTTGCTTTGAGGCATTGGCGGCGGAATCATGAGTGGCAGAGTCATCGTTGGTGGAGTATGAGTCAGCTTTGCGGAACTGTCCATCCAATGGACGAATGCCCTCATCAACAATTGCAGTGGCCTTGCCCTTTTCATTTGCTGAGGAAAATGTCCGTTTGAGGACTTCAATAGGGGGAAAGTAACTGCCATGGTTGAGTGTGTCAGCCTTGTAGTTGACTGAAGACCTTGATCTGAGGAATCTCATAATCCAGGGAGCGTAAGGCTTCAATTCAAAGGGTGACAGTGCAACGTTTGCCAGACTCTTCATGAAGAAGTCATGCTAGTTTACTAGAATACCATGCATTATGTTGAATAGCAAATTCTTCATCATGCCAACAACTTCTTCATCATTCAACTTGTGGCCTTTGATAGGACTCAGTGTCTTGGTCAAAATGCGATAGACAGTCCGAGGCACATACTGCAATTCCTTTACGAGGAATTTGGTCCTTCAGGCTTGACCAGGCTTCAGTGTCTTCATCAACACTTGCATGAAATGATCAGCCAGCTTAGGTTCATGATAGAGAAGACGAGCACGTTCAAGGGGAGGACTGACAGGCAGGGCATGAAGTAATTCAGAGGCTGGTTCCTTAAAGTGAGTGTTTTCTGTCATCCAGTCCAACACCCAAGAGTTCACATCATCAGCATATCTAGTGATGTGCAGTGTCACATAGAACTGAAGAATGAGTTCTTCATTCCAATCACAGATGCCAGTGCAGAAGTTGAGCAATCCAGCATCATGAATAATACTGAGGACTGGTGTGAAGCACGGCAGCGATTCCATATCCACATGAGGAATATGCTCATGGTCGAAGACTTTGCCCTTATTGAAAAGCAGTGAGGAATAGAAATTTGCTTGGCTGGTAGTCCAAAAACGCTTCCTTCTAAGACGAGCAGCGTCATACGGGTTGTAGTCGGTGAAGAACACATTCTCATGGAAGAAGTCATCAGCCTTGAATTTTGGCGTCTTAGAGAATGGATTCTTCGGCTTTGGCTGAGGAGTATCAGTCAATTGCAGCACAATCTCGGGAATCTCAATCTCTGGAGCCGCAGGCTGAGGAATTTCAGATTCTGCTTCAGTAGCAGCCTGGGTCTCCATTTCTTCAGCAGCTTTGTCATCAACACTAGTGGCTGGAATTTCTTCAGGAATGGAAGGGGCGGTATGAATTTCATCAGAGCCCACCTGAACTTCTGTAGAGACTGGGGACTGAGGAATTTGTTGAAGCGGTGTGAACAGAGGAGAGTTGGGGTGCTGACTGTCCCAAAAGTCATCGTTCATCACAGGTGTGGTGCTCCCAATGTCCACATCTTCATCTTCTTCCATTTCTTCAACGCCCGCCTCTTCAGCTATGAACTGAGGCATTGGCGATGATACCAGAGGAGTTAAAGTGATAGTGTCCACTTCAATTTCTTCATCCATCTGCTCTATCGAAGCAGCAGAAGGATTTTCTTCATCAGATTCATCAGGAATATCATAATCTTCACCAAAAGGAATGAGTTCCTTTGATGGCATGCTTGAGAGAGGAACAACATTGATTGGATTCTCAAGTGAGCTTGTCAAAATCTTTGCCTTCTTGGGTGCAGAAGATTCTGAGGAAGCAGATGCTTTCCTTTTCTTCAGAGCAGCTCGCTCCGCAAGCTTTGTTTTCTTCACTTCCAGAGCAGAAGGAAGAACTGGGCTTGGTGTTGGTGCAGGAGGAGCAGAGGAAATTGGATCAATTTCTTCAGGCACAACTGATGTAGTTGCCCTGTCTTGTTCAGCTTCTTCAGGTGCAGCTTCAAAAGCTTTAGCTGGCCTTACTGGTTCTTCAGGTGCAACACTAGTGGTTGCCCTGGCAATTTCTTCAGCGACTGGAGTTTCTTCAGCCCTGGTGCTTGCAGTTTCATCAGCAGCCTGATTTTCATCAGCGGTGATGGCATGTTCTTTAGTTGGCTGAGCAGATGCTTCAGCCGAGGGCATCACAATGTGCATTGGATCAGCAACATTGGACATAAATTTCTTCGCCATTTTGATGAATCTGACTTTGGCTCCCAGCCATTCTACCTTGTAGGCGCCAAATTCATCACTGAGCTTCTTGATAAGTTTGCATAGCAATGAGTTGTTCAGGTGATAGACTCAGAATGTTGTCCTTCAGAAAGTGTTTTTTCTTGTACTAGGCTTTCTTCGCAGTCTTGGCTTGATTATATTTCCATTTTTTCAATGATGAATGCCGTCAACATGTGACTTTGTCCAGGGGTGAGGTCTAGCTCATGCAAAGGAGAATTCAGATCATTGTGCTAGAGGTCAATGAAATCCAGGATCTTCTTTGGATCCAATAGAAAAGGCACAACACTTCCCTTGGCTCTAGCGGCCCTTTGTTGTCTGTCTTTGATGAGTTTGGCTAATTCTTCATCACCAACCTCATCATCATCAGATGGTACTTGGAAGGCAACTTGTTTCTTGTGAGGACTTGGTCTAGTGCCTCGTCCTACAGTGGCCTTGGTCTTCAGCAAAGTTGGGCTCTTTGAAGACAATGAGGAGCTGAAGAACTTGCAGAAGCTCCTGAGGCAATTGATATGCCTGTGATCATTTGGCAAGTGGCGAGATGCACAGGTGCCGAGGACTTTGCCGGAGGAGCTGAAGGTTTTGCAACCTGAGGAACTGGAGCAGCTTGAGGTATTTACCATGAGGGTACTGATGAGCTTGGTCGTGAGGGCATTGCTGAGGTTTGAGGTTTGTGGGCAGGATTCTTGGGCATATCCTTCTTGCTTGTGGTGCCCTCAGCAGCGACAGCAGCAGAATCTTCATTGAATTTCTTCACTACTTCTTTGGCCTGCTTGGCCAACTTGGCTTGCCGCTTGGCCCATTCATCAGCATAATCCTCACCACGTTTGATGCTTGTGGGATCAGCTCTTTGGCTAGGTGCCAACAGAGGTCTTGGACGAGGAGGGTTTAGAGCGAATTTCTTCATATATTTCGGAGTAACATATCTATACTCCCTCCATTCCCGTGCCCATCTTCGTTCAATTTTTTGTATGCACACTTTGTGCTCATTCTTGGTTTCCTTCCCATGAGTTGCCTCATCAGGCATGCAATACCCTGCATAAATGTCAGCAAGGATCTCAAAGGCAGTGTTAACTTCCAGCTTCTTTCCTCCCTTCTGAGGTATTTTGCCATCTGCCATTTTCTTAAGCTGGGGAAATTGAACTATTGAGTTCTCTGAGGAAGTATGCAGCTTTTCTTCGAGGAATGCTACAAATGAGTTAAGTTGATGAGAAACTAGTGATTCAGTAGCAGACATGTGTACCTGTGAATAGAGTATATGTGCGAAGAATTTGGAGAGGTCATATGCGTTCTCAGAAGTTTTTGCAAAACGGAACAAGTTTGAGGAAATTGACCAGATGTGTCTTGAAGAATTTCACTAAGCGTTCTTTGACTTAGGTTCCAGAGTTGTGCGAATTGTGAGATTCACACAATTGAGGAATCATGAAGAAAAATGTCACTTAGAGAAATATATCAAGAGAAGATGATTGTGTGAGGTGTTTAGAGTGTGGAAGTTGAAGAATAAACACCTTTTGAAGATTTGATGAAAATCATCAGTAGTAACAAAGGCAGTAAAAGTAACTTTTAATTACCCTTGACGAAGAACACGACGAACTGGGAGAGTAGATTTAGAAGTTCGTCAATCCAGATCTTTGACGCCCTAACTTGGCAGAGGAAGACGGCTACGGCAGCAGCGGAGAGAAGATGTCCACGGCCGACGCGAGTACGACAGTGACGAGGTCGAGGTAGTGAAGCTCTTCCTCACCGGCGACGATGAAGGTAGCGGCGGCACTAGGGCTTGAGAGCTTGAGCAAGGGAAGTGAGATTGAGCAGGGTAAATGTAGTCTGAGGAGGGTGAGGGGTATTTATAACCGTAGTGAAAAACCGCTCGCCCGAGGAAAATGGATGAACGTTCCCCTGACCCTTCTCATCCTAGCGACATGTTTCACCCATGTATAGTGTGGTGGAGATTGTGTAAGATCGTGGGTGAACAGATAACTCTTATCGTGGGATGTGTAACGGTTTGAGCGGCAAAAGCCGAAAATTTAGATAAGAATATTTTAAGGTTTCGTTTGCAATTTCTTCAGCTGACAAGGACACAGTGAAGATTTTGAACAATTTTCAAATAGAACGCACATGAAGAATTTGTGAAGAGACTGGGTTGAGTTCAGCATAGAGGGGGAAAGGGTCCGATCACATTCACTTAGCAGAAAAGTCAACTTGAAGAATTAGCAATAAGTGAATGCTGTAGAGGACATCAAAACTCAAATATATATATAGTCAATAAAGAACAACGATGGAAAGAGTGAAGACAATGCAAAGTTGAAGAATTTGAAAAATTGAGGAATTTCAAAAAACGAAGAAAAACTCAAATTGAAGATTTTCAACTTTGGTTGGTGGCGTATCCCACCGTATAAGAATGATGATTTCAGACACTGCATACAATTGTCGTAGGGTTCTGAGAATCAAATTCTTCATTAATTTCTTCACACTTAGAGGGTTAGTCTTCATTGATTGAAGAAAAATGTTACTTCATGTGTTGCACATCTAAGTCATCAAGTTTGCATAAGTGTTAGGATGTGTGTCTTTTTCAAAGAACATTAGAAGATTCTAAGATATTTAGCTCACACCACAACTTGCTAAATCTCTTCTCATCCAAGGGCTTTGTGAAGATATCGGCCAACTGGTCTTCAGTATTTGCATGGTCGATGGAGATGTCGCCCTTCAACACATGGTCACGAAGAAAATGATGACGAATCTGGATGTGCTTTGTCTTCGAGTGCTGAACTGGGTTGTGTGCAATCTTGATAGCACTCTCATTGTCGCAGTAGAGTGGCACATTCTTCACATTGATGCCATAGTCCTTGAGGGTTTGCTTCATCCATAGCAATTCAGCACAGCAAGATCCAGCAACAATGTACTCAGCTTCAGCAGTAGAGAGTGATACGCAGTTCTGCTTCTTCGAGGACCAACATACCAAGGATCGTCCGAGGAAATGACATGTGCCTGACGTTGACTTGCGGTCCACCCGATCACCAGCATAGTCAGAGTCTGAATATCCAATGAGATCAAAGGAAGAGCCCTTGGGATACCATAATCCAAGTGTTGGTGTGTGAGGTAGATATCAAAGAATATGCTTCATAGCCTTATGGTGTGATTCCTTTGGTGTAGCTTGAAATCGGGCACACATGCAAACACTAAGCATAATATCCGGCCTAGATGCACATAGGTACAATAAAGAGCCAATCATCGAGCGGTATACCTTTTGATCAAAGTCTTTACCATTTTCATCAGTGCATAGATGGCCATTTGTGGGCATAGGGATTTTGACACCTTTGCAATCTTGCATGCCGAATTTACTCAACACATCCTTGAGGTATTTCTCCTGAGATATGAATATGCCATTGTATTGTTGACGAATTTGAATACCTAAGAAGAATTTAAATTCTCCCATCATAGACATTTGATATTCTTCACTCATCATATAGGCAAATTCGACACTGTAACATTGGTTAGTACAGCCAAAGATAATAGCATCAATATATATTTGGCACACGAATAATTCATCATCATATGCTTTGGTGAAAAGAGTTTGATCAAGTGAACCGGGTTTGAAGCATTTCCTCATGAGGAATTCCTTCAGTGTGTCATACCACGCCCGAGGTGCTTGCTTGAGGCCATAGAGGGTCTTGTTGAGTCTGTAGAGGTGATCTAGAAATTTTGGATCCTCAAAACTTGGAGGTTGAGCAACATATACTTCTTCCTCAAGCTTACCATTGAGGAATGCACTTTTCACATCCATTTGATGTAAGATGATATTATGATGGTTAGCTAAGCAAGCAATATGCGAATAGCCTCAAGTCTAGCAACAGGTGCAAAAGTTTCATCGAAATCAATTCCTTCAACCTGTGTGTAGCCTTGAGCTACAAGACGAGCATTATTCCTCACCACAAGGCCATTTTCATCTTGTTTGTTGCGGTAGATCCATTTGGTACCGATGATGTTGTGCTTGCGTGGGTCTGGTCGCTTGAAAAGCTCCCACACATTGTTGAGCTCGAATTGATGCGATTCATCTTGCATGGCTTGAATCCACTCAGATTCCATGAATGCTTCATCAACTTTTGTGAGTTCTGTGATAGAGACAAACGCAAAATGCCCACAAAAGTTAGATAAATGTGAAGCATTTGAGCGCATGAGAGGACCTGGTGCACGGATGTCATCGATGATCTTCTCGATCTGCACTTCGTTCGCTATGCGAGGATGCGCGGGTTGACGACTTTGCTTAGGCCCAGAAATTTCTTCAGGGCCAGTTTCTTCAGCAGCACCAGTGTGATTTTCTTCATGGTACGGAATGACTTCTTCAGCAGATTCTTCGATAGGGATGATATCCTCAGTAGCTTTGAACTTGATGGATTCCTCAGGTGACATTTCATCTAGCACAGGAGGTAGGTGCTCTCATTGCGAGCCATTAATTTCATCGAACCGCACATCTACACTTTCAACAATCTTGTGATGATTGATGTGAAGACTCTATAGGTGTGCGAGTCCTTTTCGTAACCAAGCATAAAACCCTCATGTGCTTTCCGTGCAAATTTAGAGTGATGGTGAGGATCACTAATCCAGCATTTAGCACCGAAGACTTTGAAATAACTTACATTGGATTTCTTGTCAGTGAGGAATTCATATGAGGTCTTTTTGAAGAATTTGTGAAGATATACCATGTTGATGATGTGGCACGCAGTATCAATGGCTTCAGGCCAAAAGCGCTAAGGCGTTTTGTATTCATCAAGCATGGTGCGAGCCATCTCAACCAGAGTTCTGTTCTTGTGCTCCACGACACCATTCTGCTGAGGAGTATAGGGAGCAGATAACTCGTGAGTAATACCAAGTTTATCAAGATATTCATTGAGTCCAGTGTTCTTGAACTCAGTTCCATTATCACTCCTGATATGCTTAATCTTCACACCGAAGTTAGTAGTAGCTCTTGAGGAAAATCATCTAAAGACTTCATGCACTTCATTTTTGTAAGTGATGATATGCACCCATGTGTAACGAGAATAGTCATCAACTATGACAAAGCCATATAGTGATGCAGAACTAGAGAACGTGGCATAATGAGTAGGGCAAGGAGATCCATATGAAGTAATTCAAAGGGACAAGTAGTGGTCATGATAGTCTTCGAGGGATGCCTGGCTCTGGTGATCTTTCGAGCCTCACAAGCCCCACAAAGATGATCTTTGAGGAATTTGACACCCTCGATGCCATTTACATGCTTCTTCTTCGCGAGTGTATGCAAGTTCCTCATCCCAGCATGACCAAGTCGTCGATGCCATAGCCAGCATTCTGAAGCTTTTGCAACTAGACATGTGGCAGGATGTGGTCCTGCAAAGAAATCAACAATATACAAGTCTCCTTTCCTAAAGCCTTTGAAGACTTTGGAATTGTCAGATTCCATCAGCACAATGCAACGATATTTGCCAAAGACGACAACCATATCAAGATCACAAAGCATTGAGACAGACATGAGGTTGAATCCTAAGGACTCAACAAGCATGACTTTGTCCATGTGTCTATCCTTTGAGATTGCAACCTTACCTAGACCCAATACCTTGCTTTTTCCTTTGTCAGCGTAGGTGATATGCTTCAGATGAGATGGTGACAAATAGTGTCCATCAACAAGTTCCTATCACCGGTCATGTGATTTGTACATCCACTATCGAGGATCCACTCAGTAGCTTTAGGTTGTTCATCCTGCAGATGAATTAGTGCAACTTACGAACCCATATACTTCACCAGTGAAGAATATGATATCAATTTCATCAACAGTAAAAGACATAGTAATGTGAGGACGTGAGAAATGAGTGATTCATTTCTTCATGATTAGCTTGCGTCCATTCAAGCACATTCAGGTCTCCAGTAATTTCTTCCGACGATCAAGTTCATCTGGAGACCTAACCCTGGATAACAGATTAGTTCTTTTTCTTCACCACCCACTTCTGGAAAGGTGGCAAAGAATTCATCATTCTGCGAGCTCCATAAGAAAAGGATGGCATTGAAGCCAGTGCACTTTGTTTCACAGAAGAGTGGTTAGGATAAGCTTATGAATAAGTAGAGAAATTCTTCGAGGACTTATGAACATAATGGTTTGAATAATAATGCACATATTCATGGACTTTAGACTTTCCCTGTGAAACGAAAGTGTTAGCATGGTGATGTTCATATGAGGATTTTAATCCATGTGAGTAATTTGATCCATATGAAGAATTTGGCCCATTTGAGGAGTTGGATCCATATGAAGATTTTGATCCATATGAACAATTTGATCTGGGGTTCCTATTCTTCATGGGTGGTTTCATGATGACATTCACTTGAAGATTTTTGAGGCACCTTTTAGGAACCCAGATTTTCTTCATATGGGGACCGTTCCCGCAATTAGTTCCAACATATCAAGCAAATACTTCACCATTCTGATTCTCAAATAGTTTATAGTTGGAATCAAATGACTCATCAGAGGAATATGAAGAATCACAAGTAAAGCCAGATAATGTGCATGGATCTACAGGAGGTCCTTTCGCAGCAACCCATGAGGCTTTGGGATACTGCTTAGGTTTCCAGTAGGTCCCATCAGCATTGAGTTTCCTCTCAAAGGCAATACCCTCTTTCCTAGGGTTCCTGTTCAAGATCTTTTTTCTGAGCACATCACATAGAGCCTGATGCCCTTTGAGGCTTTTGTAAATGCCTGTCACATACAATTCCTTTAGCCCTGCATTATCGTCAGTGATACTTGTGGTATCCATAGATGAGGAATTTGTGACCACAGAGACAGTTGAAAAATTTGTAGCAACAGAAGCATTTGAACATTCAGGTGATGAATTAGTAGATTCATGCTCAATGCATTTCAGACATGGTAGAATAAATTCTTCCTGAGCGGAACTGATCTGTTGAGCAAGCGATGAATTGTTTTCCTTCTGAAGATCTTCATAACTCACTTTTAACTTCTCAAGATCTTGCTTTCTCTGAAGAAATTTATAAGAAAGCTTCTCATGATCAGTTAAGAGAGTGTTATGATGATTTTGAAGGTTGTCAAACTTAGACTGAAGTTTTTGAAGACTATCAGTCAAAGCCTTAGTTCGATTCAATTCCTCACCCAAAATATCATTGCTTTCATCAAGCATGTTTTTAACTTTTTCAAGAGCTCTTTGTTGTTTAGTGGCAAAGGAAGCAAGTTTGACATAGCTGGGTCTAAATTCATCACCCGATTCATCATAACTAGATTCAGAAAAGTAGCATTCAGTTACCTTGGCACCCTTTGCCAGAAGGCATGGTGCAGTGGATGATTTTTCAGGTGTGAAAGTCATCTCCTTGAGTGATTCCTTGAAATCCTCCAACCATGGATCATGATGAGTACAATGAACTTCATAGACTTCAGAGAGTCGGTCCTTGATAAGCTTCACATGGTTGAGATGCATGATGTTCCTGAACTGATTTTGGGACAAATAGGAGAAGATGGTATCCTTCGCCGTGAGGTTGAGTAGAGTGTACTTGCAAATATCATCAGCCTCCGCCATCTTGTATAGATTGGTAAGACAAATCTCAGTGACAGTCCATAGTTTGCTGTTCATCGCCATGAGTCGCTTCTTTATCATGGCCTTCCACTTGGGATACTCATGACCGTCAAAGATGGGGCAAGACACTTTCTTCATTCCTGCAGTCGACATAACTGAAACTCCAGGCGGTTAAACCAAAATCACACAGAACAAGGGAGTACCTTGCTCTGATACCAATTGAAAGTGTGTTAGGTCGACTAGAGGGGGGTGTCGGTGTCAAAACCGGCGGATCTCAGGTAGGGGGTCCCGATTTGTGCGTCTAAGGCTAATGGTAACAGGAGGCAAGGGACACGATTGTCAGATTTCGTGTTCCGGCAGACCCTTGAGGTTCGAACTCTGGGGTGCGTGCGGAGATCACTCCCCCTACCGGCTCACATCTCGTCGCCTCGCAAGAGATCTAGGCTACACGAAGAAGAGCATAATGGATGCAAGGTTTTTACTGGTTCGGGCCACCATTGTGGTGTAATACCCTACTCCAGTGTGGGGTGTGTGGATTGCCTTAGGGGCTGATGATGAACAATACAAGGGAAGAACTGCCTTGCGAGGTGAGGAGTTCTTGCTTTGGTATGGGTGGTTCTGTCTAGGGTTCGAATGGTTGATCCCCCTGCCTTGAGAGCGGCTAGTCCTATTTATAGAGCAAGGCCCTGGTCCTCTTCCCAAATAATTAGCGGGAAGGGCGCCAACAGTTGGCCATTTTGAAGGGGAACATCTAGTACACTTATCCTGACTAAAGTTGGTCCTCGCCAGCCAAAGGCTCTGACGATGACGCCTTCCTGGGCTCCACGATGACCTTCATCCTGCCGTTCTGCTGGTCTTGGTCTTATTGCACCGAAGTGGTAACCTTTTCCTGGTGCCTTGGCCTATGCTTGCCCCTTTGCACCGAAGGGGAAACAAGGACACTGCACAGGCCGGCGCCCGCCTGGCGCCCGCCTGGCTTCGATCATCATGGCTTGCGTCACGGGTACCTCGTGAGGTACACCGCCTTGATCTCTCCCCCTCCTCGCAAGCCAGCCTGATGAGGCTGTGCCTGAGGAAGCTTCCTGTCATCCACCCCGCGATGCTTGGCCACTCGCGAGGGTCTTGAGCTTGTGTTGACGAAGATGGGTCGTACTGGGCCACTCCTTGAGCCACGATGCAGGCCGCAGGCAGGCAAGTCTGGGTACCCCCATTCCCAAAACGCCGACAGTAGCCCCCGGGCCCAAGGCGCGCCCGGACTTGGCTTAGCAGAGAAGCGAAGGGGCAAGTGCGAAGCACCATGGGCCCCAACAGCCTGCGGCCTTGGGCGCCGCATGGCGGTTGATTGGACGTGGGCGCCTCCGCTTCCCCATGATGCCTGCGTGCGTGGTTGTACACAGCCAATCCCCTTCCGCCGCCTGCGTGCTTCCTGCCCTTCCTTCTTCCTTAGGCTCCAACCTCCGCTTCCAATCCAACCCAAACTCCCCCCCCCTTTTCCATCATCATGGCGCCAACGAAGGAGAAAAGGGGGAAGAAGCCCGCGCCCTCATCCTGCTTGCTCCCGGCGGTGGCCCCCGCCATTGAGCGGTCCATCATACTCAATCCCGAAGCCTTGAACAAGGTTAGCTCTGCCCTCGCCACTATCTTCAACGAATGCGGCAGGACCACAGTCTGGCCTGCATCCCATGCTTCCTTCGATAGGGTCATCATGGAGGTCCGGTTCTTCGCCGATGCCCTGTGGGCGGGTCTGGTTCCCCCCTTTTCCGCTTTCTTCAATGCGGTGCTCTCCCATTATCAGATCCACATGATGCACCTCGGGCCTGAATCCATCACCCTCTTGGCTGTCTTCGCTTTTGTTTGGGAGGCAATGGTGGGCATTCCTCCTTCTGTTGCCTTGCTGGGCCATTTCTTCTCTTTGCGCATGAGCGACCCCACTCAATGCTCCGGGTGTGTGAGCTTCCTCACGGTGCCAGAGACGGCTGCTTCAGGAATCGATTTCGGCCTTCCTCCTCCTGCGGCTAGGTTCAGAGAGCGGTGGTTGTATGTGGATGTTGGAGTACCCAGCCCCCTGCTCTTGCACCCAACCTTGCCTGTTGTTCCCAACTTGGGCTGGGATCATGAGAGGCTCGTGAGCCCCCGGCTCGCCTTCGTCTGGCGCCGCTTCCAGAGTCTGAGGGCGCTCGATGTGACGGCGCCCAAGGTGGTGAAGGAGTTCCTTCAGTGTCGCATTGCCCCTCTCCAGCGACACTCTTGTCGGATGTGGGACTATGCAAGGCACAAGGACCGCATGCGGCTTCAGGAGGAGGACCTGGCGCCTGAAGCGCTGAAGACAGTGCTCAAGGTCCTGACTAGCGATCCTTCCTCAGGCAGCCTTCGACACGGCGGTGCCCTTTTGTATCTCTGCTCGGGCAGGGCCGATTTTGTGAGGCAGATGCACAGCTTTGACGAATGGGGGCTGTGCTCGGCTGGCCTCAGGAGCCCTCGCGAGAATCCCATCATTGTGATCGCTCTTCCGATCGCCCCAAGCAGCTCTGTCTCAGGTGATGGAGCAGGGAGATGAGAACCGCCGGGGACCGAAGGGGGTGATGTCGAGAGGCCGACGCCGCACAGAGCCCCAGAGGTGGCATCTTCCGAAGCCTGCTCTGGAGCAGCGGCGAGCAAGGAGTCGCAGCCCTCAGCTCCTGAGGCTGGGGCTTCTGAGGCTTTGGCCGCTGCTCACGAGGCGGCGCCTGGTGGCGTCGTCCAGGCCAATTCCCCTTGCGCTGATCACCCTGACGCCTCCTCCGTGCTGCAGGCGGACCCTTGCGTCGAGTGCCTCGGTTGCTTCCGCGTAGACTTCGAGGCTCTCTGAAAGAGGAAGGAAGCCTTGGGTGGTGATGATTATCCCTGCCGCCTATTGAAGCGCAGGAAGTACTTTGCCATCGACGAGTAAGTCTTCTCCTTTCTTGGCCCTTTACTTTCCGGTTGCTTCGGCTGACCATTGTCTTTCAGGGCCCTTCCTGCCGAGTTCACGGAGGCGGCTGAGGAGCCATCCCCTGAAGCTTCGCCCTCTCCACCAACTTTGAGCGCCCCGAGCTCGAGTACCGCTCTTGCCGCGGGGCTGGTCAGATAAGTGAGCCGTCCAGCTGAGCATCCTGATCTTGCGTGCCTTATGCCCCTCCTTCGCGAGCTCTCCTGGGGCATGGCCAGACTGCCCCGGGCTCCACCCTTGGTTGTGGATGGTGATTGGCTGAGGTCGGTCTTAAGTTCCTCTTCCGAGAGTGGACCGGTGCCGGGTTGGATTCCTGGCGAGGTCCGTCCAGCGATTGCTGGAGTGCCAGCCCCCAGCCCCCCACGGGAAGGGGGCACGCCGCCTCAGGGCCCTCCGCGCTCACCAGCGGCGGAGGATGATACCGGAGACGTGCTCGGGCGCGCTCGAGAGTGCCGCGCCCTTCGCCAAGCATTTCTTCAGAGGGCGGCTGATGCAGTGAACCAGCTCGGCGTGGAGCTTGCTGACGAGGATGCGCGCCTTGAGGCCGAAGGTCTGAGCCTCGCTGAGGAGAGGCGCAAGCTAAAGGTAGCTGTCGCCTTCGCGCGTCATCAACGTGACCTTGACAATGCGAAGGCCCAAGCATCGCTGGCGGCTTCGCGGGAGGCCTGCTCCCAAGTCGTCGAGGAGGCTCGGGAGGCAGACCGACGGTGCAAGGCTGCAGAGGAGCACACGTGGGAGCTCCAGGCCTGGAGCAACTCCTTAGGGCAGCAAGTGGAGCTGCGTCAGGCGGCCCTGGTGTCGCTGAAGGGGGCTTCTGTCGATCAGTAGGAGCTCCAGAGGCGTGAGGAGGCACTGATGCTGGAGGCTGCTGAGCGCAACCTTGACCTCGGGCGGTTGGAGATGAGGGAGCACCTGGTGGCCCAGGCAGAGGATGATGTCGCCGCGTAGGAAGCCCGAGTCCAAGAGGAGGTTGACTATCGTGTGGCGGAGGCTTGCTCAAACCTTGAGCGCGAGTACAGAGAAAGGCTGGAGCTGACCAGGGTCGAAGCGGAGGGCAGGACCGCCGCCCTTAAAGCCAAACTGAATGAAGTGACGCGGCGCGCGGACGCCTCTAGGGCCGCCCTTGGCGCAGCGCAGATGGAGTTGGCCTTTTCCCGCGCCGAGGCGTTCCTTCTTCATAAGAGGGTTGATGAGGCTGAGGCCGTTGCATGGTGGAACAAGGACGAGATACGTCAGCGGCAGACTTTGGAGCACGTGCATGGCCCCATGCTCTACGCGCTCCGAGAAAGGGCTACCACGGCCTTGGGTAACATCTATGACGCGGTTGTTGGGGAGCCCTGTGTGATTAACTATGTAGGCAACCTTCAGTTTTTCACGGATGTGGTGACGCAGCTGGAGATTCGCTCTAGCAGGGCCGACAGGCTTGTTGAGGAGAGGAGCCGCGCCCTCCTTGGATGTGCTTTCTCTCGCGTCTTCAGTTATCTTCAGGACAGGGACCCCCACTTTGATTTCGATGCCGCCATCGCACCGGTGCCCGTGGCCATCCGGGGCAATCTGGCGCAGTGGGTGGAAGACAACGTGGATGCCCTTGTTAGGGCCTTCACCAGTGATGACGATGGCGTGGTCGTGGCTGCCAATGAAGGCGGCATGGTGAACGGTCCGGATGCTGGTGATGGCAACGGCGTGGGTGCTGGTGAGGCCAGCGACGCCAGTGATGACTCCGGAGGTGTCCCTGAAGATGCATTGGGAGATTTGTCTGATTTATCGCGCGTCTCCTCCGCTATTTACTCTGCGTGAAAACAGTCGGGCTTGGCCCTAAAGATTGTAAGAGCATTTTGGGAGGGGGAGCCCCTCATGTAAAGGTTTGCGGTTGACGTTCTCGTAGACATAACGCCGCACGCACGCTTATGCCGAGCCATTGGCCCTACGATGGGACAGTTGACTTGTTTACCTTTGGCCCGGACGGGCCCCGAGCGATCCTGCGGGGACCGCAGTGCCCCGAGTGTCTCCTGAGTGGGCCCACTGACCGTGTGACGAGAACCTCCTGAGAGGGCGCAGTGACAGCAGTCTGGGCTGCATACGTGCCTGGCCTGGCCCGACTCACGAGGGGCTCGCGAGGGGAGGCAGCTAATGCTGACTGGATGCAAAGCGGCAACCAGAATGCGAGAGATTGCTCGAACGAGACTAAACACCCCTTCCCCGAACACACACAAGTCTCAAGCTCAAATCCAACTTAAATTCAAACCGAGGAAACTCAAGAACCAAGAGAAAGGCAAAAAAAACAAAAAAGCCACGTCCGGCACCTAGTCTAGTCTTTGATGTCTTCTCACCAGCCGGAGCTAAGTGCTGCCACTGGGCGTGGGCGAGAGCCCCCGAGGCCCGAGGGCGGCTCTCCGGAGACTCTGGGGCGTGTACAGCCCCACTCATTATTACGTGAGAGTGTCACGGGGCGGTGAGCTTCACACGCACTGGGCTTTCTTCACAGGTACCGGCCTTGCTTCATATCGCCAGACGAGGGCCCGCCTTGCGCCACACTCTATTGCCACCGACGACAGCCGGAGACCGAGGACGCCGCCGATGGGATAGAGCGGTCGCCAGCGGTTCCCCCGACGACCATGGGTCCTCTGCCGGGGGCAGGCCCTGGGGCACCTCCTCGGCAGAGGGCCTACCTCCTGTGGGCGCCTTGCTCCAAGCGCCGCTGGGGTGAGGCCGGATCTCGGCCCCTCTCCGGCAGCCCCCAGTGCCCTCCTCCTGAGGGGTAGGAAGCTGCTGTATTGCGGCAGCCGTCTGCCGCGGCGACCTGCACCTCCTGTGACCCATGGTTAGCGTAAGCTTGCTCCTGAGGAATTAGCGGTACCCGATAGTTGCTGCCACCAGCGCGATCGTCAAGGCTCTCCTGGGGTCCTCGAAAGAGCTCAGCTTCTGGCATCTCTTCCCCCCAGCCTGGGCCAAGGAACGGGTCGTTATCTTCCTCCAGCGCACGCCCTTGATCTACCATGTGGGGCACATAAGCTTTCGGGGCCGCCGCCCCAAATGCTTCATTGTGGTGCCCCACTTGCCATGCAGTCCTGCTCGAAGTGCTGTCTTGGGGGTGGTAGCATAGTGGTCCGCCGGGGCCGTGGGCCGCAGTGAACGCTCTTTTGCTGGTCGGAGGCGGAGCCGGCACTGCTGGTCGCCCGGCGCTGATGGCCAGGTTAGCGCTAGGGAGGTCCTGGAACCCGCTCGGTGCTGCGTGGGCGCGAATGGAGCCTCCATAAGGTCCGCCCTGGACCTGGGGTGGCAGCTGGACGCAGAAGGGATGAGCCCCCGAGGCGGCGGAGTCAAGGAGCTCTGCCACCTGCTCCAGTAGCACGCCGCGGCCGCCCTCCAGCAGCCTGCACCGTAGTAGTTCTCGGGCCACCATGAGCGCGGCCCTTGAACTCGTCTACTCCCATCGGGTGTATGGTGCCGTGGCAGCGGCGTGGCTTGAAGCCCTTGCTGCTGACCGCACCTGTCGCGGCGTGAGAGCATGCGGTGCCTGGCCGCGTCGCCCGCGGCCCCTAGCACCCTCCGGAGCACGAGCTACCTGGGGCGCAAGGTTGAGGTCGCCCTGGGCGGGCAGCTCGGTGCGTGCGGGCCAGGCCGCCCAGGGGTCGGGGTTGCCCGTCGGGTCGCCGGACATGATGATGACGACGCGACGGAATGCGAGGCGGCTGGAGAAGGATTCCGGTGCATCCCTACCTGGCGTGCCAACTGTCATATTTCGGGTTCCGGCAGACCCTTGAGGTTCAAACTCTGGGGTGCGCGCAGAGATCACTCCCCCTACCAGCTCACGTCTCGTCGCCTCGCAAGAGATCTAGGCTACACAAAGAACAGCACAAGGGACGCAAGGTTTATACTGGTTCAGGCCACCATTGTGGTGTAAAACCCTACTCCAGTGTGTGGTGTGTGGATTGCCTCAGGGGCTGATGATGAAAAATACAAGGGAAGAACTGCCTCACGAGGGGAGGAGTTCTTGCGTTGGTATGGGTGGTTCTGGCTAGGGTTCGAATGGTCGATCCCCCTGCCTTGAGAGCGGCTAGTCCTATTTATAGAGCAAGGCCCTAGTCCTCTTCCCAAATAATGAGCGGGAAGGGTGCCAACAATTGGTCATTTTGAAGGGGAACATCTAGTACACTTATCCTGACTAAAGTTGGTCCTCGCCTGCCAAAGGCTCTGACGATGACGCCTTCCTGGGCTCCACGATGACCTCCATCCTGCCGTTCTGCTGGTCTTGGTCTTGTTGCACAGAAGTGTAAACCTTTGCCTGGTGCCTTGGCCTGTGCTTGCCCCCTTTGCACCGAAGGGGAAACAAGGAAACTGCCCAGGCCGGCGCCCGCCTGGCGCCCGCCTGGCTTTGATCGTCATGGCTTGCGTCAAGGCTTGGCCCCTCGTGAGGGTCTTGAGCTTGTGTTGACGAAGATGGGCCGTACTGGGCCACTCCTTGAGCCATGCTGCAGGCCACAGGCAGGCAAGTCTGGGTACCCCCGTTCCCAGAATGTCGACAATGATGTTTTACTCAGGTTCGGGCCCTCTTGATGGAGGTAAAACCCTACTTCCTGCTTGATTGATATTGATGATATGAGTGTTACAAGAGTTGATCTACCACGAGATCGTAGAGGCTAAACCCTAGAAGCTAGCCTATGATGATTATGATTCTGTCTCTAAGGACTAAACTCTCTGGTTTATATAGACACCGGAGAGGGCTAGGGTTTACATGGAGTCGGTTAGAAAGAAAGAAATATAATATACGGATCGCCAAGCTTGTCTTCCACACAAAGGAGAGTCCCATCCGGACACGGTACAAAGTCTTGAGTCTTGTATCTTCATGGTCTAACAGTCCGGCCAAAGTATATAGTCCGGCTATCCGGATACCCCCTAATCCAGGACTCCCTCAGTAGCCCCTTAACTAGGCTTCAATGACGATGAGTCCGGCGCGCAGTTTGTCTTCCGCATTGCAAGGCGGGTTCCATCTCCGAATACTCCAAAGTAATTATCAAACACTCAAATCGTGTCCGGATTTGCAAGATGATCTTCACATACCACCATAGAAACAATGATATTCCACAAATGTAATCTGCTGACAACTTTAGACAACATGACATGACACTACGGTCAAGTCATTATTCAAACCGTTTTCCCACAACCAGCCACAACGCATATTGCGAGGCGGTTTCCTCGGCACGTCTTGTCGAAGCAGAGATCATGTCCCCTTATCACGGGATTCGCATCAATACGGGCATGGGTAACCCAACCGCACCATCAATCGCGGCGCTTGGGAAGTAAGCGATCTTCAACAGGCAAGTGGGGAGGCGCACCACTCTCGTCGCCTCTATAAAGGGATAAGGATTTTCCCATTTTCACCCACGCCTTCTTCCTCCTCTGCTTATCCATTCTCGCACCCTCGAGCTCCAGCACCCTAGTTCATACCTTCTCTACACAAACATGTCCGGAGCAGGGGGCAAGTGGGTGGCCTCCACCGTGAAGGAGGATCACATAACTAAGCTCCGGTCGGCCGGATACTTGGCCACAGCTATTGCGCACCGACTACCAAACGCAGGGCAGATCATTCCGATTTCGGGACCCCACAAGAGGGTCGTGTTCCTTGCCCACTTCATCCGTGGACTCGGATTTCCACTTCATCCCTTCATCCGCGGGCTCATGTTTTACTATGGGATGGACTTCCATGATCTAGCCCCAAACTTTGTTCTCAACATATCGGCATTCATCGTTGTGTGCGAGGACTTCCTCCGTATCAAGCCTCACTTCGGCTTGTGGCTACGAATCTTCTGCGTGAAGCCGAAGATCGTAAGTGGCCAGCAAGAGGAGTGCGGAGGCGCCATGGTGGGCAAGATGCCCAATGTTACGTGGCTTGACGGCTCCTTTGCATAGACTGTGAAAGGGTGGCAATCGGCGTGGTTCTACATCATCGAGCCGCGCGACGGCAACTGGGCGGCGGCCCCCCGAATTCCGATCTGGAATTCCCATGCGGCTCACCTCCTGGGAAAAGAAGGGCCTGGCCTGGGGCGAGCCTGCGGAGCTGACCGGACTTCAGAACTGTATCAAGAATATGATTGACAAGAACATCAAGCTTGTCAACGTAGTCCAGGTCATGCTTGTCCGCTGAATTCTTTCGTGCCAAAGATGGGCTTTTAATCTGTGGGAGTTTGTTCTGGCCGAACACCAGACACTCCAAGAGCTCTACGGCACGACACTCAAGGACGCATGGAAGGTGCTGTTCAAGGGTTCTGAAACACCTCCTCCCACGTCCGAGGACCGCAGACTCCACGCCACGCGGCCCCACCGTCCGGTGAGTTTTCTAACCATTACCAGATGTAGTTTTCCCAGCATACTCATGGGAGGATCTCACGTTATCGTGTGTACTTAATCAGGAGTACGTACAGACGGCGGAGCGGATCGACTGTCCGGCTCAATTGCCAGAAGGTCCGGCGTCCGTTCTCCTGATGGAGATGCTAGTCCCGGCGCCCTATAAGGTGCTGGAGAAGAAGGCCGAAAAGAAGGCCCCGGGGACCAGAAAGGGTCTCCGGCGTAAGGTCGCACCGGACGCCTCGTCCGAAGACGACGAGGCACACTCCTCCCATGAAGGGGAGGAGGAGAAGGAAAAGGAAAGGGCCGCCCCATCTGGGGAGGCCGAAGGATCTAAGAGGGCGGCCCAGGGGACCAGGAAAGGTCCCCGGTGCAAGGCCGTCATAGGCTTGTCGTCCGGGGGCGACGAGGCGGATTCCTCCCGCGGAGGCGGGGGGGGGGGTCACGAAGAAATTCCACCTCCCCGCACTGGGGAGGTGAAGAACAGGAAAACCGCCCCAGAGGGGGAGGCTAGGACACCCAAGAAGGGAAAGACTTCCCTTCTGGATTACTCCACTACGGGCGCCTACATCGAGGAGGAGTGGCTGCCCAGGGGGAAGCCCCTCGTAAGATCGTAAGTATCTACACTTCTGTTGTATTTTAGTGCGACTTTGCTTCATAGTCTGTTATAACGCCGAAGACGCATATGTAGTCCGCCCAGGGCCCATCCCGAGGTATCCTCTTCAGATCGTCTTTGAGCGATTCGGTGATGAATACGCTTCCAACGGCCACTTCCCCTCGGCCTGCGGATGACACAGAGGTGTTATCCCAAAGGCTCCCTGAGCAAGGGGAGGCGACTCTGGAGACGCCCCAAGGCGAAATCCCAGACGCCGGGCACACGGGACGCAAGATCCCTGCAGATTGTGCCGACGGGAGCCGCAGCAAGTCGAGCTCCCAGCCGGACACTGTACCGGAACCTCCAAAGGCTCCGGATTCGGGCAGGCAACCCCCTACTTAGGCGGGCAGGCCGTCCGTGTCGATAACTTCCATTATGCCAGAGGCGTCGGATAGTCTACTGGAAGCGCTTCGCGGCGCTTCCATGGATGAAGAGCACCGTACTCTTATGAGTGCGGTGATTCAGAAGGTTCTGTCCGCCAAGAGCGGACTAACCGAAGCCTGCACCAGCCTCCTAACAGGCTTTGAGGTAAGTAATCAAAAATGTGTGAAATTATCACCCGATAGGTAGTAGCCCCTGATACTGTGTTTGGTGTTTGGAAAGAAAAGCCAAACGGAGGGTCAATTTTAATCCGCAGGATTCTAATATTAGGTGTCTTATGTTAATAAGCAGGCGGTGCTGGTTGCCGTTGCTGCCCGCACGGCCGAGGTCGCCGGACTCAAACGGGACCTAGAGCAGGCCCAGGGAGAGCTCGGCCTCACGAAGAGGTACCTCGAAGAGAACAAAGGTGAGTGATACCCTATTCACATATCATAAAGAATAGACAAAATTGATGATTTTAACGACAAAGTGTCGTGACTTTGTAATAGTGGCCACAGCCGAAGTGGCATCCCTGAAGAAAGCGTTGTCCGAGGCTGAAGACAAGGCGGCCATGGAGCACATTGAGTGCGAAAAGAAGGATGCTAGGGTGGGCGAGGTATAGCAAGAGCTCCAGGAGCTCGGCAAGAAGTTCGAGTCCTTGGAGCGTGACCTCAAGACGAAGGAGTCTGAGCTTGCGAAGGCCCTTGCGAGTATGAAAGACGCCAAGGCCAAAGCCGAAAAGACTCAGCAGGAAATCCAGGCGGCCAA
The DNA here is from genome assembly GCF_002162155.2 of Triticum dicoccoides. Taxonomy (NCBI): domain Eukaryota; kingdom Viridiplantae; phylum Streptophyta; class Magnoliopsida; order Poales; family Poaceae; genus Triticum; species Triticum dicoccoides. The sequence goes on from NC_041389.1 coordinate 632,228,359, forward strand.
GAAGATAGCGGCGGGTAAGACATTTTTTATGCAAAGCAAGCATGTGGAGGAGACGTTTCTTTTACTTACCCAAATTCGGAGCTCTCCAGGGGCATTCGCAGATCTGCCATGCAGCATATCAGATGCCGCGGAGTTCTACCGTGCCGAAGAGGGGAGCTCAACAGAGAAGTTGTTCTGGTCCCAGTATGCTGGAGCCGAACATCTGATGCCTCTAAGTGACCAATTGAAGCAACTGGTTGAACTCCACAGGGCGGCCGAAGTGGCTATGAAAGATTTCATAGTCCGGATGTGGCCTGGTGAGCCCTTGCCCGGCAGCTACTTTGGCCTGATAAAGCGGATGGTGAATGCCTGTCCACGGCTAGAAGTGATCAAGCGATCCGTTTGTATTGAGGGTGCCCGTCGGGCCTTTGCCCGTGCGAAGGTGCACTGGGGCAAGCTGGATGCTGAGAAACTGGTGAAGGATGGACCGCTGGAGGGCAAGGCGCATCGCTGTCCCGAAAAATATTATGATGGCGTTATGAAAGGTGCTCGCCTCATGGCTGATGAATGTACCAAGGACACGATCTTCGAGTGAATCTACTCCTTTCGTATTTGTAATATGAAGACGAAGTTATTTGTGCTATATAGCAATTTGTTGATTTAAAATATTACCCTCTGTGCGGCTGTTTATAAAATTCCGAAAGTAGGCCAGTCGTCGGCTTCCGCCCCCACATAACTAGTACTGGGGTGTTCGTGGAAAATCCAGACACTCTTTATCCAAATATTTGGTCCCTAAAGGAGGTGTTTGGCGCAGCGAACAAGGCAATCGGACTATTCGGCTTTATAACTATCACTTAGCCATAGAAGTCTATAATTTTAAATTTCGTCGAAGCCCCTAGAATTCGGAAAGCCGAATTGGGGTGCTACATACGCCTAGATCGGACGAGGATGATTCCTCGCCTAAAGCGGAAAAAATCTTTAAGGATTTTAAAACCTCTCGAACAGTGACCAGCTCTCGCCAAATCATGCCGGTCAGTTTTCGGCTTTCTCTATCGAGGTGTTCGTCCGAGAGAACCGGGACACAATCACAGTAGTTCTCCCTGCGCTACCTTAGCTGATATAACAGGACGTCAGGTACCAAAACAAGGGAGCCGGGCTAACCCAACTATTGACCCAAGACATGATTCGGAGCTGGTGCATATAATGCTATAAGCTCGGGGTGCCGCACTGTCGAAAGTGTTCGGACTTGTCTTGCCGTATTAAGGGGCGCCATAGGAAGCCCCTGGCAAACTGAACGTACCAAAGTGTACGGATGCAATAGTAAATAAACATTTATGGAAAAAATGTGCGGATAGGAATAATAAGCTAACGCTATATATAATATCCCATTGATGTATAATACGTCTAAGCGTATGTTTACAATGAATGCATTAAGCAGAGGTAAATAGGACTATTTGACATGTCCTATCCAAGGGCGGGCCGTATGTAGATATATAAGACAGGTATAACGATCGTGAATAGATTCCACATGGGTATTCCTTTTGTGCGTAAAGTCTTTTGCCTCCTTGGATTTCTCTCCTGTGAAAGTCCGAAAATCCATCTCTTCTGAAGAGGCTGCCCCGAAGCAGGGTCCTGAAAGATAGAGAGGGTTATTAAAGTATGTTGCGGCTGAACCGCACTATTGCGCCTCCGCCTATGCCCATGATATTTTGAGTGCGTAATTGTGTATGCGCGGCATGAGTGCTGCCTTAATGGGGCTGGAGCGGAGGCCGGACTGCTAGTCGCGCTCTTGGCGTGCCTAGCGATCCTGTTGCGGGGTATTCCGGACTCGCTTGACGATGTTCAAGGTTGTTGCCGCCGGATTGGTGGTTTGCCGGAGAAGGTTGCATTGTACTTCCGCCGCGAGGGCTGCAGTATGCTCCTCTGTACGGAGAGAGCGGTCCATGTTTCCGTTGACTGTTATGACCCCGCGAGGTCCTGGCATCTTGAGCTTGTGGTATGCATAGTGAGGTACCACATTAAATCGAGCAAATGCGGTTCGTCCAAGCAGTGCGTGATAACCACTACGGAAAGGGATGATATCGAAGATTAACTCCTTGCTTCGGAAGTTATCTGGTGATTCGAAGACCACTTCCAGTGTTATGGAGCCCATGCAACGGGCCTCTACTCCTGGAATTACACCTTTGAAGGTGGTTTTTGTGGGCTTGATCCTCGAAGGGTCGATGCCCATTTTGCGCACTGTGTCCTGATAAAGCAGGTTCAGGCTGATGCCTCCGTCCATAAGGACTATTGTGAGGTGAAATCCGTCAATGATTGGGTCTAATACCAATGCGGCTGAACCGCCGTGACGGATGCTGGTAGGGTGATCCCTACGATCAAAGGTGATCGGACAGGCTGACCATGGGTTGAATTTTGGGGCGACTGGCTCCATCGCATAGACGTCCCTCAGTGCTCGCTTTTGTTCCCGTTTGGGAACGTGAGTGGCATAGATCATGTTGACCGTTTTCACCTGGGGAGGGAATTTAATTTTGTCCCCCCGTGTTCGGATGCCGGGGCTCCTCGTCATTGTCGCTATGCAGCCCCTTGTCCTTGTTTTTGGCGTTTATTTTACCGGCCTGTTTGAACACCCAGCAGTCTCTATTAGTGTGGTTTGCTGGATTATCCGGGGTGCCATGAATTTGGCACGGGCGTTCAAGTATGTAGTCTAAACGAGATGGTCCCTAGTTGTTTCTTTTAAACGCCTTTTTCCGCTGACCGGATTTGGAGCCACTAAATCCGGCGTTGACTGTCGTGTCTTCAGTGTTGTCGATGTTGTTCCGTCGCTTATGTTTGTTGCGCCGTGTGTCGGTGTCAAAACCGACGGATCTCGGGTAGGGGGTCCCGATCTGTGTGTCTTAGGCTGATGGTAACAGGAAGCAAGGGACACAATGTTTACCCAGGTTCAGGCCCTCTCGATGGAGGTAAAACCCTACTTCCTGCTTGATTAATATTGATGATATGAGTAGTACAAGAGTAGATCTACCACGAGATCGTAGAGGCTAAACCCTAGAAGCTAGCCTATGATGACTATGATTGTAATTGTGATCGGCCTTCTAAGGACCAACCTCTCCAGTTTATATAGACACTAGAGAGGGCTAGGGTTTACACGGAGTCGGTTACAAGGAAGGAAATACAATATCCGGATCACCAAGCTTGTCTTCCACGCAAAGGAGAGTCCCATCCGGACACAGGACGGAGTCTTGAGTCTTGTATCTTCACGCTCCAATAGTCCGAACGAAGTACATAGTCCGGCCGTCTGGATACCCCCAATCTAGGATTCCCTCAGTAGCCCCTGAACCAGGCTTCAATGACGATGAGTCCAGTGTGCAGTCTTGTCTTCGGCATTGCAAGACGGGTTCCATCTCCGAATACTCCAAAGTGATTATAGAACACGTAGACCGTGTCCGGATCTACAAAATGATCGTCACATACCACCGTAGAGAGAATGATATTTCAGCTGACAACTTTTTAGATGACGTCATATGTCATTATGGTTGGGTCATTATTCGAACCGTTTTCCCACAACCAGCCATAGCGCATATCGCGAGGCAGTTTCCTCTGCCCGTTTTGCCATAGCAGAGATCGTGTCCCCTTATTGTGGGATTCTCATCAATACAGGTATGGGTAATCCAACCGTACCGCTAATCGCGGCGAGTGGGGAGCGAGCGGGTTCCACCAGGCAAGTGGGGAGGCGCAAAAAGCTTTTACCGTCTCTATAAAGAGATAAGGTCTCTTCCTCTTTACCAACGCCTTCTCCTTCCGCTAGCCCATTCCCCTCTGTTCGAGCCCTAATGCCCAAACATTCTTCTTTTCCATTGAAGAGAGGTTTTCCAAATATGTCTGGATCTAGAGCAGGAGGCAGATGGATGGCCTCTACCGTCCAAGAGAGGGATATCAAGAGGCTCCGGGAGGCCGGGTACCTGGCCAAGAAGATCGGCCACCGTCTCCCACCGGTGGAACAGGTTGTCCCTACTCCGGAGCCTCACGAGAGAGTCGTGTTTCTTCCCCATTTTGTTCGCGGGCTCGGGTTTCCCCTTCACCCATTTGTTCGCGGAGTCATGCATTACTATGGGATTGATTTTCATGATCTTTCCTCCAATTCTTTCCTCAATATCTTGACGTTCATCGTCGTGTGTGAGGCTTTTCTCCGGATTTCACCTCACTTCGGCCTGTGGCTGAAGATTTTCAATGTGAAGCCCAAGGTGGTGAGTGGCGAGCACGCCGAGTGCGGTGGTGCCATGGTGAGCAAGATGCTCAAGGTCGTTTGGCCGACGGGTGCCTTCAATGACTCCGTCAAGGAGTGGCAGCAGCGGTGGTTCTATATTACTGAACCGGGCAGCAAAAAGTGGGCTGCAGCTCCCGAGTTGAGATCCGGAGCCCCCCTGCGGCTCACGTCCTGGCCCAAGAAAGGCCCGAACTGGTCCAGACGCGCGTCCAGAGTGTGGTCGACAAGGACATCAAGCTCGTCGACGTAGTCCAGGTGGTGTTAGTTCGCCTGGTTCTCCCTTGCCAGTGTCGAGCCTGCAATTTGTGGGAGTACGACCCAACTGAGCACCAAACCCTTTGGGAGCTCTATGATTCCTCCCACAAGGATATCTGGAAGGTGTTCTTTAAGTCCGGCAAATCATGGCCGGGCTCCGCTGAGGACCGTGGGTATCAATTATCCCATTCTGCAAGCCCGGTAAGTTATAGCTATGCTCTGTCCATCCATGCTTCAGTTGGCATGTCCTGACGGAGACATTTTTATCATGCTTTATCATGACACCAGGGATGGATAAAAAGGTGGAGCGGATAAATTGTCCGGCCCCGCTGCCGGAGGAACTGGCCAGACCTCTTCTGACAAAGATGCTGGTCCTTGCGCCTTACGAGGTGCCAAAGAAAGAGGCCTCCAAGAAGGTCAAAAACACCCGGAGTGGCCTCCGTCGCCGCGAGGTTTCGGAGGCAAAATCCGAAAACTCCAGCGACCATCCTTCTTCCAAAGATGAAGAGGAGGAAGCAGAGGAGGACGGGCCTTACTCTGGAGGTGGGAAGAAGAGGTCGGCTTCCTTGTCCCTGGAGGCCGAATCGCCCAAGAGGGGGAGAGGTTCCCACCTAGAGGCATCCACCACGGCTACCGATAACAGCCCGGAGTGGGATCCGAGGGCCCAGCCCCTGGAAAAGTCGTAAGTATCCGACATCCGAACACGCATATGCATCCAGGGTCGTTTGGGTATAGTAGTTTTAACTGTCTCCATATTTCATACAGCTCGGCGAGGTCTCGCGCCGGACAGTCCTCATCGGAGGATTCGCTGAGCTCCGATGCTTTGGCGATCGAGACGCCTCCAGAGGCCCCTTCCCCAAAGTCGAGGCGCGACACTGAGGTGTCCTCTCAACGAGGCCCGGACCAGGGGAGGCATGTCTCTGGGGCCGGACACATGGGGGCGGCGGCCCCCCGGCGTGTTGATGGTGGGGGCGATCTCGGGTTCGGACCACAGCCGGACAAGGTCTTGGAGACCACTAAGGCTCCAGGATCTGGCGAGCAGCCACCTTCGACGGTGGGCGGCTTGCCTACTTCGCCGGCAACCTCTGTCCAAGCAGAGCTGCCTGGCGGTCTATCGACAACGTTAAAGAGCGTGTCTACGTCGATGAACATCGGACCCTCATGGGTGCGGTGATTGACAAGATTCAGTCCGCCGAGAGCGGGCTAAATGAGTCCTGCCTTGGCCTGATAAAGGCCTTTGAGGTATGTTTTCTAAGAAACCTTTGAGGAATTGTCATAATATGAGTAGTAGCCCCTGATACACTGTCCGGCGAAAGAGAGAAAGAGCCGGACAGGGGATCAAATCCCCTGCTTTTGCAGGAGCCTTTGTTAATGACGTATACCCCTTTGTGTGAAAACAGGCGTCTGCAGAGAAGACGGCCGCTCATAGTGCGGAAGTGTCCGGACTAAAGCAGAGCCTGGAACGGGCCGAAGAAGAACTTGGCCGTGTAAAGAAGCAACTGGAGGACAAGCAAGGTATGTTGAAACATTGTCTTGAATTCGACATGAATGAGTAATTGTGCCTAGTGAAAAGTATTTGTATTGTATGCTCTAGGAGCGAGTGCCGAATATGAGGCACTGAAGAAGGCTGTGGCTGATGCCAACGAGAAGGCTGCCGCCGAACAGGCACTTCGTGAGAAACATGAGGCCATGGTCATCGCAGCTGAGCGAGAGCTCCAGGAGGCTGTGAAGAAAAGCGAGGGCTTGGAGCAGAGTCTAGTAGGGAAAGAATCCGAACTTGCCCAAGCTCTCCAAGCCACGGAGGATGCTCGGGAAGAAGCCTGAGGTGCTGTGCGGGACATTCAGGAGGCCCGGAAGATTGCGGCTGGTAAAGCCTTTTGTATTCATGGCCATTTTTACATGATAATGGGGAGAACTCTAAGTGACAAGCTGAATTCTTGTTTTTCCAAGGGCGTTTGCAGATCAGCCTCGCAGTATATCAGATGCCACCCAATTCTACCGGACCGAGGAGAAGAAGTCTGCGGAGAGGGATTTCTGGTCGCAGTATTTGGCGCCGAACTATCCGGTGCCCTTTTTCAATTAGCTGAAGCAGTTGGTCGAACTACACCAGGCGGCCGAACTAGCCGTGAAGGACTTGGTTGTCTAGCTATGGCCCGCGGAGCCAATTCCGAGCAGTTACTTCGGACTTGTGAAGCGGATTGTGGGCTCTTGCCCTTGGCTTGATGCTATTAAGCGATCGGTCTGTATAGAGGGTGCATGCATGGTGTTTGCCCGTGCGAAAGTGCATTGGGGGAAGCTTGATGCGGAGAAGTTGATGACTGAGGGGCCGCCAGAGGGTAAGGAGCACCGCAAGCCCGAGATGTACTATGAAGGTGTACTGAAGGGACCCCACCTTGTGGCGGATAAGTGTACCAAAGATATTATATTTCCCTGAGGGCATTCGTGTCGTTCTTTGTAATATGGGATAATGGCACTTTTATTATTTATTGCATGTTTTTTTTGAACATTTGTTCTTCATGTGCGTCTGTATAGTGTATGTAAATCCTGAGAGTTGGCCAGTCGTCGGCTTCTGCCCCCACGAAAGAAATACGGGGGTGTTCGGGATATACCTGAACACTCTTTATCCCAGGCTAGGTCCTTTTAAGGAGGTGTTCCTCAGCACGAACCAGGCAATCGGACTATAGGGCTTTACCACTCTCACTTAGCCATAGGAATTCGAGTATGGTCGGCGCAGCCCCTAGTGTTTGGAAGGCCGCACTAGGGGCTCTATTGGCGCCTGATCGGAGGACCGATCCGTCGCACTCTGCATTTATAATGGCATTATGCGGAATAAATCTTTAAGGATTTTACAACCTCTCGAACAGCTGACCAGCTCTCGTTGTATCATGACAGTCGGTTTTCGGTTTTCTCTACTAAGGTGCTCGTCCGGCAGAACCAGGACACAATCGTAGTAGTTCTCCCAGCGCTACCTTAGCCGATGGGGCGGAACGTAAGGTACCAAAACATGGGAGCCGGGTAAACCCAACCAATGACCCAAGACATGATTCGGAGCTGATGCATATAGTGCTATAAGTTCGGGGTGCCGAGCGACCGAAAAGGTGGTCGGACTTTATTGCCGTACTGTGAAGCCCCTAGCATAATCGGGCATAACACAAGGCGTGGGTGACGTTTTTGACAAAGAGGCGTCGACGAGAAACGACGGCCGGTAAGTGTTATTTAAGTCTGCGCATTGTAGTAGGATGATATGTCTATGCATATGAGTATGATTTATGATTATGAAAAGTGGTGTTTTTGGCGGAACCTGTCATGGCCGGACTAGAGGGGTCTGTGAGTGGATCTGAAGTGAATCTGGACTGCCTTCTTTCAGGGGGGGTTCACTTACGTGTTCCTGCCCTTGTGTGCCCGGGCCGATTCCACGTCGCCAATCTTGTTTTGCGTCAAAGTTAGTTTGTAAGGGCAAATACTTGAGGGCAGCTAAACGTCCTCGTGTGGTTGGTCCGAGGGTTCCTGATCGGAACCTGGTTAACCCGGCCGTTATACTGTGAAGTAGCACGGACTCCTCAGTTGGTGTCCGGATAGTTGGCTGTCATATCAAAATTTTGATAGGCAGGCATGACTCGTTACTCCGGCAGCGGTATGATTTCCGCTCTAAGGGCGGGGTTCGGCCTTGCCCATAGGTGTGATTATATCACACGGGGTTGGCCTAATGGTTTACCACGTGGAATCTAGTCAACGTGGTTCGTCCCGTTAACATATGGTAAATTACCGTATGAGGGGAAGGTGCCGAAGAATTATTCTTTGGCGTGGCATTTTTTGGTGATCCGAAGACAACCGTTAGAGTGGTGGGCCAATAAAACTTTTCCTTTGCACCTGACATCTTTTACAAGATGTTATTTGTGGCTTCATGCCCGCGGGGGCTCTATGTGAGATGGAGCCCCTAGACCTCTAGGTCTAGAGGTACTGCAATTAAATTGCTGTGGTTGATATTGTCCGGACGGTTGATGTTATCGGGGGAGATCGGCCGTACTTTTATGATCTAGAGGATCTTTTGACTTCTCCGTTGTTGGACTCCTCCCCTCCTTGCTTCCGGCACACGGCCGGCCACTTTGTTTTGAGGATCCGGCATTCTCTATTGGTGTGCTTGGCCGTCCTTTTAGGAGTACCATGAATTTCACATGGTTGATTGAGTGTGTTGCTCGAGCCGGATAGGCTTGAGTTGTTCTTTGTCCACTGACCGGACTGGGAGTTGCTGGATTTGGCACCAACTTCCCTGACTTGACATTTATGACAATTGTGCCGAGGCTTGAGGATGCCTCTTCGTGTATCCTTCGTATTGTCTTGGACCGTTGTGGTGAGTTGATGTCGGGGTATGTGCCTTGGGTTCTCCTGCTTAGGTTGGGGTAGCGAATTATGCCGTGCGTGCCCTTTGTCGGGGTGGTCGAGTTTGTATTTCTCGGTGGCTAGGACCTTGGCCCATCTGTCCACGAGCAAATCTTGGTCAGCTTTGAGCTGCTGTTGCTTCCTTTTCAGGCTCCTCGCAGTGGCTATAAGCCGGCGCTTGAAGCGCTCCTACTCCATGGGGTCCTCAGGCACACCGAACTCGTCCATGCCGAGGCTAATCTCATCTTAGGAGGGGGGCATGTAGTTGTCCTCCTCCGGATACCCGTCCATCGCTTGTTCATCTGGGCTGTCCTGCCCATCTTCCTGCTCGTCCTGATCGAAGGCGGGCTGATCGGGGTTGTATTCATCTTCGGCACCGTCCAGATTATTTTCGTCTCCGGTGCTGGTATTGCTGTGGCGGGGCTTGGAGCGGCGCTGGCGATGCCCATGCTTTGCTTTTTTCTTGGAGGGGTTATCCTCCATTGCCTCATCGCTTCTTTCGGAGTGTCCACCATATATATATCGTATGAGGAGGTGGCTGTCCACCGCCCTGTGAGCGGTGGTTCCTGTACTTCTCCTGCATCATCGTCCATACCGTCGATGTCTTCGGAGTCGAAGTCAAGCACGTTGGTCAAATCATCGACCGTGGCTATGAAGTAGGTGGTGGGTGGGCAACGAATTCCTTTGTCGCTAGCCTCCCACTCGAGCCGGACATAGTTCGGCCGAGAGCCTCCTGACAAAGAGAGAGACTTTAATGAATTCAGCATGTCGCCAAAGGGCGAGTGCTGGAAGATATCCGCAGTGGAAAACTCCATCACCGATGCCCAACCAAGCTCGGCGGGCTCGGGAGCGCGCGGACTGGAATCTACAACCGGATATAAGTCCGGGGGTCTGGAGTCACAGGCTTCCTTAGAAGTGAGGCATGTGTTCGGCTCTACCGTCGATGAATGTGCAGCCGGCGGGGTGGGGTCCATCCGCCCGTCCTTGGGCCACGCAGTCTGCTCCGGATTTAGGTCTGGGGCTCTTGCAGGGGTGATATCCCGAGCATTATCCGACAGCAGGTCTAAGCCGTTCTCATCGTGACTGTCCGGCGCTCCTGGCACAGGCCCGATTCCGTCGAGGATCAAGTCTCCGTGGATATCGGCCGTGTAGTTCAGGTTTCCGAACCTGACCTGGTGGCCAGGGGCATAGCTGTCGATCTGTCGATATGATCCAGATGGCCAAGCGAATTGGCCCGCATTGTGAAGCCGCCGAACACGAAGATCTGTCCATGGAGAAAAGTCTCGCCCTAGACCGTGTCGTTGACGATTGAGGGAGCCATCAAACCTTGCAGCAACGACACAGAGGAACTCTCAATGAAAGCACCAATGTCGGTGTCAAAACCGGCGGATCTTGGGTAGGGGGTCCCGATCTGTGCATCTTAGGCTGATGGTAACAGGAAGCAAGGGACACAATGTTTACCCAGGTTCGGGCCCTCTTGGTGGAGGTAAAAACCTACTTCCTACTTGATTAATATTGATGATATGAGTAGTACAAGAGTAGATCTACCACGAGATCGTAGAGGCTAAATCCTAGAAGCTAGCCTATGATGATTATGATTGTAATTGTGATCGGCCTTCTAAGGACCAACCTCTTTGGTTTATATAGACACCGGAGAGGGCTAGGGTTTACACGGAGTCGGTTACAAGGAAGGAAATACAATATCCGGATTGCCAAGCTTGTCTTCCACGCAAAGGAGAGTCCCATTCAAACACGAGACGGAGTCTTGAGTCTTGTATCTTCACGCTCCAATAGTCCGGACGAGGTATATAGTCCGGCCGTACGGATAACCCCCAATCCAGGATTCCCTCACCGTGGCTTGCGTTATTGTCGCGGACATCTGAGGTGCCGGAATTTATAGGCATGGTGCTACTGCGAGCCAACCAGCTGTCCTCGCCCGCACAAAAGCGGGTCATGAGTGTCGTGAGGGCTGCCATGGACTTTGGTTTTTTCTGGTCGAGGCGTCGGGCGAGCCACTCGTCATGGATATTATGCTTAAAGGCCGCCAGGGCATTAGCGTCCGAACAGTCGACTATTTGGTTCTTTTTGGTTAGGAACCGAGTCCAGAATTTTCTGGCTGACTCTCCAGGCTGTTGGGTGATGTGGCTCAAGTCATCAGCATCCGGTGGTCACATGTATGTGCCCTGGAAGTTGTCGAGGAAAGCATCCTCCAGGTTTTCCCAACTGCCAATGGAATTTGTCGGCAAGCTGTTTAGCCAGTGCCTGGCTGGTCCTTTGAGCTTTAGGGGAAGATACTTGATGGCGTGTAGATCATCTGCGCGGGCCTTATGAATGTGGAGAAGGAAATATTCGATCCAAACTGCGGGGTCTGTTGTGCCAACGTATGATTCAATGTTTACGGGTTTAAACCCTAATGGGAATTCATGATCCATCACTTCGTCAGTGAAGCAGAGGGGGTGTGTGGTGCCCCTATGCCGGGCTATGTGGCTACGCAGTTCGAATGGGTCTGGTTGTCTGTGTTCAGCCCGGCCGGACTTGTTGATGGTGTATCCGGCATGACGATCATCG
>NC_041389.1:632240039-632297891 GCF_002162155.2 Triticum dicoccoides
CGTGGCTGTCCTGCCTTGTTTTCCAGTATATCTTGCAGGTCCTGCATGTTGCCCCAAGATACGTCTCCAACATATCTATAATTTTTGATTGCTCCATTCTATATTATCTACTGTTTTGGGAAATAATGGGCTTTATTATCCACTTTTATATTATTTTTGGGACTAACCTATTAACCGGAGGTCCAACCCAGATTTGTTGTTTTATGCCTACTTCAGTGTTTCGAGGAAAGGGAATATCAGACGAAGTCGAAACGGAACAAAATCAACTGGAGAAGTTATTTTTGGAAGGAAAGCCACCGGATAGACTTGGACTCTACGTCAGAGGATACGGGAGCTGGCCACGAGGGTGGGGCGCGCCCACCCCCTAGGGCGCTCCCCCTGCCTCGTGGGGCCCGCGAAGCTCCACTGACGTACCCCTTGCACCGATATATACATACGTATCATAACACTTCCAGAACAGAAGATAGAACGGGAGTTCCGCCGCCGCAAGCCTCTATAGCCACCAAAAACCTCTCGGGAGCCTGTTTCGGCACCCTGCCAGAGGGGGAACCCATCACCAGTGGCCATCTTCATCATCCCGGCGCTATCCATGAAGAGGAGGGAGTAGTTCACCCTCGGGGCTGAGGGTATGTACCAGTAGCTATGTGTTTGATCTCTCTCTCTCTCTCTCTCGTGTTCTCTCTCGTGTTCCCTCTATGGCACGATCTTGATGTATCCCGAGCTTTGCTATTGTAGTTGGATCTGTCGGATTTCGGGTTTCGGCAGACCCTCAAGGTTCGAACTCTGGGGTGCGCGCGGAGATCACACCTCCTACCTACCTACGTCTCATCACCTCGCAAGGATCTAAACTACACGAAGAACAACACAAGGGACACGAGGTTTATACTAGTTCGGGCCACCATTGTGGTGTAATACCCTACTCTAGTTTGTGGCGTGGTAGATTGCCTCAGGGGCTAGTGATGACAATACAAAGGAAGAGCTGCCTCGCGAGGGGAGGAGTTCTTGTGGTGGTGGTGCTTCTTGGGAAGGATTGGATCCGGATCCCGCCTGATTCCTCGATCTAGATGCCCCCTCCCACTGTGGTGGCTAGTCCTATTTATAGAGAAAGGCCCTGGTCCTCTTCCCAATTATTGAGTAGGAAGGGCACCAACAATTGGCCATTTTGAAGGGGAACATCTAGTACACTTATCCTGGCTAAAGTCGGTCCTCGCCTGCCAAAGACTCTGACGGTGACGCCGGCTTGGGCTCCACGATGACCTCCATCCTGCCGTTCTGCTGGTCTTGGTCTTGTTGCACCGAAATGGCTGCCTTTGCTTGATACTCTTGCCTGTGCTTGCCCCCTTTGCACCAAAGAGGAAACAAGAACTCTGTGCAGGCCGGCGCCCGCCTGGCGCCCGCCTGGCTTCGGTCGTCATGGCTTGCGTCATGGGCACCTCGTGAGGTACCCTGCCTTGATCTCTCCGCCTCCTCGCCACCCAGCCTGATGAGGCTATGCCTGAGGAAGCTTCCCGTCGTCCACCCCGCGAGGCTGGGCCCCTCGCGAGGGTCTTGAGCATGTGTTGATGAAGATGGGCCGTACTGGGCCACTCCTTGAGCCACGCCGCAGGCCGCAAGCAGGCAAGTCTGGGTACCCCCGTTCTCAGAACGCCAACAGGATCTTATGATGTTTCTCCCCCTCTACTCCCTTGTGATGAATTGAGTTTCCCCTTTGAAGTTATCTTATCAGATTGAGTCTTTTATGAGAACACTTGATGTATGTCTTGACGTGCTTATCTGTGGTGAAAATGGGATATCATGTGCCTCTTGATGTATGTTTTGGTGACCAACTTGCGGGTTCCGCCCATGAACCTATGCATAGGGGTTGGCACATGTTCTTGACTCTCTGGTAGAAACTTTGGGGCACTCTGTGAAGTACTTTTATGTTGGTTGGATGAATCTGAGATTGTATGATGCATATCGTATAATCATGCCCATGGATACTTGAGGTGACAATGGAGTATCTAGGTGACATGAGGGTTTTGGTTGATTTGTGTCTTAAGGTGTTATTCTAGTATGAACTATTTTATAGATCGATCCAAAAGAATAACTTTGACGTGGTTTCGTACCCTACCATAATCTCTACTTTTGTTCTCCGCTATTAGTGGCTTTGGAGTGACTCTTTGTTGCATGTTGAGGGCTTATTATATGATCTATCTATGTTATTATTGTTGAGAGAACTTGCACTAGTGAAAGTATGAACCCTAGGCCTTGTTTCCTACCATTGCAATACCGTTTACGCTCACTTTTACCACTTGTTACCTTGCTGTTTTTATTATTTCAGATTACAAAAACCTTTATCTGCTATCTATTTTGCACTTGTATCACCATCTCTTCGCCGAACTAGTGCACCTATACAATTTGCCATTGTATTGGGTGTGTTGAGGACACAAGAGACTCTTTGTTATTTGGTTGTAGGGTTGTTTGAGAGAGACCATCTTCATCCTACGCCTCCTACGAATTGATAAACCTTAGGTCATCCACTTGAGGGAAATTTGCTACTGTCCTACAAACCTATGCACTTGCAGGCCCAACAACGTCTACAAGAAGAAGGTTGTGTAGTAGACATCAAGCTCTTTTCTGGCGCCGTTGCCGGGGAGGTTAGAGCTTGAAGGTATATCTTTAGATCTTGCAATCTAATCTTTTTGTTTCTTGTTTTATCACTAGTTTAGTTTATAAAAGAAAATTACAAAAAATGGAATTGAGTTTATCTCATATGCTTCATCTTTTTAATATCTTTCGTGAGAATGATGGAAGGAAAATTGTGCTCAAGTGTTAGAAGAAGAATTAGATAGAATTCTTGGCATAAAATATGTGAATGATGAGCATGATTGCAATGTTGTTAGTATGAATTCCCTGAATACCCATGATGCTAATGATATGCAAAGCCACAAGCTTGGGGAAGCTATGTTTGATGGAGATGATATTTTTTGTCCCCCAAGCTTTTATGAGAAAATTTACTATGATGAAAGCATGCCTCCTATCTATGATGATTATTGTGATGACACGTATGCTTTAAAGAATAATGATAACCATGAAACGTGTCATCTTGATCTTAGCTTTCAATCACATGATAGTTATTTTGTTGAGTTTGCTCCCACTACTATTCATGAGAAGAAATTTGCTTATGTTGAGAGTAGTAAATTTTCTATGCTTGTAGATCATGAAAAGAATTCTTTAGGTGCTGGTTATATTGTTTAATTCATTCATGATGCTACTGAAAATTATTATGAGAGAGGAACATATGCTTGTAGGAATTACAATAATATCAAGTTTCCTCCCTATGTGCTTAAATTCTTGAAGCTATGCTTGTGTTACCTTCCTATGCTAGTTGATTATTGTTCCCATAAGTTGTTTGCTCACAAAATCCCTATGCATAGGAAGTGGGTTAGACTTAAATGTGCTAGTCATATTCTTCATGATGCTCCCGTTATGTTTCAATTCTTATCTTTTATGTGAGCATCATTGTCATCATCATGCCTAGCTAGAAAGGCATTAAAGAAAAGCTCTTGTTGGGAGACAACCCAATATTTACCCTTGCTGTTTTTTGTGTGTCCACATGATTATGATACTGTAGTAATCATGTTTTATAGCTTTTGTTTCAATAAAGTGCCAAGTAGAACCTTTGGGAAGACTTGGGTGAAGTTTATGTGATCTTGCTGTGAAAAACAGAAACTTTAGCGCTCACGAGATTAGCTGCCATTTTTTACTGGAGAGTGATTTTAGGTTGATTCTTTTTGCAGATGATTAATAGACAAATTTCTCAGGTCCAGAAATTTAGTGCATAATTTTTGGTGTTTCAGAAGTATACGTTTTATACAGATTACTACAGACTGTTCTGTTTTTGACAGATTCTGTTTTCTATGTGTTGTTTGCTTATTTTGATGCATCTATGGCTAGTATTGAGTGGTATGAACCATAGAGAAGTTAGAATACAGTAGATATTACACCAATATGAATTTATAATGAGTTTACAGTACCTAAGTGGTGGTTTTATTTTCTTATACTAACGGAGCTTACGAGTTTTGTGTTGAGTTTTGTGTGGTTGAAGTTTTCAAGTTTTGGATAAAGATTCGATGGACTATGGAATAAGGAGTGGCAAGATACTAAGATTGGGGATGCCCAAGGAACCCCAAGGTAATATTCAAGGACAACCAAGATCCTAAGCTTTGGGATGCCCCGGAAGGCATCCCCTCTTTCGTCTTCGTTCATCGGTAACTTTACTTGGAGCTATATTTTTATTCACCACATGATATGTGTTTTGCTTGGAGAGTCATTTTATTTTGTTAGTTTTTGCTTGCTGTTAGTTAGAATAATGTTTTTAATCTTTAGTTTCAATAAAAAAGTCAAGGATAGCCTTTGCCATGCTTGTTTTGCAAGTATACATGTTGCTGTTTGAAAACAGAAAGTTTACCGCTGTTGCAAAAATTCCCTAGAAAAGTCAGAGAATGGTATTACGTTGAATCTTTTTGAATATTGAGATCTGATAAATTCATTACAGTGGGAATTTTAGTTCATAATTTTTGGGGTCAGGGAAGTATTGATACTCTTGCATTCTTTACAGACTGTACTGTTTTGGCAGATGGCTGTTACGGTTGCATTGTTTGCATATGTTTGCTTGTTTAGTGATTCTATTTGATGATAGGAGTATTAAATATACAGAGGAATTTAGTATGCAATGTTTAATAATAATTTTAGTGATTTGTTACAGTAGAAAATGATAAGGTTTTGCATTGGTTTATACTAACCTACCTCACGAGTTCTTGTTGAGTTTGTTGTGAATGAAGCTTTTGATAAAAGGAGAAACCATGATATGAGAGGAATTAAGGAGACACAAAAGTTCAAGCTTGGGGATGCCCAAGGCACCTAAAGATAATATTTCTATAAGTCTCAAGCATCTAAGCTTGGGGATGCCCCGGTAGGCATCCCACCTTTCTTCTTCAACAACTATCGGTTAGTATCGGTTGAGCCTAAGTTTTTGCTTCTTCACATGAGTTGTGCTGTCCTTGCAATGTAGTTTTATTTAGCTTTGCTTGCTGTTTGAATAAAGTATCAAGACCTGAAATTATTAAATGGGAGAGTCTTCACATAGTTGCATAATTATTCGACTACTTATTGATCTTCACTTATATCTTTCGAAGTAGTTTGTCATTTGCTCTAGTGCTTCACTTATATCTTTTAGAGCACAATGGTGGTTTTATTTTGAAGAAATAGATGAACTATCATGCTTCACTTAGATTATTTTGAGAGTCTTAAATAGCATGGTAATTTTCTTAAATGATCCTAATATGCTAGGCATACAAGACTAATAAAAGAAAAATTCTTATGAGTGTGTTGAATACTATGAGAAGTTTGATGCTTGATAATTGTTTTGAGATATGGAGATGGTGATATTAGAGTTATGCTAGTTGAGTAGTTGTGAATTTGTGAAATACTTGTGTTAAAGTTTGTGATTCCCGTAGCATGCGCGTATGGTGAACCGTTATGTGATGAAGTCGGAGCATGATTTATTTATTGATTGTCTTCCTTATGAGTGGCGGTCGGGGACGAGCGATGGTCTTTTCCTACCAATCTATGCCCCTAGGAGCATGTGCGTAATACTTTGCTTTGATAACTTGTAGATTTTTGCAATAAGTATATGAGTTCTTTATGACTAATGTTGAGTCCATGGATTATACGCACTCTCATCCTTCCACCATTGCTAGCCTTTCTAATACCGCGCACCTTTCGCCGGTATCATACACCCACCATATACCTTCCTCAAAACAGCCACCATACCTACCTATCATGGCATTTTCATAGCCATTCTAAGATATATTTCCATGCAACTTTCCACCGTTCCGTTTATTATGACACGCTCCATCATTGTCATATTGCTTTGCATGATCATGTAGTTGACATCGTATTTGTGGCAAAGCCATTGTTCATAATTCTTTCATACATGTCGCTCATGAGTCATTGCACATCCCGGTACACCGCCGGAGGCATTCATATAGAGTCATATTTTGTTCTAAGTATCGAGTTGTAATTGTTGAGTTGGAAGAAAAATAATAGTGTGATGATCATCATTATTAGAGCATTGTCCCAGTGAGGAAAGGATAATGGAGACTATGATTCCCCCATAAGTCTGGATGAGACTTCGGACTTTACAAAAAGAAAAAAAAGAGGAAAATAAAGAGGCCAAAAAAAGAGAAAAGGCCCAAACAAAAAAAACAAAAAAATGAGAGAAAAAGAGAGAAGGGACAATGTTACTATCCTTTTACCACACTTGTGCTTCAAAGTAGCACCGTGATCTTCATAATAGAGAGTCTCTTGTTTCGTCACCTTCATATACTAGTGGGAATTTTTCATTAGAGAACTTGGCTTGTATATTCCAATGATGGGCTTCCTCAAAAGTGCCCTAGGTCTTCGTTGGCAACCAAGTTGGATGCACACCCACTTAGTTTCTTTTGTTGAGCTTTCATATACTTATAGCTCTAGTGCATCCGTTGCATGGCAATCCCTACTCACTCACATTGATATCTATTGATGGGCATCTCCATAGCCCGTTGATACACCTAGTTGATGTGAGACTATCCTCCCTCCTTTTGTCTTCTCCACAACCACCATTCTATTCCACATATAGTGTTATATCCATGGCTCACGCTCATGTATTGCGTGAAGATTGAAAAAGTTTTGAAAATGTTAAAGTATGAAACAATTGCTTGTCTTGTCATCGGGGTTGTGCATGATTTAAATATTTTGTGTGGGGAAGATGGAGCATAGCCAGACTATATGATTTTGTAGGGATAACTTTCTTTGGCCATGTTATTTTGAGAAGACATAATTGCTTAGTTAGTATGCTTGAAGTATTATTATTTTTATGTCAATATGAACTTTTGTCTTGAATCTTTCGGATCTGAATATTCATACCACAATTAAGAAGATTTACATTGAAATTATGCCAAAGTAGCACTCCGCATCAAAAATTCTTTTTTATCATTTACCTACTCGAGGACGAGCAGGAATTAAGCTTGGGGATGCTTGATACGTCTCCAACGTATCTATAATTTTTTATTGCTCCATGCTATATTATCTACTATTTTGGGCAATATTGGGCTTTATTATCCACTTTTATATTGTTTTTGGGACTAACCTATTAACCGGAGGCCCAGCCCAGATTTGCTGTTTTATGGCTATTTCAGTGTTTCGAGGAAAAGGAATATCACACGGAGTCGAAACGGAACGAAATCAACTGGAGAAGTTATTTTTGGAAGGAAAGCCACCGGATAGACTTGGACTCTACGTCAGAAGATACGGGAGCTGACCACGAGGGTGGGGGCACGCCCACCCCCCTAGGGCGCGCCCCCCTGCCTCGTGGGGCCCCCGAAGCTCCACCAACGTACCCCTTGCACCCATATATACCTACGTATCGTAAAACTTCCAGAGCAGAAGATATATCGGGAGTTCCGCCACCGCAAGCCTCTGTAGCCACCAAAAACCTCTCAGGAGCCCGTTTCGGCACCCTGCCGGAGGGGTAACCCATCACCGGTGGCCATCTTCATCATCCCGGCGCTATCCATGATGAGGAGGGAATAGTTCACCCTCGGGGCTGAGGGTATGTACCAATAGCTATGTGTTTGATCTCTCTCTCTCTCGTGTTCGCTCTATGGCACGATCATGATGTATCCCGAGCTTTGCTATTGTAGTTGGATCTTATGATGTTTCTCCCCCTCTACTCTCTTGTGATGAATTGAGTTTCCCCTTTGAAGTTATCTTATCGGATTGAGTCTTTTATGAGAACACTTGATGTATGTCTTGTTGTGCTTATCTATGGTGACAATGGGATATCATATGCCTCTTGATGTATGTTTTGGTGACCAACTTGCGGGTTCTGCCCATGAACCTATGCATAGGGGTTGGCACACGTTCTTGACTCTCCGGTAGAAACTTTGGGGCACTCTTTGAAGTACTTTTATGTTGGTTGGATGAATCTGAGATTGTGCGATGCATATCGTATAATCATGCCCACGGATACTTGAGGTGATAATGGAGTATCTAGGTGACATTAGGGTTTTGGTTGACTTGTGTCTTAAGGTGTTATTCTAGTACGAACACTTTTATAGATTGATCCGAAAGAATAACTTTGAGGTGGTTTCGTACCCTACGATAATCTCTATGTTTGTTCTCCGCTATTAGTGGCTTTGGAGTGACTCTTTGTTTCATGTTGAGGGCTTGTTATATGATCTATCTATGTTATTATTGTTGAGAGAACTTGCACTAGTGAAAGTATGAACCCTAGGCCTTGTTTCCTACCATTGCAATACCGTTTACGCTCACTTTTACCACTTGTTACCTTACTGTTTTTATTATTTCAGATTACAAAAACCTTTATCTACTATCTATTTTGCACTTGTATCACCATCTCTTCGCCGAACAAGTGCACCTATACAATTTGTCGTTGTATTGGGTGTGCTGGGGACACAAGAGACTCTTTGTTATTTAGTTGCAGGGTTGTTTGAGAGAGACCATCTTCATCCTATGCCTCCTATGGATTGATAAACCTTAGGTCATCCAATTGAGGGAAATTTGCTACTATCCTACAAACATGTGCACTTGCAGGCCCAACAATGTCTACAAGAAGAAGGTTGTGTAGTAGACATCACCCCGGGCCGTAGTGTATTGGCGTGGGGGACCGGGCTGGTATTCGGGCTGATACGCCATTTTATCACGGCCACGAGGTGGCCGGTCAGCTGTGTGGCGCTCGAGTCCATATTCCTCGGCTGCCAGGACTTCCATCCATCTATCTGTGAGCAGGTCCTGATCGGCTTGGAGCTGCTACTGTTTCTTTTTCAGGCTCCTCGAAGTGGCCATAAGCCGGCGCTTGAAGCGCTCCTGCTCTGCGGGGTCCTCAGGCACACCGAACTCGTCGTCGCCGAGGCTAACCTCATCTTCGGAGGGGGGCATATAGTTGTCCTCCTTCGGGTATCCGTCCATCGCCTGTTCGTCTGGTCTGACCTGTCTGTCTTCCTGTTCGGCCTGCTCGAAGGCAGGCTGGTCGGGGTTGTATTCGTCTTCGGCACCATCCGGATTGTTTTTGTCTCCAGTGTCGGTATTGCTGTGGCGGGGCTTGGAACGGCGCCGACGACGCCCATGCTTTGCTTTCTTCCTTGGGGGGTTATCCTTCATTGCCTCCTCGCCATTGGTTTCTTTCGGAGTGTCCACCATATATATCTATCATATGAAGAGGTGGCTGTCCACCGCCCCGTGGGTGGTGGTTCCTGTTCTTCTCCTACATCGTCGTCCACACCGTCGATGTCTTCGGAGTCGAAGTCAAGCACGTCGGTCAGATCATCGACCGTGGCTATGAAGTGGGTGGTGGGTGGGCAACGAATTCCCTCGTCGCCAGCTTCCCACTCGAGCCAGACATAGTTCGGCCAAGAGTCTCCTGACAAAGAGAGATACTTTAATGAATTTAGCATGTCGCCAAAGGGCGAGTGCTAGAAAATATCCGCAGTGGTGAACTCCATTACCGGAGCCCAACCAGATTCGGCAGGCTCAACAACGTCCGGTGTCGGAACCTACAGTCGGACACGGAACCTACAGTCGGACCAGAACCGGAACCTACAGTCGGACACGAGTCCGGGAGTCCGATGTCGTGGGCTTCCTTGGGGGTGAAGTATGTGTTCGGCTCTATCGCTGATAAGGGTGCAGCCTCCGTGGCAGGGTCCATCCACCCGTCCTCGGGCTACGCAATCTACCCCGGATTTAGGTCCGGGGCTCCTGCATGGGCGATATCCCGAGCATTGTCCGACTGCAGGTCTAAGCCGTGCTCATCGTGACTATATTGCGCTCCCGGCATAGGCCCGAATCCGTTGAAGATCAAGAGTCCATGGATATCGGACGTGTAGTTTAGGTTTCCAAACCAGACCTGATGGCCAGGGGCGTAGCTGTCGATCTGCTCCAGATGGCCAAGCGAATTGGCCAGTAGTGCGAAGCCACCGAACACGAAGATCTGTCCGGGGAGAAAAGTCTCACCCTGGACCATGTTGTTGTTGATGATTGAAGGAGCCATCGAGCCTTATACCGACGACATAGAGGAACTCTCAATGAAAGCACCAATGTCGGTGTCAAAACTGGCGGATCTCGGGTAGGGGGTCCCGATCTGTGCCTCTAAGGATAATGGTAATAGGAGGCAAGGGACACGATGTTTTACCTAGGTTCGGGCCCTCTTGATGGAGGTAAAACCCTACTTCCTGCTTGATTGATATTGATGATATGAGTGTTACAAGAGTTGATCTACCATGAGATCGTAGAGGCTAAATCCTAGAAGCTAGCCTATGATGATTATGATTCTGTCTCTAAGGACTAAACTCTCTGGTTTATATAGACACCGGAGAGGGCTAGGGTTTACATGGAGTCGGTTACAAAGAAGGAAATATAATATCCGGATCGCCAAGCTTGTCTTCCACGCAAAGGAGAGTCCCATCCGGACATGGGACGAAGTCTTGAGTCTTGTATCTTCACAGTCCAACAGTCCGGCCAAAGTATATAGTCCGGCTGTCCGGATACCCCCTAATCCAGGACTCCCTCAGGGGGTGAATAGATGAATTTTACAAATTCATCACTGAGGAATTTGTGGGTCAGGAAATTCCTAAGTCACGAACAACAAGCAGCAAAATAAGTACTCAGGTATAAGCATAACAGAGCAATAGCATAGTCATCATGATGGAATGAAAGGCAGACACAGAGTACAGAAAGCGTAAACACGGGATAAGCTGGCTGAAGACAATGTGACTGAAGAAATTGGATTGAGGATATACAGAAAGTCTTTAGTCAAAGTCTTCAAACATTAATGATCAGGTTCATCAACACATGAATGAGGAAATGAAAGGGTTGAGAAAATAGAACCAGTAGGCTTGGTGAAGATAACGATTTGGTATACCAGTTCCAACTGCTGTGACGGTTGTACATCATGTTGGAGCGGCTGAGTATTTAAACTCGAGGACACACAGTCCTCACCGTATTCTCCTTGAGCTAAGATCACACAGGCCTCACCCAACACTCGTGGTAAGTCTTCACAAGTGACTTCCAAACCTTCACAGACTTGGTCACTCGGCAATCCACAATTCCTCTTGGATGCTCAGACCGTGACGCTTAACCGTCTAGAGGATACACAGTCCTCAAAGCTAACAAGCGTCGGTTCCACACAGGAATAATCTCTTCAGTGATTCTCAATCACTTTGGGTTTGTAGGTTTGGGTTTGGGATTTGGGTTTTCCTCACTTGATGATTTTTGCTCAAAGTCCTCGGAGGATGGGATGCTCTCAATTGACAAATCTCAGTTTCTCTCAGAGCAGCAAACCAGATAGTGGTTGTAGGGGGCGGGTATTTATAGCCTAGGGAGCAGCCCGGCATGATAAGACATAAATGCCCTTAAAGGATATGACCGTTAGGTGGTCGGATATTTTGGACAGCTGGCACGTAGCACAGCAATGATATGACCGTTAGGTGGTAGTATTTGAGGTTCTATTTTCGCTCAAATTCCTCAGGGCTATCATGTTCCTCACTGTGTAGGCAATCCGCACTGGCGAATTCCTAAGTCCTAAGTCAGAACAAATTCCTCATAGACCCGAAGATCTTCGTCTCTATCACTGAAGAAATTGACTGAACTGATATGAGATTTCCAATGGCTTCACTCGAAAGGATTGGATAGGTGTAGGATTTGAGATGAGCATCACTTGGAAATTAGTTTCCTTTGTATTACCTCGACCCCCTTTAGCAGTACGATGTTTCATATGACTCAAGAAGGAGAAAATGAAACTATGAAAACAAAAGTCTTCACACTTCATAATCCTCGCATGAATAGACAATTTTTCAAGGTCACACCAATTTCTCCACTTTCAAAGTCTTCAGGAGAACCAAAGTCTTCAGCCGAAGACATTCATTTTTAGGGGTCGACTTTCACTGTAAATATCAAACTCCTGATCGACTTATAGAGCATGTGTATATTGACAAACATATTAGTCCCTTAACCTATAAGTCTTCAATACACCAAAATCACTAAGGGGCACTAGATGCACTTACACCCATCAAGGCCCATTTGTTCCCCCGGGGGGTTCCGATAAGCCTCCGGCACTCCGGTTTTACGCAAAACTTCCGGAAACTCTTCCGGTGTCCGAATAACATGGTCCAATATATCAATCTTTATGTCTCAACCATTTCGAGACTTCTCGTCACATCCATGATCTCATCCGGGACTCTGAACAAACCGCGTTCATCAAAAACACATAACTCATAATACATATCGTCATCGAATGTTAAGCGTGCGGACCCTACAGGTTCGAGAACTATGTAGACATGACCGAGATACATCTCCAGTCAATAACCAATAGCGGAACTTGGATGCTCATATTGGCTCCTACATATTCAACGAAGATCTTTATCGGTCAAACCACATAACAACATACGTTGTTCCCTTTGTCATCGGTATGTTACTTGCCCGAGATTCGCGTGGTTATGATACCCAGACATTCTGAGTATGTGTTCACTGACAGAACTATTCTCCTCCAATTTGCAGCTATAGACTTGTTGGAGACTTCTTATCTCTCAACTCGGGCATTTTCTTGAAATATTAACTTCAACTCTTCGAACATCTCATATTCTCCATGAAAGTGCGTTATATCGACTAGAGGGGGTGAATAGGCGATTTTTATGAATTCTTCACTGAGGAATTTGTTGGTGAGGAAATTCCTTAGCGAAGAACTACTTGTAGTGGAATAAGTACTCAGAAGTAAACATAACAGAACACAAGCATAGTCATCATGATGAAATGAAGACAAGCACAGAGTATAGAAAGCGTAAACACAGGATAACACAAGAAAGAAGACGGACAGACTGAAGAAATTGAACTGAGGAAATTGAGAAAGTCTTTAGTCAAAGTCTTCAAATAGATATGAACAGGCACACAACAATAGACATAAGGAAATGAAAGAGTTGAGGAAATAGAACCAGTAAGCTCGGTGAAGACAATGATTTGGTAGACCAGTTCCAACTGCTGTCTTAGTTGTACATCTGGTTGGAGCGGCCGAGTATTTAAACTCGAGGACACCTAGTCCCAAACACACAGTCCTCACCATATTCTCCTTGAGCTAAGGTCACACAGACCTCGCCCAATCACTCATGGTAAGTCTTTGGGTGACTTCTGAACCTTCACAAACTCGATCACTCGGCGATCCACAATTCCTATTGGATGCTCTAGACCTTGACGCCTAATCGTTTGGAAGAAGCACAGTCTTCAAAGGAAACAAGTGTCGGATCCACACAGGATCAATCTCTTCAGTGATGCTCAATCACTTTGGGTTTGTAGGTGTTGGGTTTGGGTTTTCCTCACTTGATGATTTTCGCTCAAAGTCCTCGGAGGATGGGAACTCAATTGACAAGTGTCAGTTTCTCTCGGAGCAGCCAACTAGCTAGTGGTTGTAGGGGGTGGCTACTTATAGCCTAGGGAGCAGTCGATGTGATAAGACATAAATGCCCTTGTGTGATATGACCGTTAGGTGGGTAGATATTTTGGGACAACTGGCACGTAGCACAGCAACGGTCGGAAATTTGACTATCAAATTCCTCAGGGCTATCATGTTCCTCACTGTGTAGGCAATTCGCACTAGCAAATTCCTAACTCCTCAGTCAGAAAAAATTCCTCAGAGACCAAAAGAACTTCGTCTCTGTCACTGAAGAATATGACTGAACTGTATGAGATTTCCAATGGCTTCACTCGAAGGGATTGGTAGGTGTAGTATTTTTAGTTGAGCATCACATGGAAATTTTTCCTTAGTATTTCCTCGACCCCCTTTAACAGTACGGTGTTTCCTATGACTCAAGAAAGAGAAAATGAAACTATAAAACAAAAGTCTTCACGCTTCATGTTCCTCGAATGAATACCAAGTCTTCAAGGTCACACCAATTCTTCACTTTGAAAGTCTTCAGAAAGCCTTCAGAAATACAAAGTCTTTAGTTGAAGAACTTCGTTTTTAGGGGTTAACTTTCTCTGTAAATGTCAAACTCCTCATAGACTTATAAACCTGTGTACACTCACAAACGTATCAGTCCCTTAACCTATAAGTCTTCAATACACCAAAATCACTAAGGGGCACTAGATGCACTTACAATCTCCCCCTTTTTGGTGATTGATGACAATATAGGTTATGTTTTCAATGGGGATAAGCATATGAAGTGTAAATACTGATACTGAGGAATTTGATTGCAAGATATAGAAGAACTCCCCCTGAAGATGTGCATAGTGAGGAATTTGCTTTTGAAGCAAAGCACACTTGAAGAGTATAATCAAGGAGATCCCCCCCTATATTTTGTAATTCATACACGCATTTGATATATAATATGAAGAATTTGCAATGCATGATGAAATATGGTGACTGATGTCATTCAGCATGTGTGCATTGACATTAATGAGGAATAAGCATGCAGAAGAACACAACAAAAGTATCAAGCCACCATAGAGTTTAAGATTACAACTCGATCCAACAAAGTCATCAGAAGAACGAGAGTTGTAACTTAGCAAAAAAACGCCCATATAGGATAGACCCGCTTGAAGACTAACTCAAATTTCTCCCCCTTTGTCATCGAATGACCAAAAGGGTTGAAACTGAGGACTAAGGCCCCTGAAGAATATCATGATGATGGAGGAGCGCCAGCGTTGTCAGGGTCTTGAGTCGTGGTAGGGCCTGCTGTAGTGTTGTCCAAGTCTTCATACTCGTCTGTGGCGCGTGATGAAGAATATGAGCTAGCCACCAAGGAAGGAACCTTGACCTTCTTGTATTTCTTCGATGGAGGAGCAGACCAGTCAAAATCTTCCTTGAAGTCCATTTGCTTAAGATCTTCTTCACCATATAGATGTGATAGAATAGCCCAGGTGCGATCAAATACTTCATGGAGGTAGTAATGGTTTTTCTTCACTGCATTATGTGTGGAAGTCATGTTGTCAAGAATAGAGCCAAACTGACGCTTAACCCACTTGTGGTTTCGATCCACCTTCTGGTGAAGACTTATAAGCAGCTCACGGTCAGTCATCACACGAGGAGCAGTAGCTTGAGGACTTGACTTGGTAGCATTGGCAGCAGAATCATGAGTGGCAGAGTCATCATTGGTGGAGTAAGATGCAGCTTTGTGGAACTGACCATCCAATGGACGAATGCCTTCATCGATAACGGCTGGTGACTTGCCCTTCTCATCAGATGAGGAAATTGTCCTCTTGAGGACTTCAATAGGGGGCAAGTAGCTGAGGTGATTCTGAAAGTCAGCCTTGTAGTTGAGTGAAGACCTTGTTCTGAGGAATCTCATGATCCACGGCGTGTAAGGCATCAGCTCAAATGGTGAAAGTGCAACATTCACCAGAGTCCTCATGAAGAAATCATGATAGTTTATGGGTGAGGGAGTCCTGGATTAGGGGGTATCCGGACAGCCGGACTATATACTTAGGCCGGACTGTTGGACCATGAAGATACAAGACTCAAGACTTCGTCCCGTATCCGGATGGGACTCTCCTTTGCGTGGAAGACAAGCTTGGTGATCCGGATGTTATCTTTCCTTCTTTGTAACCGACTCCATGTAAACCCTAGCCCCCTCCGGTGTCTATATAAACCGAAGGGTTTAGTCCTTAGAGACAGAATCATAATCATCATAGGCTAGCTTCTAGGGTTTAGCCTCTACGATCTCGTGGTAGATCAACTCTTGTAACACTCATATCATCAATATCAATCAAGCAGGAAGTAGGGTTTTACCTCCATCAAGAGGGCCCGAACATGGGTAAACCATCGTGTCCCTTTCCTGCTGTTACCATTAGACTTATACGCATAGTCGGGACCCCCTACCCGAGATCCGCCGGTTTTGACACCGACATTGGTGCTTTCATTGAGAGTTCCTCTGTGTCCTCGCTGCAAGGCTTGATGGCCCGTCTCGTTGTCAAGGACAACATCACCTCTGGGGGAGCGCTGGTTGTAGGCCAAAGTCTCCGACTAGGCGGCTTCGTCATGGCCGCCCGATCGGCTGTCTCGCTGACAATGACCTCTAGGGTCATCACGAATAGCCTCCACGTCAATTCGGAACTTGCCGAACAGATGGATCCAAGGGAGCTCTCCTCCCTTAATGAGCTGTGACACTCCAAAATTTTTGTGGTTTTTGTTTTCAGGAAGAGCCTTGCTTAGTTTGAAGAAGGTCATTTAAACCCCTCTTAAAAACCCTCTTCTAAGTTTGCCCTCTAAAAATCTTTTCTTGGATTTAGTTTCTTCTAAAAATAAAACCTTTTTGGTTTTGGTTTTTTATTTGATTTTGATCCATTCTTGCTTACCATGCCTCTTATGGTAAAACTCCCCCAAAACCCCTCCTTCCACTTTGGAGCAACCCAAACATTCTGTCCAAACAAATAAAATCCATTTTTGGATTTTATTCCATTTATTTCTTTTCCCAAAATATTTCTGTCCTTTCTTTTGAGCCTAGGTGATTTGCAAAGCAAGTACCCTAATGCCTTTGATTCTTGATCCCAAACCAACTCCCCTGGATAGTCCTTAGTACCCACAACCTAGAACCATCAAGATCTACTCTTCTTCTTTTCAAAATTTTCAAATTTCACCCTCTGCAAGTTTGGACCACATTTGCCAAATTTGGTGAAATTCATATCTCCACTGCTCCAAATATCCCACCAAAATTCAGGCAACCTCTAGTTGCAATGAGAGACCACTCCACAAAAATCAGCTCAAGGAAAAATCCCTACATGCCTAGATCATTCTATCGAGCACCTGGCATGCACCATTTCTGTTCATCTTCAGTAAAAATTCAGATTCAGTGTCGTTTCTCCGTCAGAATTTCAGTCACATGTCCACTGTGCATTTGGCTCCTTGCTCACAACCTCTCCTTCTTGTCCGGAGCTCCACACGCGCGCTTGGCGCCTTCCTGGCGTCGGTGGCGCCCTGGCCCGCCTGCGTCGGCGTGTCCCGCGGCGGCAGAACCACCGTAACGGCCGACAGGGGGCAACACTGCGGCATAACACCGTTGAGCGCCGCCCAAACATCCTGAGAGCTCCGCGTGGCCACCTCCTTGCCAGCGCATGCATGCAGCACCGTCGCCGTGACCTGGCACGCGCAGAGCGCGTTCTCTGCCGCTGACGTGCCGTGCGGCCGTTCCGTCGAGGACAGGCCGTAACCACACCTCCCGTGCTGAGTTGGACACTGAAATGGCACCAATGCTCCGTCTAGTCGATGCTCCAGCTCCTAAGCCGACCGCCCAGCCACAACACCGCCGTAATCACTCACCGGACTTATCCGTTCACGGCAACCGCCTTGGGCCGGCTATAAGTAGCACCCCCCGAGCTTGCTCTCGCCCCCGCACAACTCCACCACCTCACCAGTCCCCGCCTAGCCACTGGAAAAGCCTCGAGGGGCCCTTCTTCCTCAACTCCGGCCACCTCGCTCCGCCTCGGCCTCCACCTCGATTCACTCCGGTGAGGCCGTCTCCGGTGCCCTAACCTCGTCAGCAACCCTCTCGAGCAACTAGGAGACTAACCCCCACTCCTATTTGACCCTCGCAGCCATCTCCGGCAAGATCCACGACTGCCCGAACCGCCGTCCGCCGGAGCAAGGTCCGCCATCGACACAGTGCTCGCCGGCGACCACCACCACCACCCACAGACGCGGAAGGATGTGCTGATCACGAACGTACCGTGCGATCCCCCTGCCTCGCCGTGGATCGCCGCCGGCGACCACCGCACCTCTCGGGCGCCGTCGCGCCCTGTTTCCCTCGTTTGAAAATTCAAACCTGACGGGTGGAGCCCGCCTGTCAGTCTCTCAGCCGTTTCTTTTAAACGAACCGTTTTATGGACTTTTCCGCAGAACCCCCTGGAAGTTTTCTGTTTCATTATAGATGGGTCCTTGGACCAAAACTCTTATAACTTTTAAACAGGAAATGGTTTTTGATTGATTCTTTTTCTGTCATCTTTATTTTTCTGTCTAGTTTTTTGTCATATTTATTTGAAAAATATTTGGAACACTTTTCTGTACACTCACGGTATTTACGTTACGTGCGTACTTTTCTTATACTGTAGATACCGAAGGAGGTGACGGAGCTGCAAACTTCACACAGTTAAACTTTGACTACTCCGAACCAGGCAAGCATGTTTGAACTCTTGATATGATGAGTGCTTGTTGCATGTTTGAATTTTTGTATGGTCATGGCATGTTTATGAACATTTCTTTGAATGTTACATTTCATGCACATAAGTGGAAAGTAAGTTTCGGAAAGCATTATGTTGTTGGATACATATTTGCATGGCCATGTGATGGCATGAGGATGGGTAAGATGGCAGTGTTGTGACATGCCAGTCTTATGACAGATTATTTGACTTCCGTGTCATCGTGAATCAAATCACATTTCCATTCATTTCCTTCATGTACTGCCACATGTTTTCCGAAAGGAATATGGCTTAGTAAGTTGCAAACTGTTTTCTTGGTACACACCAAATAGAGAGGCCGGGATGAGGGTTCCATGGCCCTAGATTAAAGCCCGTCATCCGGTCAGGGGGCATGGGTGTTTTCGGTTGGGACCGAGAGGGGGGCACCCCTTAGAGCGCGCGTATAGAAATTTGATCCCATGCTATTCGAGGTTGTGACCTCCTCGTCTCAAAGTTTTTCTTGGACGTTGTTCAGGGTGATTCCTGGCATCGTGAGGTGAAATGGGTGTGTACTAGTTAAATGAGTTTCTACTGAAATACCGTAAACGGAACTAGTCCTTCGTGACTACGGAAATCCGTTGGCTGTGGTCAGTTAATACAAACTCTGCAGAGTATCAAATTCTTTAAATCATCTTGTACTTGTCCAAGTACTGTATTCATCTTATCTTGTCAGATATCAGCCTCAGTGACAAATCTCCGGTGGACTACATGTGTGTAATCTAGTTAAAAGTTTATTCTTGTGAATGGACTAACCTGTTATTACTTTTGTCATCAAGCCCTTTCTGTGACGTTGCTCAGACGTCCGACTGTGGTATATTTGTTATTTACTTTTGTTATAAGCCCTTTTTGTGATGTCGCTCAGACGTCTGACTGTGGCATACTTGTTATTTACTTTTGTTATTAAGCCCTGTCTATGACGTCACTCAGATGTCCGACTGTGGCATTTCTTTTATAAGCCCTGTCTGTGACGTCGCTCAGATGTCCGACTGTGGCATTTCTTTTATAAGCCCTGTCTGTGACATCGCTCAGATGTCCGACTATGGCATTTCTTTCATAAGTCCTGTCTGTGACGTCGCTCAGATGTCCGACTGTGGTATTTCTTTTAAGCCCTTTATGTGGTGTCGCTAAGACGCCCGACTGTGGTATTTCTTTTAAAGCCCTTTATGTGGTGTCGCTAAGACGCCCGACTGCGGCATTTCTTTTAAGCCCTTTATGTGGTGTCGCTTAGACGCCCGACTGCGACATGAACTTTATTTGTTTACCTTTCGTGGCGTCGCTCCAGACACCCGATCGGTTTTGAGTTATTTATTTTTTCTATCAGGTCATGCAATAATATTATTGTTGAGATGGGCATCATTATTTTTATTCATGACGCATTCATGCATTCATTTATTATATCTTTTGTCCGAACTATCTTGCGAGTACTTTCAAAGTACTCACCTGGCTTGTTGATTTGGCCAGATGTTGATGAAGGTGATCTCATGGATGAAGAGTTTGATAGCGAGTCCGACACCTAGAGGAGTCCCAGTCAGTCCCGTGCGATCCTGTTTTGGTCACTGTAATTATCCGCTTCCGCAACCCCAGAAATAAATTCATCGAGCCTCACCTCAACGCTCGATGAGCTGCCAGTTAGGAGTCAAGTTATCCACCACCACTTTTTACCTCGAGCTAGAAGCATGCCACCACACCCCTGTGTCATAACCGCCCTTAGGTAAGATATTGGCGAGTTTGTAATAATTTTTTGAGCATCCTCAGCTCAACCCTGTAATATATTTAATGCTACTGGTCCTCTGTTCATCAAGTATTTGTCTACCAGTGAGGATGACTTTCCTATACTGGGATCTAAAGATCGATTTTCTCAATAATTATTTTATTGAAAAACCGGTCGTGACAGACTTGGAAACCAGAGCCAGGCTGACTGTAGGAAGCCACTAGGTGCAATCGCTAATTGGTTATTAGCATGATAGAGTTTATTCATGTTTTTACAAATGTAGTCATTTTTCTGACAGTCAGCATAAAATTTATGATCTGATCGTTCAGAATTTTTGCCTACTTTTGTAGATGGCTGGCAATGACTGTGAGTCACAGATGTTCGCCAATGTGTCTGAGGGGTTTGTCAAACTCCTCTCCTTCATCGTTCAGGTCGCGATGGGGCCATCCGTGCGCCCAGTCTTCACACTTTATCCGCACAAGATCAACGACAGTCTGACCATGCACCAGGCCGCAGTGCAATTCAGGGGAGGGCGTGTTGAGATACCCGCTTCCGATTCTTGGGGAGAGTCATGCCTACAGAGAGGCATGCTATGCAGATGGCTGCCCACGAGGCGATAGCTCGTCTTCGGGATGTCCTTGCTGCAATGAAGACCCGTCGCTACCGCTACCTTCCCTGCCACGTGCCATACACCTGTCACTACTCATTCTCTTGCCCCAGAGGAGAGCGAGATGAGGCCTTTGAGATGCTTGTCGAGTACCTACGAGCCCTGGAGGCAGCCTTCGATAGCATGGTGGACGACCTCGTAGCTGCCCGCATGGACTAAGTTCATGGCTGTGCTGCTAACAGGAGGGAACTCCTACACACCGCTCCACCGCTGACTTTTATCTCGTCCTCAGCTTCTCATTCGCCTACCATTCTCGCCACTGCTCGTCATTTGCCTACCACTGATGAGTTTAACCAAGCTATTGCACCCACTCCCGTTCGCGCTGCACCACTTTTTGCACCCACTCCCATACGTGCTACTCCACCTATTCCGCCCACTCATATTCAGGTTACTCCGCCTATGGCACCTGCTCCATCAGCTCAGTGCATTGTTCCTCGTCTAGAACCTATTAGCGAGGAGGAAGTTGATTCCCCAGCGTCACTGCGTCTCACCCTCGGCAGGCCAAGGGAGATCCTCACCATCTCCGACTGAGTACGCGTAGATGCCATGCGATGTACTGACTTGTGTAATATGTTTATATGTACATAGGTTGTGAGAAGTAGCCTGTTTGCGCATCATGTAGGATCTGGAGAAGTGCACTAGTTTAAATAACATGTCAGGATTATGTACGCATATCCTGAGTGATGTAATGTATAGTTATGCTTGCGTGTAAGATATGTAATAGTCCTTCTCCGCGCGCAATCGTGTATTTTCAAAAATATCCTGGAGTTCTAAAAATTTCTTTGTGTGTGATTTTATTGACTTCTGCGACTCTCTTTCTTGTCTTACGAGTTTCACAAAATATATCCCCAGAGTGAAAGATGTCTCGTCCTTGGACGCGCTCCATGCCAAATCAGCCAGAGGAAAATTATGGCACACCGCAAAACCACAATTTCTCTCAGGGACAGACAAGTCAACAGGACAGTGAAACAGCATTTACCCAAGTGTGTCGTCTGTATGAACAGAGTCAGCAACAACACCAGGAAATGATGAACCAATTCATCAATATGGGAAGTAACCGTGGTCAGTATCAACCGCAATCAAAATTATCTGAGTTACAGAAGAAGCGTCCTCCAACATTCTCTCACACTGACAAGCCTCTTGAGACCGACGACTGGCTTCGAGAAATGGAGAGAAAATTAATTATTGCATAGTGTTCAGACCGTGAAAAAATATTGTATGCACCACATTACCTCACGGGAGCAGCTGCATCGTGGTGGGAAAACTTCCTGCACATGCACCCCAATGAAAATGAAATAACCTGGGAGGATTTCAAAGAAGGTTTTCGTGGGGCACACATTCCTAAGAGTGTTATGAAAATCAAGAAGAGAGAATTTGATGACCTCAAGCAAAGGACCATGACAGTGTCAGAATACAACAGCCAATTTACTCTGCTGTCTTGCTACGCCAATGAAGAGCGCATGACTGAGAGCAAGAAGATGGAAAAATTCTTGGAAGGCCTGGCACCCGCCCTTAAATGCCAGCTGGTTGTGCATACCTTCCCAGATTTTAAAACACTGGTGGATAAGGCCATTACTCTGGAAAATGAGCGACGTAGCCTGGAAGATTTCCGCAAACGCAAAAGGGACCAGTCCACTTTTGCTCGCAACCCCAGAAGCAAGACGGAATTTCAGAAGGGTGGAATACACAAAACCCTGACGGATAATTCACGCCCAATCAAGAATTTCCATGCAAGAGACAAGGAGTTCACCTATCGCCCAGGCGTTACTTGTTACGCTTGTGGAGAAGAAGGGCATTATGCCAAGCAGTGCCCCAAGCCAAGGAACTCAACCCCAAACCCAATAATGGTGGCAATAATGCAGCGCCAAAGCGAAACAATTTCAACCCCAATAACAACCACCGGAAAGGTCACCTGAACCACATGACCCGAGAGGAAGCACAGAACGCCCCAGATATCATACTCGGTACGTACCCCGTCAACACAATACCTGCCATGGTTTTGTTTGATTCTGGAGCTTCTCACTCATTCATTTCGAAGAGTTTTGCTTTGCAAAATAATTTTTCCATGCTTCCCTTGGAAAAATCAATGATCATCAAGTCCCCTGGAATTAAGCAAGTGACCCAGAGTTACTGTCAAGGTGTGGTTATTGAATTTGAAGGATTGAAGTTTTACGCCAACCTTATTGTATTGGAAAGCAAAGGACTGGATGTCATCCTAGGGATGGATTGGTTAACCATGAACAAAGGTTTTATTGACTGCTTCAACCGGACCGTGATTCTCACACACCATCACGGGAAGAAAATAAAGTTTCAGCCAAAGAAAGACAAATACCTTGGCAACCAAGATTAAACAAGGTGGACGTTTCTGAGCTGAACAAGGTTCCAGTAGTATGTGAATTTCCAGACGTATTTCCAGAAGAACTACCAGGCATGCCACCGGACCAAGAGATAGAATTCAGCATTGAGCTAGCACCCAGAACCGCTCCCATTTACAAGAAACCATACAGAATGGCACCATCCGAATTGGTGGAATTGAAGAAGCAAATAAAAGAATTATTGGAGAAAGGATACATACGAGCCAGTTCCTCATCTTGGGGTTCTCCAATTTTATTTGCCAAGAAAAAGGATGGAACACTGAGATTGTGTATTGACTATCGAGCCCTTAACATGGTCACAATCAAGAACAAATACCCGATGCCCCGAATAAATGATTTATTCGATCAGCTCGCACAGGCCAAAGTCTTCTCAAAATTGACTTGAGATCAGGATACCATCAATTAAAAGTGCGAACAGAAGATATCCCCAAGACAGCCTTCACTTCCAGATATGGACTGTATGAGTTCACAGTGATGCCATTCGGGCTAACCAACGCCCCCGCATATTTCGTTCACCTCATGAACAAAGTATTCATGAAGTATATGGACAAGTTTGTTGTGGTATTCATCGATGATATTTTGATATACTCCAAAACACCAGAAGAGCACGCCGAGCATCTCAGGATTGTACTAGAAGAACTCAGGAAACATCAACTATACGCCAAATTCAGCAAATGTGAATTTTGGCTAAGACAGGTGGGTTTTCTGGGCCACGTACTCACCCAAGAAGGTATTGCAGTAGACCCGGAAAAGGTCAAAGCCGTACTTGGCTGGAAACCACCAGCTAGCGTAACGGACATACGGAGTTTCTTGGGAATGGCAGGTTATTATCGGAGATTTATTGAAGGATTCTCCACCATAGCAAAGCCAATGATGCAGTTGCTCAAGAAAGGCAAGAAGTTTGAATGGACGGAAGCATGTGAGAAGAGCTTCCAAGAGCTAAAAAGCAAATTAACAACGGCACCAGTATTAATTGTGCCAGATATACACAAGAATTTTGAGGTATATTGTGACGCATCCCGGAAAGGCCTCGGATGCGTATTGATGCAAGAAGGCAAGGTAGTTGCGTATGTCTCCAGACAACTTCGCAAGCATGAGGAGAATTATCCCACTCATTACCTAGAATTGGCAGCGGTCATCCATGCACTCAAGGAATGGAGACACTTCCTACTTGGAAATCGTTGTGAGATATACACAGACCATAGGAGTCTTAAGTATATTTTCACACAGCCGGAACTTAATCTACGGCAACGACGCTGGTTAGAGTTGGTGAAGGATTATGATGTTGGAATCCACTATCATCCCGGAAAAGCAAATGTTGTGGCAGATGCCCTTAGTCGGAATCCCAGCACGGACGACGACTGTATACCAAAGTTGAGGCCAGAATTTCAACAGGAATTTGCCAGACTCAATTTAATAATGGTTACCGAACGC
The DNA here is from genome assembly GCF_002162155.2 of Triticum dicoccoides. Lineage (NCBI taxonomy): Eukaryota > Viridiplantae > Streptophyta > Magnoliopsida > Poales > Poaceae > Triticum > Triticum dicoccoides. The sequence continues at coordinate 632,264,482 of NC_041389.1, forward strand.
AGTGTGTCGAATCTAGAAATACAGTCTACCCTGATGGAAAAGATCAAGGAGGCCCAGCATGGACACCCCAGCATTGAAGGCATAAAAAGGAAAGTGAGTTTGGGCAAGGCCTCAGAATTCAATATAGATGAGCAAGGAATTTTGTGGTACGGAGAGAGACTTTGCGTACCAAATATCAAGGACCTCGAACAGCAGATTCTGGCTGAAAGCCACACCGCTCCGTATTCAATCCATCCCGGAGGGACAAAAATGTACAAAGACCTTCAGGGAAATTTTTGGTGGCACGGTATGAAGAGAGATATAGCCACGTTCGTTGCATGTTGTGACTCTTGTCAACGTATCAAGGCCGAGCACCAGAAACTAGCCGGGCTATTACAGCCAAACAAGATACCCGAGTGGAAGTGGGACGAGATTGGAATGGATTTCATTGTTGGACTGCCACGGTCACGACACGGAAACGATGCCATATGGGTCATAACCGACAGATTAACCAAAGTGGCACATTTTATTCCGGTGAAGACAATTCACACCACTCAGAGACTGGCCAGACTTTATCTTGCCCGTATCGTCTGCCTGCATGGAGTCCCAAAGACTATCATATCTGACAGACGCACACAGTTCGTCTCTAGATTTTGGGATCACCTACAACAGGCACTGGGAACCCAACTAGCATTCAGTACCGCATATCATCCCCAGACTGATGGGCAGACTGAACGCGTAAACCAAATTCTAGAAGACATGCTAAGAGCCTGTGTCCTCACCTACGGAACCAGTTGGGAAGAAAGTTTGCCATATGCAGAGTTCGCATACAACAACAGTTATCAAGCCAGCTTGCAAATGGCACCCTTTGAAGCTCTGTATGGGAGAAGATGTCGTACCCCGCTAAATTGGTTAGAGACCGGAGACAGCCATATCTTCGGCCCAGATATGCTCAAGGATGCCGAGGAGAAAGTTAAGACGATTAGAGATCGACTCAAAACAGCTCAAAGTCGGCAAAAGAGTTATTACGATCGAAAGCATCGGGAAATCAGTTTTGAACCCGAAGAATTGGTATACCTAAGAGTTTCTCCTATGAAGGGTCTGCAGCGATTCAGGATCAAGGGAAAGCTAGCACCAAGATTCATCGGACCATTTCATATAGTGGCCCGAAGAGGCACGGAAGCCTACCAGCTAGACCTACCCGGAGATTTATCCGGTACCCACAACGTGTTTCACATCTCGCAGTTGAGAAAATACGTGAGCAACCCATAGAATCAAGTATCACATGAAAATATTGACGTGCAACCAGACCTCACCTACCGGGAGCACCCAATAAAAATATTAGAAGAGTCTGAGAGGAGGACCCGATAGAAAACCATCAAGTTTTTCAGAGTTCAATGGAGCAATCACACCGAGAATGAAGCAACTTGGGAGAGCGAGGATTTTCTTCGGACAGAGCACCCACACCTATTTAAGGATCAGCTGAAATCTCGGGGACGAGATTTTTCCTAAGGGGGTAGGTGCTGTGACACTCCAAAAATTTTGTGGTTTTTGTTTTCAGGAAGAGCCTTGTTTAGTTTGAAGAAGGTCATTTAAACCCTTCTTAAAAACCCTCTTCTAAGTTTGCCCTCTAAAATTCTTTTCTTGGATTTAGTTTCTTCTAAAAAGAAAACCTTTTTGGTTTTCGGTTTTTATTTGATTTTGATCCATTCTTGCTTACCATGCCTCTTATGATAAAACTCCCCCAAAACCCCTCCTTCCACTTTGGAGCAACCCAAACATTCTGTCCAAGCAAATAAAATCCATTTTTGGATTTTATTCCATTTATTTCTTTTCCCAAAATAGTTATGTCCTTTCTTTTGAGCCTAGGTGATTTGCAAAGCAAGTACCCTAATGCCTTTGATCCTTGATCCCAAACCAACTCCCCTGGATAATCCTTAGTACCCACAACCTAGAACCATCAAGATCTACTCTTCTTCTTTTCAAAATTTTCAAATTTCACCCTCTACAAGTTTGGACCAGATTTGCCAAATTTGGTGAAATTCATATCTCCACTCCTCCAAAATTCCACCAAAATTCAGGCAACCTCTAGTTGCAATGAGAGACCACTCCACCAAAAATCAGCTCAAGGAAAAATCCCTACATGCCTAGATCATTCTGTCGAACACCTGGCATGCACCATTTCTGTTCATCTTCAGTAAAAATTCAGATTCAGTGTCGTTTCTCCGTCAGAATTTCAGTCACATGTCCACTGTGCATTTGGCTCGTTGCTCACAGCCTCTCCTTCTTGTCCGGAGCTCCACACGCGCGCTTGGCGCCTTCCTGGCGTCGGTGGCGCCCTGGCCCACCTGCGCCGGTGTGTCCCGCGGCGGCAGAACCACCGTAAAGGCCGACAGGGGGCAACACTGCGGCATAACGCCATTCGGCGCCGCCCAAACATCCTGAGAGATCCGCGTGGCCACCTCCTTGCCAGCGCACGCATGCAGCACCGTCGTCGTGGCCTGCCACGCGCATAGCGCGTTCTCTGCCGCCGACGTGCCGTGCGGCCGTTCCCTCGAGGACAGGCCGTAACCACCCCTCCCGTGCTGAGTTGGACACTAAAATGGCACCAATGCTCCGTCTACTCGATGCTCCAGCTCCTAAGACGACCGTCCAGCCACATCACCGCCGTAATCACTCGCCGGACTTATCCGTTCACGGCAATCGCCTCGGGCAGGCTATAAATAGCACCCCCCCCCCCGAGCTTGCTCTCGACCCCGCACAACTCCACCACCTCACCAGACCCCGCCTAGCCACTGGAAGAGCCTCGAGGCGCCCTTCTTCCTCAACTCCTGCCACCTCGCTCCGCCTCGGCCTCCACCTCGATTCACTCCGGTGAGGCCGTCTCCGGCGCCCTAACCTCATCAGCAACCCTCTTGAGCAACTAGGAGAGTAACCCCCACTCCTATTTGACCCTCGTAGCTATCTCCGGCAAGATCCACGACTGCCCAAACCGCCGTCCACCGGAGCAAGGGCCGCCGTCGACACAGTGCTCGCCGGCGACCACCACCACCACCCACAAACGCGGAAGGACGTGCTGATCACGAAGGTACCGCCCGATCCCCCTGCCTCGCCGTGGATCGCCGCCGGCGACCACCGCACCTCTCGGGCGCCGTCGCGCCCTGTTTCCCTTGTTTGAAAATTCAAACCTGGCGGGTGGAGCCCGCCTGTCAGTCTCTCAGCCGTTTCTTTTAAACGAACTGTTTTCTGGACTTTTCCGCAGAACCCCCTGGAAGTTTTCTGTTTCATTACAAATGGGTCCTTGGACCAAAACACTTATAACTTTTAAACAGAAAATGGTTTTTGATTGATTCTTTTTCTGTCATCTTTCATTTTCTGTCTAGTTTTTTGTCATATTTATTTGAAAAATATTTGGAACACTTTTCTGTACACTCACGGTATTTACGTTACGTGCGTACTTTTCTTATACCATAGATACCGGAGGAGGTGACGGAGCTGCAAACTTCACACAGTTAAACTCCGACTACTCCGAACCAGGCAAGCATGTTTGAACTCTTGATATGATGAGTGTTTGTTGCATGTTTGCATTTTTGTATGGTCATGGCATGTTTATGAACATTTCTTTGAATGTTATATTTCGTGCACATAAGTGGAAAGTAAGTTTTGGAAAGCATTATGTTGTTGGATACATATTTGCATGGCCATGTGATGGCATGAGGATGGGTAAGATGGCAGTGTTGTGACATGCCAGTCTTATGTCAGATTATTTTACTTCCGTGTCATCGTGAATCAAATCACATTTCCATTCATTTCCTTCCTGTACTGCCACATGTTTTCCGAAAGGAATATGGCTTAGTAAGTTGCAAACCATTTTCCTGGTACACACCAAATAGAGAGGCCGGGATGAGGGTTCCATGGCCCTGGATTAAAGCCCGTCATCCGGTCAGGGGGCATGGGTGTTTCCGGTTGGGACCGAGAGGGGGGCACCCCTTAGAGCGCGCGTATAGAAATTTGATCCCATGCTATTCGAGGTTGTGACCTCCCCGTCTCAAAGTTTTTCTTGGACGTTGTTCAGGGTGATTCCTAGCATCGTAAGGTGAAATGGGTGTGTACTAGTTAAATGAGTTTCTACTGAAATACCATAAACGGAACTAGTCCTTCGTGACTACGGAAATCTGTTGGCTGTGGTCAATTAATACAAACTCTGCAAAGTCTCAAATTCTTTAAATCATCTTGTACTTGTCCAAGTACTGTATTCATCTTATCTTGTCAGATATCAGCCTCAGTGACAAATCTCCGGTGGACTACATGTGTGTAATCCGGTTAAAAGTTTATTCTTGTGAATGGAATAACCTGTTATTACTTTCGTCATCAAGCCCTTTCTGTGACGTCGCTCAGACGTCCCACTGTGGTATATTTGTTATTTACTTTTGTTATAAAGCCCTTTCTGTGATGTCGCTCAGACGTCCGACTGTGGCATACTTGTTATTTACTTTTGTTATTAAGCCCTGTCTTTGAGGTCGCTCAGATGTCCGACTGTGGCATTTCTTTTATAAGCCCTGTCTGTGACGTCGCTCAGATGTCCGACTATGGCATTTCTTTTATAAGCCCTGTCTGTGACGTCGCTCAGATGTCCGACTGTGGCATTTCTTTCATAAGCCCTGTCTGTGACGTTGCTCAGATGTCCGACTGTGGTATTTCTTTTAAGCCCTTTATGTGGTGTCGCTAAGACGCCCGACTGTGGTATTTCTTTTAAAGCCTTTTATGTGGTGTCGCTAAGACGCCCGACTGCGGCATTTCTTTTAAGCCCTTTATGTGGTGTCACTTAGACGCCCGACTGCGGCATGAACTTTATTTGTTTACCTTTCGTGGTGTCGCTCCAGACACCCGATCGGTTTTGAGTTATTTTTTTATCAGGTCATGCAATAATATTATTGTTGAGATGGGCATCATTATTTTTATTCATGATGCATTCATGCATTCATTTATTATATCTTTTGTCCGAACTGTCTTGCGAGTACTTTCAAAGTACTCACCTGGCTTGTTGATTTGGCCAGATGTTGATGAAGGCGATCTCATGGATGAAGAGTTTGATAGCGAGTCCGGCGCCTAGAGGAGTTCCAGTCAGTCCCGTGCGATCCTGTTTTGGTCACTGTAATTATCCGCTTCTGCAACCCCAGAAATAAATTCATCGAGCCTCACCTCGACGCTCGATGAGCTGCCAGTTAGGAGTCAAGTTATCCACCACCACTTTTTACCTCGAGCTAGAAGCATGCCACCACACCCCTGTGTCATAACCGCCCTTATGTAAGATATTGGCGAGTTTGTAATAATTTCTTGAGCAGCCTCAGCTCAACCCTGTAATATATTTAATGCTACTGGTCCTCTATTCATCAAGTATTTGTCTACCAGTGAGGATGACTTTTCTATACTGGGATCTAAAGATCGATTTTCTCAATAATTATTTTATTGAGAAACCGGTCGTGACATGAGCTCTTGGATCGCATCACCGCTTTGGGAGTCACTACAGACTATGACCGGATAGAGCTTAAATCCGACCAAAGGGATATTAAATCCCCACCGGTTACCCACGAGGTAGCGGTAGTGGAGGAGCCACATATGGATTGTCCCTCTATTTTGAGGATGAATTATGTTCGGATTACCGAGCTCCTTGAGCCGGATACCCGCTCATGGGAGGACATGACCCAGACCCCGGACTTAGAATCAGGTATCGGGCCGGAAAAATCGGGCAGCGCTCCGGATCCCGAGCTGTCAAGCCCGGAAGCTCCCCTGCCCCAAGACGTTAGATCGGATCAGAATTCAGATTCAGCTATACCCACCCACCCAGACTTAAACCATCTCTCCCATATCAGACAAGAGCCCCAAGAGACAGTACATCACTACTGGGCCAGATTCCTCCTTGTCCTAAACAAGGTCAAGGACTGTTGTGAGGAAGACTCAATCTCACCATTTTACAAAAATTGCATGAACAAAGGGATCCTTAATGCTATAAGTCGCCGTGACATAGCACACTTTGCTGACTTAGTAACCATAGTACAGAAGTACTGTGCGATGGAAAGCGCCTGGAAAACCCAAGCAGAATTTTGGGATAGTCCGGCTCTTACTAAAACCTTTGTCCGAGCTAAACGGGCGAACTCCTGTAAGTTAGCCGATCCAATCGCCAAGAAACAAAAGCTCAGCCCAGGGCGTGGAACCGTATTGGAAGAATGGATCAATGGGCCATGTAAACTCTACAGCTCACCGGACACTACACCAACACATAGCCTTAGAGCATGTTGGATACTCCGGCAGGTAGCAAAAAGTGGCGAGGATCTTCTTGTAAGCCATAAAGCAGAACAACATCTCGCCAAAGAAAACAATAAGGTGCTGACAGTCTTCGAGACTTTCGCCTCAAATAATAGGCGCAAGCGAGCCCATCGAAATCTCGCTGAAGTTTGCCATGTGGCAAAAATAAACCCGTGGAATGACACTGCTATAACTTTCAGTGCCAGTGACGAACCCCAATTCCAGACAGTCCGGGCACCTACCACATTGGTCCTTAGCCCAATCATGGACGGCTTTCAGATCACTAAAGTACTCATGGACGGCAGAAGTGCACTAAACTTGATCTATGAAGAAAGACTCAGCAAGATGGAAATGGACAAAAGCTGCATTGAGCAGAGCGGCACAACCTTCAGGGGAATCATCCCTAGTCGGGAGGCACGGTGTGCGGGAAAAATCACACTCGATGTAGTATTCGGCACCCCGGAGAATTACAGGTCTGAAGAAATCACATTCCAAGTGGCTCCTTTCAGCAGCGGATACCACGCCCTTTTAGGGCAGGACACATTCCCAAGCTTTCAAGCTATACCCCATTACAGATACATGAAGCTTAAAATGCCCGGACCCAATGGAATCATCACTCTAGCCAGTGACCCAGACGTCGCACTCCACACCAAAAATAAAACTGCAGCACTCGCCCTGGAGGCATCATCTGAAGCCCTAGCGGCCGAAGAACTAACAACTCTGTGCACCACAGTGGACAGGGACGACGTGATACTCGACAAACGACCCAAGTCCACATCATTTAAACACGCAGACAAGATAGTTAAATTCCAGGTCCATCCAACGGACCCCACGAAGAGAGCTTCCATCGGGACACAGTTGAACCCCACAATGGACGCCGCACTACGTGAATTCCTACGCGAGAACTGGGACATTTTCGCCTGGCATCCTTCAGACATGCCGGGCATCCCACGCGAGCTGGCCAAACACAGCCTCAACATACTGAAAGGGTACAAGTCAGTCAAACAAACTCTTAGGTTCTTCTCAGAGCCTAAACAGGAAGCCATGGGAGAAGAGTTAGCCAAGCTACTTGAGGCCGGATTCATTAGAGATATCAAACATCTGGATTGGCTGGCAAATCTGGTAATGGTACCGAAGAAGGAAAAATCCTGGCGCCTATGCGTCGACTTCAAAGACCTCAACAAGGCTTGCCCCAAGGATCCCTTCCCCCTCCCTCGCATCGACCAAATCATCGACGCCACCACAGGACACAACTCGCTGTGTTTCCTTGACGCATACTCCGGATACCATCAAATAAAGATGGTAGAGTCTGACCAAGCGGCAATGGCATTCATAACGCCATATGGTCCTTTCTGCTTCAACACTATGCCTTTCGGGCTTAAAAATGCCGGCGCAACCTATCAACGCATGATTCAAACATGCGTGGAAAAGCAAATCGGCAAAACAGTGGAGGCATATGTGGATGACGTGGTCATAAAAACAAGACACGTCGAAACTCTAATAGACGACTTGAGGCTTACGTTCGATAACCTACAAACAAATGACATCAAGCTAAACCCAGAAAAATGTGTTTTCGGCGTACCCTCCGGGAAGTTGCTCGGCTTCATCATTTCCAATAGACGAATTGAAGCAAACCCGACAAAAATCCGAGCTCTATCACAGTTGGCTATCCTAACAGACCTCAAGCATATCCAGAAACTAGCTGGATGCGTGGCTGCCTTAAGCCGCTTTATCTCTCGATTAGGAGAGAAAGCACTACCTCTTTACCGCCTTCTTCGCCGCACTGAACACTTCGTGTGGACGGATGCAGCCGTGGCCGGACTGGATGAAATAAAGACCTTATTGACCAGCAATCCAGTCCTAACAGCGCCAAATATTGGCGAACCTATGCTATTGTACATAGCCGCAACACATCAAGTTCTAAGCGCAGTGCTTGTCGTCGAACGAGAAGCAGACGGATACAAATTCCCGCTCCAAAAGCCAGTATATTACGTGTCCACGGTCCTCACCCCATGCAAATCCCGATACCCACACTACCAAAAGATAGCATACGCGGTCTTCATGGCATCCCGGAAGCTACGACACTACTTCCAAGAGTGTTCGATTACGGTGGCCTCCGAAGTACCACTCAACGACATAATAAACAACCGCGACGCTATGCGACGGATTGCAAAATGGGCCATCAAGCTCCTCCCATTCGACATAACTTACAAACCACGGCGGGCCATCAAGTCACAAGTATTGGATGACTTTATCGCTGAATGGACAGAAGCCGAACTCCCTAAAGAGTATGGCGCATACTCTAATTGGATCATGCACTTCGATGGCTCTAAAATGCTTGCCGGATTGGGGGCGGGCGTAGTCCTAACTTCCCCCACCGGAGACACAGTCCAATACATGCTCCAAATATTGTACACAGACTCCAACAATGCAGCCGAATACGAGGCTCTGTTGCATGGTCTCCGGATGGCAGTCTCTATGGGCATTCAATGCCTGGAGGTGCGCGGGGATTCAAACCTAGCAATATCACAAATAAACGGAGACTTTGATACCAAGGACCCGAAATGGCGGCCTATCGTAATTCCATCCTTAAAATGTCAGCCCAGTTCGAGGGGCTCGAATTCCACCATGTGGCTTGAGAAAACAATCAAGCGGCGGATATCCTCGCCTGCATCGGCGCTAAACACGACCCTGTCCCACCTAACATATTCCTGGAAAGGTTGTTCAAGCCATCCGTGGTATGGGAAGGGGAGTCCGACAACACTAGCACGTATCCGAATACACCCCCAGACTCCGAACCATCAGACGTAATCAGAGGCTCCGCCACCGAAATAACACCTTCGGCCCACGAAATCATGGCCGTAATTGCCTCGTGGACCTAGCCGTTCTTGGCCTACCTAAATAGGAAGGAGCTCCCCGAGGACCAAAATGAAGCACATTGCATCGTGCGGCGCTCTAAAGCCTACAAAGTCTATGAGGGAGAACTCTATAAGAAAAGTGCGACCGGAGTGCTCCAAAGATGCATCTCCGAAGAGGAAGGGCGGCAGCTCTTGGCTGAAATACATGTCGGACTCGATGGACACCACGCTGCAGCTCGGGCACTTGTCAGCAAGGCCTTCCGCATAGGCTTTTATTGGCCGATAGCCCGAGCAGACGCATAGGACCTTGTTCAACACTGCGTCGGTTGCCAGCTCTTCCCAACCAGAGCCACATGCCCCCCACCGCTCTCCAAACAATCCCCATTACTTGGCCCTTTGCGGTCTGGGGGCTGGATATGGTCGGACCCCTTAAGGGGGAAGCCATAAGAAAAAATACTTATTGGTCATGGTGGACAAGTTCACCAAATGGATAGAAGCCAAACCAGTCAGAACGGCCGAATCTGGACCAGTGATAGACTTCATATCTGGGGTTGTACACCGATACGGTGTCCCCCACAGCATCATCACTGGCAATGGCTCAAACTTCATAGCCGATGAAGTGAAAACTTGGTGCGGTAACATGGGCATTAAGCTCGATTACGCCTCCGTCTACCATCCCCAAACAAACGGCCAGGTCGAATGGGCAAACGGTCTCATCATGAGCGGCATCAAACCCAGACTAGTGCGGTCCTTGACAGAATTGGACACGCACTGGGTCGAGGAGCTCGACTTCGTACTCTAGGGGCTACGGACCACGCCGAATCGCACCACCGGATACACACCATTCTTTATGGTATACGGTGCAGAAGCGGTACTACCCTGCAGCATAATCTATGATTCGCCTCGCGTGCGCATGTACGAAGAGAAGGAAGCCGAGTTAGATCGGCAGGACAACTTAGATACCCTGGAGGAGGAGCGCGACATCGCAAAGGCCCATTCCGCGTTCTATCAGCAGCAGGCTCGACGTTACCAAAGCAAGGAAGTGCAGGCCAAAACTTATAATATTGGCGAACTTGTTCTACGCCTACCAGAGAAGAAGAAGGACAAGCTCCAACCTAAGTGGGAGGGTCCCTTCATTATTGATAAAGTTCTTACCAGAGGGGCGTACCGCCTGCGTAATGCATCCGATAACAGACTCGAGCCGAACCCATGGAACGCGGCCAGACTCAGTGTTCGTCTCCTTACCCCCTCCCTTTTTAATTATGTTCCTCCCCCTTTTTTCCTTTCTTGCCCTTTTTTCCTTCTTCACACAAAGTACTTAAGATAGTGCAGATGCCCGGACCACTCCGGCCGCACTATGTGTGTAAGCCATACCTGGGGGCTTCCTATACGGAAGCTAAATACAATTGCTTTCATGGCTTCTTGCCTATCACATATGCGTTCTTTTTCCATATGTGCCTTTTCTTCACCATTATATGCATCGATATGACTTAAGATGTGGCCATGCTGGGTTGCCTGGCTCTTGTGTTTATGCCCTACATTCCCATTAATTCGGCTAGGGCATAAGGGGAGCACCTCTGCAATTGTTACTGCCGGTTCAGCCGGATGTGTACCTCATACTGGGTGAAGCCGAAAGCTAGCGTTCTTAAGGGAATATTCGGTCGGTGAACAAAAGATGTTTTTTCGTTTATCACAACACGAATCCGCAGAACTTTTTTATCCTGTGTCTCTGTTCGCAGTCCGGACATGTACATCGATGCATGCGTACCCAGAGAAAGGAACCCCTAACGGAACTATTCTCCCTGGAAGATGTTTCTTACTATCCATGTAATATAACATAACTAGTTGGGTACTTTTCTGTTCAAGCACTTATGACCCTTACGCCTGGTTGCCACGCATACCCCGGTTCTGCATAACTGAGCGGGTATTCGGATACACCCCGGACTATCGGGTCCGGGGGCTGAAGCGAAAAGGTCCGCCATGACAAATGATTTTAATCCGGCTAGGGACTACATATGTCCATTGAATTACATAGTCACCTGGACTGACTATATTATTCCTCTATACCGTCCAACAGGCTGTCTAGATTACAATCCTATTGGGAATACTTTGCGGCTAACGCTACCTGGTCATACACCAGACTTACGGGAATTTCTTGCCCATCTGGCCCCGCCGGTCCGACTTCGGCCATATGGTTCGGGTCAAGCTTGGTGTAGCGCGTCTTCACCATGGCCCAAGCTTCTCTTGCACCTTGTCGGTAGGCTGACATCTTCCATAGTCGGAAGCACCGCCGTGCTCCTTGGAGCATATCCACGAGCTCCCTCATGCCTTTTTGCAGGGAGATGGATGGCCACAAGGCCTGGGCAATACCCTGCATCACCTGCCGAGCTCGCTCGTGCTGCTGTGAGAGTTCCCGTAGTAAATCACCTGCGGACGCGGGCATCTCCTCTTCAGGGCGGCCCATCAACATACCTACAGATATAAATCTCTGTCAATACGCTTCTTCGCCGAGCTGTACTACAGTTCATCGGCACTTACCATAAATGCCGCGACAAAGCCTTCTGTTCTCCTTCACGGAGTCCGCCAGTTGCGCGCGAACATCTTTTAATTCGACGCCCAGCCGGACATTGGCATCTTGAAGATCGTTCTTCTCCTGCCTAACTTGCGTAAGAACCCGGTCGCCAGCTTTTCGTTGCCTTTGGAGATGTAACTCGCTCTCTCTCGTGATCTCCAGGTTCTCTCCGGGATTGTCTGCAGAATTTTCTGTTAGACTTATCAAACAAGCCAGTACTAACTGGCACATTTCCATACACTTTCTCTATTGGAGACAAATGTTACCAGATGAGGCCTTCTGGGATTCCTCTAGTTTGGCAACTGCGGCCCACAGCTGGATCTTGCAATCCTCCAGCTCTTGAGACAATTGGGCATTCTTATCTACAAGGACCTGTGAATAAATTGATCCTTAAAACAGTTGTTCTAACCGTTTCGAGTCTCAAGGGCTACTGCTATACATACTTATCAAATTTTCTTACCCGTATATCTTTGGCATACTGGTCCATCGCCCGGGCGAGCCCGCCCTGAGCAGCTCGGATGTATGCGTCTCCCGAATTGAAAGCATTAAATGCCTCTTCGGAAAAGATGTTATTGCGAAGTACGGCCCGTCGGCGCCGGTGATTCATGGCACTCTCTACTTCGGAATTTGTGGCAGAGAGCATATCGGCATCCTCTATCGGAGGACAATTCGGTGTCGGCCCCGCGTCCGCCTCCTGTCTCGAAACCGGTTCTGGAATCTTGCTGGTGGAGGCGTGATTGGCAGGATCTCCGGATATAGTTCGGCAACTCCTCTTTCTGCCAGGACACAAAGGGCGCTGTTACATTTCAGACACAATAATCACAGAGCAGGTTATTGCCATACCTCTGTAGCGGCGTTTCGGCCCTAAGCGCCTTCCTCTTAAGCCTGCCCAATCTGGACGCCCTTTGCCGACGAGCCCCCAGGGGCTCGGCGCCGCGTTCCGATGATCGTCTCTGCAAAAATACGATATTTTGGGCATAAGGCATGGTGTCAGAAAGTGGTCCTCTTCGGAGGATAAGGTTTCAGCCTTGTTTACACGCGATCCAGGTAGCAGTCCAGGATAGTCGGAGACAATAGCCACCAAGGCACCATCGCAGCTGGCCTGATAAAATGTCCCGTTGACAAGCTCCACAGTAATTTCCGGATCTTCTTTGAGTCCGGGATCGAACGCCCTTCCGGGGTCCTCTGGCTGCGTGGAGGGGATGTTGAATCCTTCTACGGCCCTCCTCAGTTCCTGCTCAGAAATATTGAGGTAAATAATCATGATGAAGGCCGCCAGAAAAATGGAGCGGGGGGAAAGAGGGGCGATGATACGTCTCCAACGTATCTATAATTTTTGATTGCTCCATGCTACTTTATCTACTATTTTGGACTATATTGGGCTTTATTTTCCACTTTTATATTATTTTTGGGACTAACCTATTAACCAGAGGCCCAGCCCAGAATTGCTGTTTTTGGCCTATTTCGGTGTTTCGAAGAAACAGAATATCAAACGGAGTCCAAACGGAATGAAACCTTCAGGAACGTGATTTTCTCACCGAACGTGATCCAGGAGACTTGGACCCAGCTCCAAGGAACAATAGAGGAGGTCACGAGGGTGGGGGGCGCGCCCTCCCCCACTAGGCGCGCCCCCTACCTCGTCGGCCCCCTGTTGCTCCACCGACATATTCCTTCCTCCTATATATACCTACGTACCCCCGACAGATCAAAGACGGAGCCAAAAACCTAATTCCACAGCCGCAACTTTCTGTATCCACGAGATCCCATCTTGGGGCCTGTTCCGAAGCTCCACCGGAGGGGGCATCCACCACGGAGGGCTTCTACATCAACACCATAGCCCCTCCGATGAAGTGTGAGTAGTTTACCTTAGACCTACGGGTCCATAGTTAGTAGCTAGATGTCTTCTTCTCTCTTTTTGGATCTCAATTCAATGTTCTCCCCCTCTCTTGTGGAGATCTATTCGATGTAATCTTCTTTTTGCGGTGTGTTTGTTGAGACTGATGAATTGTGGGTTTATGATCCAGCTTATCTATGAATAATATTTGACTCTTCTCTGAATTCTTTTATGTATGATTGAGTTATCTTTGCAAGTCTCTTCGAATTATCCGTTTGGGTTGGCCAACTAGATTGGTAGTTCTTGCAATGGGAGAAGTGCTTAGCTTTGGGTTCGATCTTGCGGTGTCCTAACCCAGTGACAGAAAGGTTTGCAAGGCACGTATTGTATTGTTGCCATCGAGGATAACAAGATGGGGTTTTTATCATATTGCATGAAGTTATCCCTCTACATCATGTCATCTTGCTTAAGGCGTTACTCTATTTTTAACTTAATACTCTAGATGCATGCTGGATAGCGCTCGATCAGTGGAGTAATAGTAGTAGATGCAGAATCGTTTCGGTTTACTTGTCTCGGACGTGATGCCTATATACATGATAATGCCTAGATATACTCATAACTATGCTCAATTCTATCAATTGCTTAACAGTAATTTGTTCACCCACCGTAGAATACTTCTGCTCTTGAGAGAAGCCACTAGTGAAACCTATGACCCCCGGGTCTATTCTCATCATATCAATCTCCATTACTTTAATACTTGCTTTGTTTTTACTTTGCCATTTACTTTTCACTTTGCATCTCTATATCAAAAAATACCAAAAATATTATTTATCATCTCTATCAGATCTCCCTCGTAAGTGACCGTGAAGGGATTGACAACCCCTAATCGCGTTGGTTGTGAGTAGCTATCGTTTTGTGCAGGTACGAGGGACTTGTGCGTAGCCTCCTACTGGATTGATACCTTGGTTCTCAAAAACTGAGGGAAATACTTACGCTACTTTGCTGCATCATCCTCTCCTCTTCGGGGAAATCCAACACAGTGCTCAAGAGGTAGCAAGAAGAATTTCTGGCGCCGTTGCCGGGGAGTTTGCGCAAAAGTCAACCATACCAAGTGCCCATCACAATCCCTATCTCTCGCATTACATTATTTGCCTCTCGTTTTCCTCTCCCCCACTTCACCCTTGCCATTTTATTCGCCCTCTCTTTCCCAATCTCCTCCTCTCTTTCCCGTTACCTTTTTCTCATTTGCCTTTTTGTTTGCTCGTGTGTTGGATTGCTTGTTTGTCGCGATGGCTCAAGATGCTACCAAATTGTGTGACTTCACCAATACTAATAATAATGATTTCCTTAGCACTCCGATTGCTCCTCTTGCCAATACTGAATCTTGTGAAATCAATACTGCTTTGTTGAATCTTATTATGAAAGATCAATTCGCCGGCCTTCCTAGTGAAGATGCCGCTACTCATCTGAATAGCTTCGTTGATTTATGTGATATGCAAAAGAAAAAAGATGTCGATAATGATGTCGTTAAATTGAAGCTATTTCCTTTTTCGCTTAGAGATTATGCTAAAGCATGGTTTTCATCTTTGCCTAAAAATAGTATTGATTCTTGGAACAAATGCAAAGATGCTTTTATCTCTAAGTATTTTCCTCCCGCTAATATTATCTCTCTTAGGAACGACATTATGAATTTTAAGCAACTTTATCATGAACATGTTGCACAAGCTTGGGAGAGAATGAAATTAATGATACATGATTGTCCTACACATGGTTTCAACTTGTGGATGATTATACAAAAAGTTTATGCCGGATTGAATTTTGCTTCTAGAAATCTTTTAGATTCGGCTGCGGGAGGCACTTTTATGGAAATCACTCTAGGAGATGCTACTAAACTTATAGATAATATTATGGTAAATTATTCTCAATGGCATACTGAAAGATCTACTAATAAAAAAGTGCATGTGATAGAAGAAATTAATGTTTTGAGTGGAAAGATGGATGAACTTATGAAATTATTTGCTACTAAGAGTGTTTCTTTTGATCCAAATTATATGCCCTTGTCTACTTTGAATGAGAATAATAATGAATCTATGGATGTGAATTTTGTTGGTAGGAATAATTTCGGTAAACACGTATAGAGGGAATTTTAATACTAGGACTTTTCCTAGTAATCCTTCTAATAATTATGGAAATTCCTACAACAACTCTTATGGAAATTTTAATAAGATGCCCTATGAATTTGAGAGTAGTGTTAAAGAGTTTATGAATTCACAAAAGAATATTAATGCTTTGCTTGAAGAGAAATTGCTTAAAGTTGATGATTTGGCTAGGAACATTGTTAGAATTTCTCTTGAAATTGATTCTTTAAAGCTTAGATCTATTCCTCCTAAACATGATATCAATGAGTCTCTCAAAGCTATGAGAATTTCCATTGATGAGTGCAAAGAAAGAACCGCTAGGATGCGTGCTTCTAAAGATGCCTTTATTAAAGCGTGTTCTTCCAATTCCTACGAAAATCAAGATGAAGATCTAAAAGTTATTGATGTGTCCCCCATTAAATCTTTGTTTTGCAATATTAATCTTGATGAAACTTAATATGATCTTCCTTTACCTAGAAGGCGTTCTAAGAATTCGGAGTTTTTAGACCTTGATGATGAAGTTGATGAAAGTGGGATTGAAAGAAATAAAAACCTAGATATTGCTAGACATACTATTTTGGATCTCAAGGAATTTAATTATGAAAATTTCTCTCTAATTGATTGTATTTCCTTGTTGCAATCCGTGCTAAATTCTCCTCATGCTTATAGTCAAAATAAGGCCTTTACCGAACACATTGTTGATGCCTTGATGCAATCTTATGAAGAAAAACTTGAGTTGAAAGTTTCTATCCCTAGAAAACTCTATGAAGAGTAGGAACCTACTATTAAAATTAAAATTAAAAATTATGAGTTTCATGCCTTGTGTGATTTGGGTGCTAGTGTCTCCACTATTCCCAAAAGTTTGTGTGATTTGCTAGATTTCCGTGACTTTGAAGATTGCTCTCTAAACTTGCATCTTGCGGATTCCACTATTAAAAAGCCTATGGGAAGAATTAATGATGTTCTTATTGTTGCAAATAGGAATTATTTGCCCGTAGATTTTATCATTCTTGATATAGATTGCAATCCTTCATGTCCTATCATTCTTGGTAGACCTTTCCTTAGAACGATTGGTGCGATTATTGATATGAAGGAAGGGAATATTAGATTCCAATTTACCTTAAAGAAGGGCATGGAACACTCCCCTAGAAAGAAAATAAAATTACCATATGAATCTATCATGAGAGCCACTTATGGATTGCCTACCAAAGATGGCAATACCTAGATCTACCCTTGCTTTTATGCCTAGCTAGGGGCGTTAAACGATAGCGCTTGTTGGGAGGCAACCCAATTTTATTTTTTGTTTTTTTGTTTTTGCTTCTGTTTAGGAATACATAATCCATCTAGCCTCTGGTTAGATGTGGTTTTATGTTTTAATTAGTGTTTGTGCCAAGTAGAACCTATAGGATAACCTACGATGATAGTTGATTTGATTCTGCTGAAAAACAGAAACTTTGCACGCACGAATATAATTTTGTTAAATCACAGGAACGTGATTTTGCGTTGATTCTTTTTTATTCTGTTCAATATACAAATTATCTAGGACTTCCTATTTTGGTAGAATTTTTAGAGTTCCAGAAGTTTGCTTTAGTTACAGATTACTACAGATTGTTCTGTTTTTGACAGATTCTGTTTTGCGTGTGTTGTTTGCTTATTTTGATGAATCTATGGCTAGTAAAATAGTTTATATTCCATAGATAAGTTGGAATAAAGTAGCTTTAAAACCAATATAAATAAATAATGAGTTCATTACAGTACCTTAAATTAGTCTTTTGTTTTCTTTCACTAACGAAGCTCATGAGATTTCTATTGAGTTTTGTGTTGTGAAGTTTTCAAGTTTTGGGTGAATTCTTTTGATGGATTATGGAACAAGGAGTGGCAAGAGCCTAAGCTTGGGGATGCCCATGGCACCCCCAAGATAATCCAAGTACACCAAAAAGTCAAAGCTTGGGGATGCCCGGAAGGCATCCCCTCTTTCGTCTACTTCCATCGGTAATTTACTTGGAGCTATATTTTTATTCACCACATGTTATGTGTTTTGCTTGGAGCGTCTTGTATTATTTGCGTCTTTGCTTGTTAGTTCAACACAATCATCCTTGCTGTACACACATTTTTAGAGAGACATACACAAATTGGAATTTGCTAGAATACTCTATATGCTTCACTTATATCTTTTGAGCTTGATAGTTTTGCTCATAGTGCTTCACTTATATCTTTTGAGCGTGATAATTTTTGCTCTAGTACTTCACTTAGATCTTTTAGAGCACGGTGGTGGATTTGTTTTAAAGAAACTATTGAGCTCTCATGCTTCACTTAGATTATTTTGAGAGTCGTTAATAGCATGGTAATTTGCTTAATATTAATATACTTGGTATTCAGGATATGTGAAACTTTCTTTTGAGTATGTTGAATACTAAGATAAGTTTGATGCTTGATAATTGTTTTGAGATATGGAGGTGATAATATCAAAGTAATGCTAGTTGGGTGATTATGAATTTAAAGAAGGCTTGTGTTGAAGTTTGTGATTCCCGTAGCATGCACGTATGGTGAACCGCTTTGTGATGAAGTTGGAGCACAATTTTATTTATTGATTGTCTTCCTTATGAGTGGCAGTCGGGGACGAGCGATGGTCTTTTCCTACCAATCTATCCCCCTAGGAGCATGCGCGTAGTGCTTTGGTTTTTGATGACTTCTAAATTTTTGCAACAAGTGCATGAGTTCTTTTGATTAATGTTGAGTCCATGGATTATACGCACCCTTTCACCCTTCCACCATTGCTAGCCTCTCTAATACCGTGCACTTTTCGCCGGTACCATACACCCACCATATACCTTCCTCAAAACAGCCACCATACCTACCTATTATGGCATCACCATAGCCATTCCGAGATATATTGTCATGCAACTTTCCACCGTTCCATTCATATGACACACATTACTTTTGTCATATTGCTTTTTGCATGAACATGTAGTTGACATTGTATTTGTGGCAAGGCCACCTTCATAATTCTTTCATACATGTTGCTCTTGATTCATTGCATATCCCGGTACACCGCCGGAGGCATTATATAGAGTCATATTTTGTTCTAAGTATCGAGTTGTAATTGTTGAGTTGTAAGAAAAATAAAAGTGTGATAATCATCATTATTAGAGCATTGTCCCAGTGAGGAAAGGATGGTGGAGGCTATGATTCCCCCACAAGTCGGGATGAGACTCCGGATGAAAAAGAAAAAAAAAGAAAAAAAAAGAGGCCAAAAAAAGAGAAAAGGCCCAAAAAAATAAAAAAAATGAGAGAAAAAGAGAGAAGGGACAATGCTACTATCCTTTTACCACACTTGTGCTTCAAAGTAGCACCATGATCTTCATGATAGAGAGTCTCATATGTTGTCACTTTCATATACAAGTGGGAATTTTTCATTATAGAACTTGGCTTTTATATTCCAATGATGGGCTTCCTCAAAAGTGCCCTAGGTCTTCGTGAGCAAGCAAGTTGGATGCACACCCACTTAGTTTCTTTCGTTGAGCTTTCGTATATTTATAGCTCTAGTGCATCCGTTGCATGGCAATCCCTACTCACTCACATTGATATCTATTAATGGGCATCTCCATAGCCCGTTGATACGCCTAGTTGATGTGAGACTGTCTTCTCCTTTTTTGTCTTCTCCACAACCACCATTCTATTCCACATATAGTGCTATGTCCATGGCTCACGCTCATGTATTGCATGAAAGTTGAAAGAGTTTGAGATTACTAAAGTATGAAACAATTGCTTGGCTTGTCATCGAGGTTGTGCATGATTAAATACTTTATGTGATGAAGATAGAGCAACAGCCAGACTATATGATTTTGTAGGGATAACTTTCTTTAGCCATGCTATTTTGAGAAGACATGATTGCTTTGATTAGTATGCTTGAAGTATTATTACTTTTATGTCAATATGAACTTTTGTCTTCAATCTTTCGGATCTAAATATCCATACTACAATTAAGAAGATTTACATTGAAATTATGCCAAAGTATCACTCCGCATCAAAAATTCTTTTTTTATCATTTACCTACTCGAGGACGAGCGGGAATTAAGCTTGGGGATGCCTCATACGTCTCCAACGTATCTATAATTTTTGATTGCTCCATGCTACTTTATCTACTGTTTTGGACTATATTGGGCTTTATTTTCCACTTTTATATTATTTTTGGGACTAACCTATTAACTGGAGGCCCAGCCCAGAATTGTTGTTTTTTGCCTCTTTCAGTGTTTCGAAGAAACAGAATATCAAACGGAGTCCAAATGGAATGAAACCTTCGGTAACATGATTTTCTCACCGAACGTGATCCAGGAGACTTGGACCCTGCTCCAAGGAACAACAGAGGAGGTCACAAGGGTGGGGGCGCGCCCTCCCCCTGGGCGCGCCCCCTACCTCGTGGGCCCCCTGTTGCTCCACCGACGTACTCCTTCCTCCTATATATACCTACGTACCCTCGACAGATCAAAGACGGAGCCAAAAACCTAATTCCACCGCCGCAACTTTCTGTATCCACGAGATCCCATCTTGGGGCCTGTTCGGGAGCTCCGTCGGAGGGGGCATCCACCACGGAGGGCTTCTACATCAACACCATAGCCTCTCCGATGAAGTGTGAGTAGTTTACCTCAGACCTACGCGTCCATAGTTAGTAGCTAGATGGCTTCTTCTCTCTGTTTGGATCTCAACACAATGTTCTCCCCCTCTCTTGTGTAGATCTTTTCGATGTAATCTTCTTTTTGCGGTGTGTTTGTTGAGACCGATGAATTGTGGGTTATCCAACTTATCTATGAATAATATTTGAATCTTCTCTGAATTCTTTTATGTATGATTGAGTTATCTTTACATGTCTCTTTGAATTATCCGTTTGGTTTGGCCAACTAGATTGGTAGTTCTTGCAATGGGAGAAGTGCTTAGCTTCGGGTTCGATCTTGCGGTGTCCTTACCCAGTGACAGAAAGGGTTGCAAGGCACGTATTGTATTGTTGCCATCGAGGATAACAAATATGGAGTTTTTATCATATTGCATGAAGTTATCCCTCTACATCATGTCATCTTGCTTAAGGCGTTACTCTGTTTTTAACTTAATACTCTAGATGCATGCTGGATAGCGGTCGATGAGTGGAGTAATAGTAGTAGATGCAGAATCGTTTCGGTTGACTTGTCTCAGACGTGATGCCTATATACATGATCATGCCTAGATATACTCAAAACTATGCTCAATTCTATCAATTGCTCAACAGTAATTTGTTCACCCACCGTAGAATACTTATGCTCTTGAGAGAAGCCACTAGTGAAACCTATGGCCCCCGGGTCTATTCTCATCATATCAATCTCCATTACTTTAATACTTGCTTTGTTTTTACTTTGCCTTTTACTTTTCACTTTGCATCTCTATATCAAAAATACCAAAAATATTATTTATCATCTCTATCAGATCTAACCCTCGTAAGTGATCGTGAAGGGATTGACAACCCCTAATCGCGTTGGTTGCGAGTAGCTATCGTTTTGTGCAGGTACAAGGGACTTGTGCGTAGCCTCCTGCTGGATTGATACCTTGGTTCTCAAAAACTGAGGGAAATACTTACGCTACTTTGTTGCATCATCCTCTCCTCTTCGGGGAAATCCAACACAGTGCTCAAGAGGTAGCAGGCAACTTACCCAGCTTGGGGGGTTGTACATACAAAACCCCTCCCGCGGTTTAACACGAAGGAATTCTTCTTCTTCTCCTTTATACAAATCGGACAATATCCTCACTAGAGCGGTGGCGGAGTCCGGACCTTTACGACCACAGCAGGTGGCATCATCTTCCCCGTTGGAATGCCACATGGGCTTCCCCCGATATTGAAGCGGCTGCACTCCACGCATTATGCATATTGCCATAACCTCGACTATTGTCATCCCTGATTTGGCCAGTATCTTTATCCTGTTCATCAAGAAGTGTACTTCCCTGGTATCCTCCTCCTGGGGGCTCTGAGGGTGCCAACTTCGGCGTGCCTTCAGCAGAGCATTACTGAATTCAGGGAGACCCGTCCGGACTAGATCCGGAAGGGGAACATCGTCAACATAAAACCACTCCGAGGGCCAGTTCTCAGGTGCCTTCTTGGGAGTACCGGATAGGTATCCGGTCTCGGCAACGCGCCATACTTCGGCTCCGCCCATTTGACATATGGATCCCCCCTGGTTGTGAGGGACGAGGCAGAACAACTTCTTCCATAAACCAAAGTGAGCCTCGCAGCCCAGACATAGTTCAAAAAGGGCAACGTATCCTGCTATGTGCAGCACGGAGGCAGGGGTGAAGTTGTCAACTGGAGGCCGTAGAACTCCGGGAGCCCGTGAAGGAATAGGTGAATTGGAAACCCGATGCCTCTTAGCAGATGCGGGATGAGGCATATTCGCTCCCCCGGGGATGGGTTAGGAGATCTCTCCGCTTGCTCCCCGCCATTATAGGTGGCTATCCCGGCTCAGACGGGGACCATGAACGCCGGTGGAAGAAACCCTTGGGTCTGCAGCTCTATCAAACGGTTTTGAGAAACAGAACATTCTTCCCAATCACCTGGCCTAGAGCTACGGGAGCGAGAGGAGGAGGCGCGACGACCGGCCATGCTGGAATGATTTTTTCTGGGCACGCTCTGTCGGATGCTCTCTCAAGGGAAGAAGGTGAAGCTTGGGTCTGAGAATCCCCGTCCCTTCAAATAGACGGTTCGCGTACAGGACCAGGGGGCGAATGTAAAAATGCCCCGGCTCCTCGTATTCGCTCGACACGTGGATATGGTCATTATTGAAGCATAGGAGCCGAGGGGTACAACATTGATGGGAAGTCGGACACTGTTCGTTGCAACAGGTACTTTGGAGTATTCGGAGATGGAACCCGCCTTGCAATGCCGAAGACAAAACTGCACGCCGGACTCATCGTCATTGAAGCCTGGTTCAGGGGCTACTGACGGTGTCCTGGATTAGGGGGTATCCGAACAGCCGGACTATATACTTTGGCCGGACTGTTGGACCGTGAAGATACAAGACTCAAGACTTCGTCCCGTATCCGTATGGTACTCTCCTTTGCATGGAAGACAAGCTTGGCGATCCAGATGTTACCTTTCCTTCTTTGTAACGACTCCATGTAAACCCTAGCCCCCTCTGGTGTCTATATAAACCGAGGGTTTAGTCCTTAGAGACAGAATCATAATCATCATAGGCTAGCTTCTAGGGTTTAGCCTCTACGATCTCGTGGTAGATCAACTCTTGTAACACTCATATCATCAATATCAATCAAGCAGGAGGTAGGGTTTTACCTCCACCAAGAGGGCCCGAACCTGGGTAAAACATCGTGTCTCTTGCCTCCTGTTACCATTAGCCTTAGACGGACAGATCGGGACCCCCTACCCGAGATCCGCCGGTTTTGACACTGACAATGGGGATGCCATGCAGTATGTTGAAAAGCATATTCTTCATCATCCCGATAATTTCTTCATTGGATGAGTCATGGCCTTTGATAGGACTCATGGTCTTTGTCAGGATGCGGTAGATGGTTCTTGGCACATAGAGCAATCCCTTCACGAGGAATTTGGTCCTTGGGGCTTGACCAGGCTTCAGCGGCTTCATGAGCACTTGCATATAGTGATCAGTGAGTCTAGGCTCATCATACAAACAACGAGAACCGTAAGGTGGAGGACTGATTGGCAAGGCACGAAGTAATTCAGAGGCTGGTGCCTTGTAATGAGTGTTTCCAGTCATCCAGTCCAACACCCACGAGTTGACGTCAGCAGCATCACCTGTGATATGCAGAGTTGCGTAGAACTGAAGAATAAGCTCTTCATTCCAATCAACTATGTCAGAGCAGAAATTGAGCAAGCCTGCATCATGAAGCATGTTGAGGACTTGAGAGAAACACGGCATGGATTCCATGTCCATATGAGGAATATGCTCGTGATTGAAGACTTTGTCCTTGTTGAAAAGCAGTGCGGAATAGAAGTTGGCCTGGCTGGCAGTCTAGAAATGCTTCCTTATAAGACGAGCATTGTCATAGGGGTTGAATTCAGTGAAGAACACGTGCTCGCCGAAGAAATCATCAGCCTTGAATTTTTGCTTCTTTGAGAAGCGATCCTTTGGCTTGGGCTGATGAGTGTCAGTCAATTGCATCACCACCTCAGGAATCGCAATCTCAGGTTCCTCGGGCTGAGGAATTTCGGGCTCTTCTGCAGCTTCAACCTGGTTCTTCATTTCCTCATTGACATTTTCTTCAGCACTAGTGGCTGGAATTTCTTCATGAACACTTGGAGTTGCATGAGGTTCTTCAGATCCCATGTGCACTTCAGTAGCAGCAGGGGACTGAGGAATGGCTTAGAGTGGAGTGAACATTGGAGAGTTGGGGTGCTGACTGTCCCAAAATTCATCATTGAGCACAGGAGCGGTACAACCAATGTCCACATCCCCATCTTCCATTTCTTCAACACCTGCCTCTTCACCAGTGAACTGAGGCATAGGTGAGGAAATTACTGGGGTTGAAGGGACTTCATCCACTTCAATTTCTTCATCCAACTGCTCTGTTGAAGCAGCAAAAGGAGTTTCTTCATCAGATTCATTGGAATCACATAATCTTCACCAAAAGGAACAAGGTCCTTTGATGGCATGGAGGAGACTAGAATGGCATCAATTGGATTGTCAATTGAGCTAGTCAGTGGCTTCATCTTCTTCGGAGTTGAAGAATTTGATAAAGTTGATGCCTTCCTTTTCTTCACAGTTGCACGCTCTGCAGCCTTGGTCTTCTTCGCATCTGATGCAGATGGAAGGATCGGAGTTGGTGTAGGCGCAGGAGGTGCAGAGGACTTTGGATCATTTTCTTCAGGCGCAACTAATGCAGTTGCCCTAACTTCTTCACTTTCTTCAGGCGCACCACTAGTGGATGCCCTGGCAATATCTTCAGCGGCTGGAATGGAGTCATCGGCCTTGGCACTCTCAGTTTCTTCAGCAGCCTGATTGTCATCAGCGGTGCTGGCATGTTCTTCAGTAGGCTGAGCAGATGCTTCAGCCTGAGTAACTTCAATGTGCACAGGAGGAGCAGCACTTGAAGTGAATTTCTTCGTCAGTTTGACGAACCGCACCTTGGCGCACTTCCAATCAGCATAGTAGCGATCGAATTCATCACTCAATTGCTTGATTTCTGCTTGCAAAGCAATGAGTTGATCAGGGGTGAGAACGAGGACATTGTCCTTGAGGTAGCGTTATTTCCACTTTTCTTCCTCAATGAAGGCAGTCAAAACATGACTCTGACCAGGCGTGAGGTTCATCTCCGGCAAAGGCATGTTGGGGTTCTTGTGCCATATCTCAATGTAATCGAGGATCAACTTTTGATCCAACTTAAGTGGCACATTGCTGCCTTTGGCTCTAGCGGCCCTGGCTTTCCTGTCTCTGATGATTTCGGCAAGTTCTTCATCATCAGCCTCATCATCATCAGAGGGCACTTGGAAGGTGACCTGCTTCTTGTGAGGACTTGGTCGAAGGCCTCATCCAGCAGTGGCCTTTTTCTTCAGCAGAGAGGGGCCAGCTGAGGATTTTGGTGCAGCTGAGGAACTTGCAGATGCTCCTGAGGCAATTGAGATGCCTTGGGTCCTTTGGCACGTGGCGAGATGCACAGCTGCAGAGGATTTGGTCGGAGCAGCTGAAGATTTTGACGGAGGAGCTGAGGACTTTGAAGGAGCAGTCTGAGGAATTGGCCGTGAGGGCCTTGAGGAATCTGGCCTTGAGGGCATTGCAGAGGATCTTGGCTGTGAGGGCATTGAAGGAGAAGCGCTTGACTTATGCGCAGGCTTCTTATGCATTGCCTTCTTTGGTTGACTAGCAGAGGCCTCAGCAGAGGCAGCGGCAGCAGCAGTAGAGTCTGTGTTGAATTTCTTCACTGCTTCCTTTGCTTGCTTGGCCAATTTGGCCTGGCACTTTGCCCATTCATCAGCATACTCCTCACCGCGCTTGAGGCTGGTGGGATCTGCCACTTGGCCTGGTGCCAATGGAGGTCTTGAGCATGGAGGGTTGAGCGCGAATTTCTTCATGTAGTTGGGAGTAACATACATGTACTCCCTCCATTCTCGTGCCCGTCTCCTCTCTATCCGTTGTATGCGCACCTTTCGCTGATTCTTGTCCTCCTTGCCAAACTTGGCCTCATCAGGAGTGCAGTATCCCGCATAAATGTCCTTGGGGATTTCAAATGCAGTATTGACCAAAGGCCTCTTTCCTCCCTTTTGTGGCTTCTTATCATCCATTTTCTTCAGCTGAGGAATATGAACAACTAAAGTTTCTGAAGAGGTGTGCAACTTTTCTTCGAGGAACGCTGCAAATGAGTTAAGTTGATGAGAACCTAGTGATTCAGCTGCGGACATTTGTACCTGTGAACAAAGTATAGTTGCGAGGAATTTGGAGAGGTCATATGCGTTCTTAGAAGGTTTTTCAAAAATGAATAGGTTTGAGGAATTTGACCAGATGAGTCTTGAGGAATTTCACTAAGCGTTCTTTGTCTTAGGTTATAGAGTTGTATAGATTGCAAATCCACACAATTGAGGAATCTTGAAGAAAATCATTGCTTAGAGAAACGAATGAAGAGCAGATGACATGTGAGGTGTTCATGTGTGTGAAGATTTGAAGAATAAACACCTTTGAAGATTTTCAAGAAAACATAAGAATCAAATAGGGTAGTAAAAGTAACTTTTAGTTACCCGAGTTGAAGAACACGACGAACTGGGAAGTGTAGATGTGAAGTTCATCAAGTCAGATCTTCCACGCCCTAACTCGGCAGAGGAAGACGGCTACGGCGGCGGCGGAGTGAAGAAATCCACAACCGGCACGAGTACGACGGCAACGAGGTCGAGGCAGTGAAGCTCTTCCTCACCGGCGATGATGAAGTAGCGGCGGCACTAGGGTTTCGGGAAGCTCGAGCGGGAGTGAGAGCGAGCGAGCGAGGTGAAAGTGAAGTGAGGAAGAGGCAGGGGTATTTATAGAGGGAGTGAAAAACTGTTCGCCCGAGGAAATCGGACGAACGTGCCCCTGGCCCTTCTCATTCGCTTAACATGTGTCACCCACGTACTGAGAGGTAGCGATCGTGTGAGATCGTGGGTGAGTAGATAAGTATTATCATGAGAAGAGGAACGATTTGAGAGGCAAAGCCGAAAATTCAGAAAAGATAAGTTAAAAGTTTCATTCGCAATTTCTTCAGCTGTCAAGGACATAGTGAAGATTTTGAACAAGTTTCAATTAGAACGCACATGAAGAATTTGTGAATAGACTGGGTTGAGTTTAGCATAGAGGGGGAAGGGTCCGATCACATTCACTTAGCATAAGAAATCAACTTGAAGAATTAGCAATAAGTGAATGTTATAGAGGACATAACTCATATATATATATATATATA
Organism: Triticum dicoccoides; assembly: GCF_002162155.2. NCBI lineage: Eukaryota > Viridiplantae > Streptophyta > Magnoliopsida > Poales > Poaceae > Triticum > Triticum dicoccoides. The sequence continues at coordinate 632,291,584 of NC_041389.1, forward strand.
TATATATATATATATATATATATATATATATATATATATATATTCAAATGAAGAACAACACCGGAAAGAGTCAAGACAATGCAAAGTTGAAGAATTTGAAAAACTGAGGAATTTCAAAAACGAAGAAAAACTCAAATTGAGGATATCCAACTTTGGGTGGTGGCGTAACCCACCGTATAAGAAAGCTGATTTCAGACACCGCGTACAATTGTCGTAGGGCTCTAAGAATCAATTTCTTCATTAATTTCTTCACACTTAGAGGGTTAGTCTTCATTGATTTAAGAAAAACATTACTTCGTGTGTTGCGCATCTAAGTCATCAAGTTAGCATAAGTGTTAGGATGTGTGTCCATTTCAGAGAACATTAGAAGATTCTAGGATATTTAGCTCACACCGCAACTTGCTAAATCTCTTCTCATCCAAGGGCTTTGTGAAGATATCGGCCAGTTGATCTTCAGTGCTAATGTGGTCGATGGAGATGTCGCCCTTCAACAGATGATCATGAAGAAAATGATGACGAATCTGGATGTGCTTGGTCTTCGAGTGCTGAACTGGGTTATGAGCAATCTTGATAGCACTCTCATTGTCACAGTAGAGAGGCACATTCTTCACGTTGACACCATAGTCCTTGAGTGTTTGCTTCATCCATAATAGTTGAGCACAGCATGATCCCGCAGGAATGTACTCAGCTTCTACAGTGGAGAGTGATACGCAGTTCTGTTTCTTCGAGGACCAACAGACCAAGGGTCGTCCGAGGAAATACATGTGCCTGATGTTGACTTGCGGTCCACGCGATCGCTAGCATAGTCAGAGTCTGAATATCCAATGAGATCAAAAGAGGAGCCCTTGGGATACCATAATCCAAGTGTTGGTGTGTGAGCTAAGTATCAAAGAATATGCTTCACAGACTTATGGTGTGATTCCTCCGGTGTAGCTTGAAATCGGTTACACATGAAAACACTAAGCATTATATCCGGCCTAGATGCACATAGGTACAATAAAGAGCCAATCATGGAGCAGTATACCTTTTGATCAAAGTCTTGACCATTTTCATCAGTGCATAGATGGCCATTTGTGGGCATTGGGATTTTGACCCCTTTGCAATCTTGCATGCCGAATTTAATCAATACGTCCTTGAGGTATTTCTCCTGAGATATGAATATCCCATTGCGCTACTAACGAATTTGAAGACCTAAAAAGAATTTCAATTCTCCCATCATAGACATTTGATATTCTTCACTCATCATATAGGCAAATTCATCACTATATCATTGGTCAGTACAGCCAAAAATGATATCATCAACATATATTTGGCACACAAACAATTCATCATCATAAGACTTAGTGAAAAGAGTTGGGTCGAGTGAACCGGGTTTGAAGCCTTTCTTCATGAGGAATTCCTTCAAGGTATCATACCACGCCCGAGGGGCTTGCTTGAGGCCATACAGGGCCTTGTTGAGCTTGAAGACTTTGTCAGGATTCTTTGGATCTTCAAAACCTGGGGGTTGAGCAACATATACTTCTTCCTCGGGCTTAGCATTGAGGAATGCACTTTTCACATCCATTTGTTGTAAGATAATATCATGATGGTTAGCATAAGAAATTAATATGCGAATAGCCTCAAGTCTAGCAACAGGTGCAAAAGTTTCATCGAAGTCAATTCCTTCAACCTGTGTGTAGCCTTGAGCTACAAGTCGTGCCTTATTCCTCACCACAAGGCCATTTTCATCTTGCTTGTTGCGGTAGATCCACTTTGTGCCAATAATGTTGTGCTTGCGAGGATCTGGATGTTTGACCAGTTCCCAGACGTTGTTGAGCTCGAACTGATGTAATTCTTATTGCATAGCTTGAATCACTTAGGCTCTAGAAATGCTTCATCTACCTTAGTGGGCTCTGTGATAGAGACAAAAGCAAAGTGCCACAGAAGTTAGACAAATGTGAAGCTTTTGAGCGTGTGAGAGGACCTGGTGCTTCAATGTCATTGATGATCTTCTCAATTTGCACTTCGTTTGCAATACGAGGATGAGCGGGTTGTCTTCGAGGAATTTGATCTGCATTTTCTTCAGGAGCATTTTCCTTGGCACCATTTTCTTTAGGTGAGGCAACTCGACGTTCATCACGTTCTGGAATGAATTCTTCAGCAGATTCTTCAGTGGGAATGACATCCTCAGTGGCTTTGAGCTTGATAGAATCCTCAGGTGCTGGTTCATCTATCACAGAAGTTAGGTGCTCTCTTTGCGAGCCATTAGTTTCATCGAACCGCACATCTACAGTTTCAACAACCTTGTGAAGAACATTATTGAAGACTTTGTAGGTGTGCGAGTCCTTCCCGTAACCAACCATAAAACCCTCATGTGCTTTCAGTGCAAATTTAGAAGTGTGATGAGGATCTCTAATCCAACATTTAGCACCGAAGACTTTGAAGTAACTCACATTGGGTTTCTTGTCAGTGGGGAGTTCATAGGCAGTCTTCTTGAAGAATTTGTGAAGATATACTATGTTGATGATGTGGCAAGCAGTATCAATTGCCTCACTCCAGAAACGATGAGGCGTCATGTATTCTTCAAGCATAGTGCGAGCCATCTCAACAAGAGTTCTGTTCTTGCGCTCCACGACGCCATTCTGTTGAGGAGTGATACGTCTCCAACGTATCTATAATTTTTGATTGCTCCATGCTACTTTATCTACTGTTTTAGGCAATATTGGGCTTTATTATCCACTTTTATATTATTTTTGGGACTAACCTATTAACCGGAGGCCCAGCCCAGATTTGCTGTTTTATGCCTATTTCAGTGTTTCGAGGAAAAGGAATATCAGACGGAGTCAAAACGGAACGAAATCAACTTGAGAAGTTATTTTTGGAAGGAAAGCCACCCGATGGACTTGGAGTGCACGTCAGGGAAGAAGGGAGGTGCCCACGAGGGTGGGGGCGCGCCCACCCCCCTGGGGCGTGCCCCCCTGCCTCGTGGCCCCCCCTTCGGTCCACCGATGTACCCCTTGCACCCATATATACCTACGTATCGTAAAACTTCCAGAACAGAAGATAGATCGGGAGTTCCGCTGCCGCAAGCCTCTGTAGCCACCAAAAACCTCTCGGGAGCCCGTTCCAGCACCCTGCCGGAGGGGGAACCCATCACCGGTGGCCATCTTCATCATCCCGGCGCTATCCATGATGAGGAGGGAGTAGTTCACCCTCGGGGCTGAGGGTGTGTACCAGTAGCTATGTCTTTGATCTCTCTCTCTCGTGTTCTCTCTCGTGTTCCCTCTATGGCACGATCTTGATGTATCCCGAGCTTTGCTGTTGTGGTTGGATCTTATGATGTTTCTCCCCCTCTTCTCTCTTGTGATGAATTGAGTTTCCCCTTTGAAGTTATCTTATCGGATTGAGTCTTTTTTGAGAACACTTGATGTATGTCTTGCCGTGCTTATCTGTGGTGACAATGGGATATCATGTGCCTCTTGATGTATGTTTTGGTGACCAACTTGCGGGTTCCGCCCATGAACCTATGCATAGGGGTTGGAACACGTTCTTGACTCTCCGGTAGAAACTTTGGGGCACTCTTTGAAGTACTTTTATGTTGGTTAGATGATTCTGAGATTGTGTGATGCATATCGTATAATCATGCCCACGGATACTTGAGGTGACAATGGAGTATCTAGGTGACATTAGGGTTTTGGTTGATTTGTGTCTTAAGGTGTTATTCTAGTACGAACTCTTTTATAGATCGATCCGAAAGAATAACTTTGAGGTGGTTTCATACCCTACCATAATCTCTACGTTTGTTCTCCGCTATTAGTGGCTTTGGAGTGACTCTTTGTTGCATGTTGAGGGCTTGTTATATGATCTATCTATGTTATTATTGTTGAGAGAACTTGCACTAGTGAAAGTATGAACCCTAGGCCTTGTTTCCTACCATTTCAATACCATTTACGCTCACTTTTACCGCTCGCTACCTTGCTGTTTTTATTATTTCAGATTACAAAAACCTATATCTACTATCTATTTTGCACTTGTATCATCATCTCTTCGTTGAATTAGTGCACCTATACAATTTACCAGGGTGTGTTGGGGACACAAGATTCTCTTTGTTATTTGGTTGCAGGGTTGTTTGAAAGAGACCATCTTCATCATATGCCTCCTACGGATTGATAAACCTTGGGTCATCCACTTGAGGGAAATTTGCTAATGTCCTACAAACCTGTGCACTTGCAGGCCCAACAACATCTACAAGAAGAAGGTTGTGTAGTAGACATCAAGATCTTTTCTGGCGCCGTTGCCGGGGAGGTTAGCGCTTGAAGCTATATCTTTAGATCTTGCAATCGAATCTTTCTGTTTCTTGTTTTAGCACTAGTTTATTTTATAAAAGAAAATTAAAAAAATGGAATTGAGTTTGTCTCATGCGCTTCATCTTTTTAATATCTTTCGTGAGAATGATGGAAAGGAAAATTGTGCTCAAGTGCTAGAAGAAGAATTACATAGAATTCTTGGCATAAAATATGTGAATGATGCGCATGATTGCAATGTTGTTAGTATGAATTCCCTGAATACCCATGATGTTAATGATATGCAAAGCCACAAGCTTGGGGAAGCTATGTTTGATGGAGATGATATTTTTTGTCCCCCAAGCTTTGATGAGCAAATTTACTATGATGAAAGCATGCCTCCTATCTATGATGATTATTGTGATGACACGTATGCTTTAAAGAATAATGATAACCATGAAACGTGCCATCTTGATCTTAATTTTCAATCACATGATAGTTATTTTGTTGAGTTTGCTCCGACTACTATTCATGAGAAGAAATTTGCTTATGTTGAGAGTAGTAAATTTTATATGCTTGTAGATCATGAAAAGAATGCTTTAGGTGCTGGTTATATTGTCGAATTCATTCATGATGCTACTTAAAATTATTATGAGAGAGGAACATATGCTTGTGGGAATTGCAATAATATCAAGTTTCCTCCCTATGTGTTTAAATTCTTGAAGCTATGCTTGTGTTACCTTCCTATGCTAGTTGATTATTGTTCCCATAAGTTGTTTGCTCACAAAATCCCTATGCATAGGAAGTGGGTTAGACTTAAATTTTCTAGTCATATTCTTCATGATGCTCCCGTTATGTTTCAATTCTTATCTTTTATGTGAGCATCATTGTCATCATCATGCCTAGCTAGAAAGGCATTAAAGAAAAGCTCTTGTTGGGAGACAACCCAATATTTACCCTTACTGTTTTTTGTGTGCCCACATGTTTATGTGTGACGCCCCCGATTTGACCGCACACTAATCATGCACGCAAATGTGTACGATCAAGATCAGGGACTCACGGGAAGATATCACAACACAACTCTACAAATAAAATAAGTCATACAAGCATCATAATACAAGCCAGGGGCCTCGAGGGCTCGAATACAAGTGCTCGATCATAGACGAGTCAGCGGAAGCAACAATATCTGAGTACAGACATAAGTTAAACAAGTTGCCATAAGATGGCTAGCACAAACTGGGATACAGATCGAAAGAGGCGCAGGCCTCCTGCCTGGGATCCTCCTAACTACTCCTGGTCGTCATCAGCGGGCAGCACGTAGTAGTAGGCACCTCCGGTGCAGTAGGGGTCGTCGTCGACGGTGGCGTCTGGCTCCTGGACTCCAGCATCTGGTTGCGACAACCAGAAAGAAGGGAAAGGGGGAAAAGGGGGGAGAAAGCAACCGTGAGTACTCATCCAAAGTACTCGCAAGCAAGGAACTACACTACATATGCATGGGTATATGTGTAAAGGGCCATATCAGTGGACTGAACTGCAGAATGCCAAAATAAGAGGGGGATAGCTAGTCTTATCGAAGACTACGCTTCTGGTCACCTTCATCTTGCAACAGGCAGAAGAGGGTAGGTCGAAGTCCTCCAAGTAGCATCTCCAAGTAACATCTCATAGCATAATCCTACCCGGCGATCCCCTCCTCATATCCCTGAGGTAGAGCGACCACCGGTTGTATCTGGCACTTGGAAGGGTGTGTTTTATTAAGTATCCGGTTCTAGTTGTCATAAGGTCAAGGTACAACTCCAAGTCGTCCTGTTACCGAAGATCACGGCTATTCGAATAGATTAACTTCCCTGCAGGGGTGCACCACATAACCCAACACGCTCGATCCCATTTGGCCGGACACACTTTCCTGGGTCATGCCCGGCCTCAGAAGATCAACACGTCGCAGCCCCACCTAGGCTCAACAGAGAGGCCAGCACGCCGGTCTAAACCTAAGCGCACAGGGGTCTGGGCCCATCGCCCATAGCACACCTGCACGTTGCGTACGCGGCC